>NC_057936.1:27729552-28075475 GCF_018555375.3 Anguilla rostrata | reverse complement strand
AAATCTTACTATGAATAAATTCTTAATATGAGAAAAAGGTAGAGTTACACACCGCTGGAAAATAAGACTGATTTAGTTACATGTTTCAACTTGCTTAAATACACATGAACTATAGCATTAGCACTGTAAATGCAGGATAAGGGTGCCCTTTAATGGGTTCCCAATTACTCACTTATGAATATGGAACTAATTTGTTTGGAAGCACAGGCCAATACCATCTGGATGGCAAAAACTCCAAAGGATCATACATCATTTATTGCACTTTCACTGAACTGAACAGAATGTTTTCTGGCTTCATAGCAATACTCTTATAGTAGTGCTATGATGGCCCACCCATTGCCTCCACACTGCCCATCAAATTCAGAACCTTAAGGTGAATCTGTGAAATGTACTGCAAAAAGGATAACAACCTGATACATTCAAATTCTTGTTATTTTGAGACATCATGCATACCATACTCTGCACGCCATATCAGACCCTCCCCATTGAATTGTCATGAATAGCACATTTAATTTTAACTATGTGCATGCCCCATATTCTTAGAAATGCCATGATTAATTTAGATGTAATGGTTCATACACTGGAGTGCAGGACACATGAGGGCTTTTAAGGAGAAAGGCTTCTGACCCACTGACCCCAATCTGAGCTTTCTGGTGAGTATAGTATAAACAGGAAAGATGTATGCCTATCTTCTGCATTTTTGATATTTTAACTGCTAACTGTATTCCTTTTGTAAGGATATACTGGTTGATCATAAATGCTTTTGATTGTATGTGTATCTACTTTCCAGATCAAAGCTAATATTTGTGTACAGATATTTCATTAGTGCTGCAAAGATTTCCGCAACTCTGGACTGACAGTAAAATATTTATAAGCATTTTGTCTAGCACCTGAATCCAGTAAAAGTAATACATTTCTTCATGGGAATTGAAGAAGCGGAGATTTTGAAGACTGGCCAACACTTTGCTGTAGTGTCCTGTCCCATCAGGATATATGCATGTTAGCTTCTTGTTGTGAGAAGGCTATATACAAAATATTGTATGACATTTAAACAAGTACATTTTTAAAAAGTATACACACATTTTGTATGCATAGTTTAATACTCAGAATGTGCATTCATATTTTGAATAAGTTTTCTTAGATTTATTTTGTGTTATATATTTTAATTTGGTTTGAAACATGTTTTAAAAATGTATGCATTTTAATATCATTTAGGCCACCTGCAAAAACTTAAGGTATAGAAGAATCCACTTAATAGTGCAGATTTGTTGAATAACAAACAAAAGTACTAACTTTTTTTTTTCAGTTTCAACCTGCAATAACACAACAAGGATGGGTTTTACTCAAAAATAATCCTAGAAATTACTTTCCTCAGAATAGCCTCCTTTGGCTTCAATTACAATGAAACAAAGTATCAGAAGTCTTTCCAGTCATTCTGCAAAATGGGAAGTGGAGGGGTGGGAGGGAGGTGGGTGGATAGTTAAATCTTGTAAACTGAAATCTTATCTACAGTCATGTTTTAAGATAAACATTTACCTTAAATTTACCTCAGACTCCAACAGTGATCCACGACTTGATAGGATAGACTTTCAATAATGTGTTTTATTGTAATTAAAGCCAAAGGAGAATATTTTGTGGAAAGTCGTGTTTAAGATTATTTTTTAAGAAAAGTTCCTTTTTTGTATCCAATAAATTAACTGAAGTCTTCTCTAACTGAAGGTCTTTTTTTAATCACGTGTGCGCTAATACATACTCTATACCCACACACTTTGAAAAAGAACAAGTTGCCTGCCACAATGCTCTCGTACACCGCTAGGTGCTGACCACCGCTTCTCTCGGTTGAAAGGTCTAATGAATGAGGAAAACGAAATTTTTACCCCCTCCTACAAATCTATGATGTAACTCTGTTCCAATGAAAGCAGGTGGAATTCCCAGATTCAACCAATCACGCTTTGTTCCCGAATTGTCCAAGTCAGAGAGTGAGTGTATCCAGTCATGGCGCTGCTGAAAACTAAGAAGGGGGAAGCGAGGAAAAACGAATTTTAAATGTTGTTATTCAGGCTAGGAATCCAGCCTGCAAAAGCTCCGTACTCGTGAACGTGTGCCACCGTTGGGATTATTTCTGCAAATTAACCGACGTGGATACCGAAGCTTAGCAGTGCATCGAACTGAGAGGCGAATGCATACTTGCGAGCTTCAAAGTTACTACTAGCCATCCAGTGGATGGAAGCACCGTGACCTTTTGGCGTAAACACACTGGAGTTAAAAAGTTGAAAGTCGGTTTTTGTTGCGAATATGGTTTAACTGAAGTTAATTACATATTTAATTTACTTGTCCGTCAGAGATTGATCATCGCGGCAATCATGCCGGGGAAAACAAAATACAATTTAGTTGATGATGGTCATGATTTGCGAATTCCCTTACACAACGAGGAAGCATTCCAACATGGGATCAATTTCGAAGCGAAGGTGAGTATCGATCTGTTGGCTAGGTGGACAGCTAGCTCGACTCCTAGGAGTTGCACTACCTGTCGGAAATTATCAGAATGACACTGTACGAGCGTCTGAACAAGTTTTACAAAGTAAAGCGTTCATTTAATTAAAAAAGGAAAAATTACATATAAATTGACATGGTACCCGAATCTATGGGTACCAGTTCACGTTACTGTTCATTACTTTTTTCAAATAACTATTTGCCGAATTGTACGGGGACAGATATATCGATAGGCTACTTGAGGAATCCAAGAATAAGCTTGTATTTTAACGTGAAAATATATTAAGTAGTCAACATAAAGGTGTATTGAGCTGAACTAAACTACTATCTGAGCTTGTCAAGCAGTTTGCTTTGTAGAATTGTAGAATCATGACACATGAATGTTACATTTGATCGTAAAGCTAATGTTTTTTTTCTTTTTTATCAATAGTATATTGGTAGTCTGGACGTGGCCCGGCCGAATAGTCGAGTGGAGATAGTTGCTGCCATGAGACGAATACGGGTGAGTTTTACTCCAAGATTCCAAAGCCTGCTGCAGTGCACGTTACTCACAGCGCAAGTCTTGATTTGCCGCTTTTGTGCTTTATTTGCGACTAAAGCGAACGCTTCTACTCCAGCTATTGGTGTTTTTGAATGTATCACTTTCTGGAAATCATGAACGGTATTAATTATTACTAGGTAGGTAGGAAAATGTAAAAGCATTGAATTGGAGCAAACTACGCATGTATTCAAGACTAACTTTTGTACGGCTGTTATTGAAATTAGAATTGAAACTATTTTAAATAGTAGCCTATCAGATTTTGTATAAGACAATGCTTTGAGGCTCTGCTCGCCAAAGTAGCTACTCCTGGTCCATCTTTTGTTCTGTACAGCTGAAACATTAGCTGAACATAGACGTTACGGGCATGTAGCAGACGCTCTTATTTATTTATTTTGTACATACCATGTAGCCTATCCATTCATGCAGCTGGATACATACTGAAGGTTAACTACCTTGCTCAAGGGTACAACGGTAGTGACCTACCTGGGAATTGAACCTGCGCCCAAGGTTGCCAGGACAGTTCCTAACCATCTTGCTCTTTGTAACCACTTTCAGGAGTAACTATTTTATAAAGTGACTTATTGATTTACTTATGTCCATAATCTAATGTATTTTAGACAGACTTATTTAAAGCAGCGTTTCCCAACCTTTTCCCTTCCACGGCACACTTCTTAATTTACAGAATCTCATGGCACACCACTCTCAAAAGCATAAAAAATAAACACCCTGCAGCCCCCCTCCACACGAGGTACTGACGTTGATGTAACGTGCCAACAGTAGGTCTAAATGTTCTTTTGGGGTTTTAATTAAGCGATATGCATTTTAATTACCTTTATTTTGTGTTTGTGAATGGGATTTGTTCATTTAAGTTTTTTTTTTAATTTTATTCATTTGAAAATTAAAATTTTTTAAAAGGATTTTTCACAGGGCACACCTGACCTTCCCTGACGGCACACCGGTTAGGAAACGCTTATTTAAAGCATTGACTTGATTTTTATGTGGGCATTACATAATATATCATATTTAGTTCAATGTTAATATTTGCACTTTGAATTTTTGTCACTTAACTGCCACTTGTGTTGCTGTAAGTTAATGTAATTTTTGGTAAATAACCTCAACATACAGATGGATTAATGGTGGAAAGCCAGTTGAATTGACTTTGAGGTTTCTGTATGGTTAACACGCAAATTGCCCCCTCCTGCACAGCACGAAATGTTGATCAAGGCTTAAAATGATCACAAAGAGAGGATAACTTAATACACTGCATTTATTACATTAAAATCAATCAATGTATCCCTAATAAGAAGAAGCGCATACACAAATGCTGTAGGTGTGTTGTTTGTAACAAGTGTTTGTATAATCCGTGGGCAAACAGTGTAAAAATGAAAACAGAAACATTTTTGTCTTCAACCAGGCAGGACACGTATGTTTTTGATATATACATTTATCCAGAGAGTATTGCCAGATCATGAGTGGATACAAATACTTGCTGTATAGCACTATGGGTACACATCCCACAAAATTTGAAAAGTAGTAATGTATGATTTCACACTGACTGTGATCTCAGTTGTTAATTCGTTGCCAGATTTCCACTGATGTATGATCCTTGGGAGCTTGTTGGTCTTAGTGCTTAGCCCCACAGTTAAGTCACATTTTTTGTGCAAAAATGTAAATATTCTGGCAAAATCATTTATGCAGTCTTCTCCCCAGTTATAGAAGGGTTTGTCTGTGTTCACAGACCTAACTTTCAGGTTCCCAGCTTGTTCTTGAGGGGTTCAATGAATGGTTAAAACAGTGCTGTGAATGTTTTTCACCCTAATGGTAATGTAATTGAATGCAATATAATGTTTTTAAATTTTTTGCCATGACTGGAAAAGACAGACAAAAAACACAGTGTATAACTGACTAACTTAATTACCTTATAAAACAATAAAATATTCAACACACTTAATTAAATAATATGCAGTGGTTTGGGATAATGTGTAACTTTAGGAACCCCTATCCTATAGAAAAAAAAGTATGTGCCCTGTAATTGAATTGTATTTTGTGAAGGTGTTTTTAGCAGTAAAGCCACTAATGAGCTGGGATGCTGCAGGCTCCTGATTTTTGTCTAACTAGCATAGCACACACAAAGTGCAAATTATCTCATTAAACTAAAAGTAGAGCCCCCTGCCTAGATGTGGCAGATGTTCCCACTTGCACACAGACATGAATTGGTTTCAGCAGCCTTTGCACGGTTATGTCCTAGCTATATGAAATGAGAAGAAAAAGAACAAGCTTCCTTGGTGAAAATGCAAAAGAATCTACTGCACAATCATTTGGTAGGAATGATAATCAAATGCATTAATTTGAATAATTAATTTTTATGATTCCGTGTCAAATAATTTAAGTTCATGCAGGTATGTTTTAGGACCATTGCAAGAATGGCAGCATTTTTGTTCAATGATAATTTTACAGCCCAGTTATATGAGAGTAGTAACACATGCTGTATCACTGGACTGTAGAATTATCAAATCAAATGTGAGATTATGCCAAGTCTGCAGTGGTTCTAACTTCAGTTTAATACGTTGATTATCAAGAAAGAACTGGAATGAACGTAATTCACTCAGTCAAGAACAGCCAACTTGATTGGGTGGAACTGAATGTCTATATCTTATCATTCTTATGCAAAATAACCACAAAAATACCAAACGTTTCTGAACTGGAGTACATTCATACATGTACTACATAGGAAAGTTTCATGTGTGTAATTCAGTCATTAATGTGATAATAGTAGTTTGATGAAAAACTGATTATCACTAAAAGATAATTTCCTCTTTTTATATATTCTGTGGAAAGTAATGTGGAAGAGCAGCCACAGATTTTATGGATTCATTTTTATTAAGCTGCCTTTGCTTTTTAAATTGGCTGAGCTCTGGCAGGATGTCATTGGATTTGACAGAGCATGCATTGAGGGAGATGACAGTGTCCTTATGTAGTTTCTGGAGCTTAAAATACTTCAGCTGGTTACAGAGAGGCTGGAACAGATTGACACCATGATGGGGAGGATGGTGACGATGGTTTTTAGTTGAAAGTTGAAAGAATATTTAAACATCGGTATCCTCGCTGCTGGAGACTTCTGATCAGTTGTCCATTCTGGCAACCTATGCTGAATCTGGATGGTTTTCAGGTGTTCTGAGTGACAGTAGAGCAGCATATTTCACATGCAGATGGGTTTATCTTACTCTTGCTTCTACTGTGTCAACGGGCTTTTCTTTTCCTTCCACAAAATCTCTAAAAGAACTGACAATGACAGATTCTTCTAAGTAGCATTACAGCCATGCAAAGCATAAGCTAAGTGATGTTAACTTCAGTGTGAGAGGTGGTGGTGTGTGCCTGCTATTCATTTGTATTTCCGGGTATAATTAAAATCATCCTGTGATTACTTTCCAGACAATGATTGACATTAATGAGGATCCACCAGACAGTCAGTTTAAATGAGCTACGAATCATTGATGACTCCATGCAGAGTAGTTCAGTATTTGAAAGATTCAACCTACAGTCAACCTACATTGAGGCCCAGCCCGACCCGTTTCTCCTGAAACTCAAGCCAAAGTAAAATATCAAAGGTCATCCAGTAGCCAGGTACCCAATCAAATTTGGCTCTATAATATATGCTGGGAGGGCCAGTGTTGACCCATGTTTATTAGATCCATGTTGTGTTTCTACTGTAGATAGACTGCCCCAGACTGTGGGATTCTGTGTCCTAACATCAAACAGCAATGCATTACTAAGTTTAAAAATACGAGTTCTCTGTTGCAAATCTAGCTTATATTGCAAATAAATTGAATATACTTATGTAAAACATGGGCATTTCATTCTTGAATAATAACTGGACCTAATCCCATTAATTTTTTGAGCCTCTCAGTGTCAATGCTATATTTCCCCTTGAGTTGCTTTTTGAGGTACAAAGTGGAAAGGCCAAATTACTCTGTTAAATAACCATTGCTGACTCTTACTTGGCCTCTGGTTGAAACTGAACGACTGGGAGGGAAATAAAACCTGCTGTCAATGTGTCAGTGCCTCCAGGTTAATGTTTAACTCACTCATTGAGTGTCCGTATTTAAAAAATGTACTTATCCACTTAGTAAGAGGCTTAAACTCTCAACAACGGTGACATCACAGTCAAATTCAGGTCTGGAGTTTCCTGTCAGATTCATTCTTGTTCAGTATCATTAATTAGAAAATTGTAGTAAAAGCGGTAAAATACAATTAATTAAATGAATTAAAAATTGAGCTGGTGGATAGTACTATGTCTTACAACTGGTTCCTACTGTGCTGTGCTGTACATGGATGGTCTCGGTCCACCTCCCAGTCTAAACCCAGCATCCGAATGCGTTCATGCTCAACAATGGTCTCCCTGTGTGCATGTGTTTTCTGTGGAATTCTGCAGTCCTTCTGTGAAACGTGTTGGGTTACTCTGTCCTGTGTGCGCGATGAGAGGGCAAAGCCATTCGCCAAGCCGCCCGGCTGATGACTCTTGGAAGCCGGCCTGCATGCCTGAGTGTCCCGTCTTTTCACTGCAGAGAGCTCTTTTGGACTTTCAATGAGAAATACGTGCTTCTTTCCAGCAATGACCTCTCTTCGGCATTGGCCAAGAGTTTAGCACATAGCCTGCCCTGTTCTTTGGTTTGCCATAGTAACCAAGATCTCTAAATCAGCCTCCACTCTTTTGACTCTCAACATCACCACCCCCCCCTTCTTACAGCAGTGTCTCTGCTAGCCAGACTTTATAACAAGTCGCCTTCCTTGTTTCATGAACACAGATGTGAAACCTCAGCTGATTCATCATTTCTCTCGTCAGAATCGTCCCTTTTGTCAGCTTAGCTGTAACAAATGAAGATATTGCCATAAATTGATGAATCCTTTTTATCATGTCTTTAAGAGCAGAGATTTTGTTCTATCGGATAATGAAAATGAGATGACACTGAAGATTTTGACTTGAGGGTTTTTTTTTTGGGAGGGGGGTGGCTAGGGGGGGGGAGGCGCAGGAGAAAGCAGTTGGGGGAATGTTGTAAAGACTCCTTCTCCATGAAGTCATTGAATACATTTTTTTGAAAGTGTTTTCCTTTGGGCCTCTGCAAACAGATTGTTACAGAATGAAAATATATCTTCCAGTTAGCTGTGTGCTCTTCTTGGTAATGCAACCCTCTTCTGTCTGACCACAGACTGCACTATACACTGCATTCAGCATGTGTGCTAAATGCCTATTGAACTGTAAATGGGTTAGGAGGCTAGTAGATAGTCCTCAGAAAAATTGGTTGCAAGTAAGAGCATATCAATAATAACGTGATGGGCTACTGCACGCAATCAGAGAAAGAAGTCTACACGTGAGTGTGCGTATTACCTTGAATGTTTGTGTCTGTGTGTTCATGTGTGCATGTGTGTGTGTGTGTGTGTGTGTGAGAGAGAGAGAGAGAGTGCTTGCTGGGTGCTGTGGTTCATTTCCACTTATGTGGAGGGGTTTAGTAAATCAGTCAAAAGTTACACACAATCTTATGGGTCATAGTGATATCGAGCACACTTGTCTGGCTTGGCGTGTCAAGGCTTAATACTGAGTTTTTGCTCAGATTGGATTTTTTTAGACTCACGGAAATTGACACAACAGCACTGCTATTGCAGAATTATGACATTAACCTGTTCCGTGGAGAGTGATGTAAAATAGCTTTACTGGTTAACCTTGGTTTTGGGAGGGCAATGTACCAATCCTGTCTTTGATCTGGGGCATGCCACACCTAACCGGCATACGCCGGCTTGCTAATGGCATGTATGACCTGAGCAATTCTGATAGCCTCCACAAATGAGTCACCTGGCTGGGTATCCAGTTGAGTTCCACATACAGATGTGGCACAAATCAGAAGTCTAACGATGTGATTCCATTGGGGGGGGGGGGGGGGGGTTAGGGTTAGGGTTAGGGTTATGAATGTTGATGGTTTTCAAGCATAAATTCCTTTGGGGGAAAAATACTTTGTTGTCACCCATTTTACATGGCTAATTGGTACTTTCACTCCAAAATGAATTAAAGCCAATTTATTTTGATGATCTCCATCCTCTAGGGTAGATTTCAAGGCCACACTGGACAAGGCTACAGCTGCACAATTCATTTTACATTTTCACTCATAAATCATAATTTTCTGATCATGTAAATTGACTCTTTTGCCGTCGGGAGTGTCCACGTCACCATGCACTTTCTTTTGATGCATTTGAATGCAAGGAGACGTCATTGTATATTAAAGGAGAGGCATTTGTTCTGTAGCTTGTCACATGCTACAAACATAAATTGCAGTGTTGGCTGCAGAATCATAAAGAGGGAGGTCTATGTTTTCTCTTTTTGAGAGGTGACTTTTGAACTGCGAGATCATCTAACATTAATTCCGCTGGTATTTCAGTTCAGACTCGAGTTTTTGCTTTGGGTCTTTTTGGCACATATCGGAAGGCTGTAGATTCTGGTTGGCTGTTGATTCACGTTGAGTGCTCTTGTGCTCTGATTAAAACCGTGGCGGGGGATTACATTTCCAACCTCACCCACCATATCCAAGACACTTTGTTATTCCCTTGGCATGCCGACAAGCCTGTCTCTCTCTGTATTAAAGGATCACAGTGCCTCGCCTGACCTGTGCTTAAAGGGAGAATGCGGCATTTGACAAGGAGGGACAAGCATCTGGTCACTGCAGTAAGCCCCTAGAAGTGTTGCAAATTTAACCTCCTGAAAAATTTAACTTGAATCGTTTATTTTGCATAACATTAATAACATGTGAATGGTGTTTAAGTTGGCACTGAATTGTACATTTCACAGTATCTGGGTATCTGTTTTTTAAGGTGTTATTTTTTAAAGAGATGTCACTCTCTTGCATGGGCATTTGTCAACTTGCTGCCGGAGACATGGTTTGGGATTTGTAGAGATTGTGTGGTAGAGATGGAACTGAAGACAGAAGTCGGGAATTGTCTAATCCACACCCTCTGCCTGAGCCAGTCAGACCTATGTTGGTGTTTAGGCATGGTACGTTACTCCTTAAACTAACAAACGTGTCCGTGAACAACTGGAAGACAAACACCGTCTGTGCCATTGGCAAACTATCACAAGCTACAGGGGGAACTGAGAGACTTTGTTATTCCAGAAGAGAGAGAGTTGTATGTTTGTTTTTTGGTCTCACAGGACTCACTGTTAAGGGAAATCTTGTCTAAGAGCTCTAGGGAAACCCTTTACTTTAATTATCAAACCTTATTTTAAGGTATAAATGTAGCTTAAATTTATCATTCTTGAGGGTTTAGGTGTAGTGTACTGCTAAAGGTGCTTGGTGCTGTGAAGTGATACCTTGCTTCACTCAGCGATGTAGAGATTCAAATGGCGGAACATTCACCATCAGCACACAAAAGTCCACCTGGGGTCCTGTAGTTTGCTTTCAATCTGCCCAAGGGAACACAGCTTAAGGTGAAAAGAATTTTCCTTCAGAGGAAATGCATACTGTACATGTCTATGCCCTCCCAGTCAGCCATTTTGAGGATATTGACGTAAAAAGGACAAGCTTAGCACATTCAGCATTAAGCTTTGTAAAATTAGACCAAATATGAGAGTGAAATATCTCATCTTGAGCTTGTTGTGTGAAATGAAGATTGTCCTCTGTATCGATTCACTGAATGCAGCATATCATGTGTGTCAGTCTGTCAGATAGTTCTGCCAAGGAGGGGCCGAACTGATCTGAAATAACAGAAGCACACATACATACACACTCTCTGATAGCCATGGGCAGACAGGACTGGAGCCATTATTTTCTTGATTTGATTGAACCATGCATTCTTAGTCCCAGTAAGTATTCAGCAGTAGCAGATTTCATAGTGATCACTCACAATCACACTTAAAATGGTTCTAATGAGAAGAGCTTTTAAGTGTTCAGTTTTGTACATCAACTTTTGAATTGGATCTTAATTCCAAGCTATATGCTGATATACCTGCAGCTATAGGCTTTTTTTGTAATCAAGCCTTGCGACTTGCCTTAGCTTGGGCTTGAGCTGGTGGTGATTTTTTATTGTAAAGAATAAAATGATCATCCGGGATATATGTGCCGATTCAAATTGAAATAACGAAATTCACCATCAGCAAGCAAAGGCAGGTTTTCAAATTGGGGAAAAAAATGCATACTGAATCTCATTTTAATTTAGTCAGCACTTTTGAATAAAGTGTTTTGATTGATTGATTGATTGATTAGTTGGTGGGGGTGACTTATATCTAATAAACCTGATGTGGAACACAGATCTACTGGAACGACTGCTTAATCTAGTCATTGAATCTGTCCTCGTGGCCTTGGCTTGTGTGTTATTGTGAGGTAATGAATGCAGGTTTGTTGAAATGCTGTTGGCCTCTGCAGGAAGTTCAAACAAGGCAGTAATGAAACTTAGAACCACCCTAGTCCAGATGCCATCATTATTGAGTCAATCAGCTTCTGTCAGGTTCTGGAAGGTTTGAAATGTGCCACAATGGGATGAGTTGTACACTGTGCAGAAGGGAGGCTGTAAACCTTTGGAAAATAGCAAGGACTTCTCCCTTTCATAAGCTGGTCTGACATCTTTCATTTCCACTCTGTCGAAAAGGAAATGATTAATGCTGCTGACTTTCTGCTTTGCATGTTCAGTAGAATGGACCTTTGTATTTTATATACAGCAGTTTAGGAGTATATTGGCATGGCAAATATTTGTTGTCAGGGTAGTACACTTTTTCCACAGGCGTTTTGATGATTAAAGGTACGGAGTGGCAGAAGTTAACTGCTTAGGGTTCATTTTGCACCTTTGTCACCATTACATTTTATGATGTGGATTGTAAATACGTAGATTATGTAGTTTATTACTGAGCGTATGTCCAAAGGTATTTATTGCTATTTAAAAATCCAATTTCATGTTGTTGTAGATACTAAGTTTAAATTTCACTTTTTTTGACGATCATAGCTTATGTGATTGTTGATTTGAATCGGGTTAATTTGTACATGATCTTTTTATAAATATTTGATATGCACTTCAACACTGCTCTATACTTAAAACAGGAAAAAGTGTGCATCCTCTGCATGCAGTCTTGAATATTGAATGTTATGACAGTTCCGTGAGTAGACTGGCTGAGTGCTCATAACAGGCACACACTGCCTGACAACATTGCTCTTCACCTCCTTTTGTTTTGAGTTCATTAGCATGGAAACATTTCTTGGAAATTCTAATATTGGTATCTTAACAACACCACTTAAGCAGTCCTGGCAGCAACAATTATTGCATTAATAGTCTTGATAAGAAGTAGTGTTTTTTTCCTAAAGTGAAATAAAAGGAAAATATCTAAACCCGGAGAAAAACTTGATAGTGATCAACTAACAGTTATTTTTTCTCATTCTAATTCCGATTGCAGTATGCTTTAAATGCCCCCTATAGGATACTAACGTTAAGGAGTTTGTTAACCTGCTGCTGTCCAGGTTTTACAAGAGAATAATGGTAATTCATACCGTAATATTATCAGAGTTCACATCTCGTTATAGCCTGTGTCGGCATGCATCGGCAACTGCCAAAACAAATTATTCACATATAAAAATTATTTTGTTGAAAAACAAATAATAAATATGCTGTGTTGTTTATAATGTTCAAGGTTTTTCCTGGCTCAAAATAGGGCTTAGGTGTGGACTGTGTCATAGCGACTGCGGTCGATTTGGCTTTACTGCCACCGTCAACTTGATGCATGATTTCCCTATGTTTTTAGGGAACGTTAAGTTCTGGTCTTGAAGATATAACTTGTATAAATAAGTTATATTTTATATCTATATATCTAATTATTGTTCATATGCTATTTGCAAAAAGAGAGGCAGAATATTCTGGTAAGCACAACATTTACGTTAGTTATTGAGTTCGGATTAAAATCTTGAAATTATGAATATATGATTCAAGACAAGGAAATAAGTTGTAACAGTTCATTAAGAAGAAAGTTTAGCAAGCATATTTTTCAAGAACCTATGCTTAAGCTTAAAGTTCCATGAAGTCCACCCACAAAAAGGTTAACTGCATAAGAATTATTTAAGAATAATTATGGGAGTTACAGTAGCTAGCCTTTACAGCTACTTTTGTTTGGTTTATTTTATCTATTTTCATGCATTCCTTAATGAGATTGGGTCTGCATGTCCCTAACAGCACTTTGCCTCTGGGGATTTACTGACTGGAATCAGTCTGAAATGTAAAACGCACCTGTAATGTGCCATGAAACCCTGACCAATGGGTGTCTCATGGGAACAAAATATACTCATTTAATATAGCTGATATGTTTAAAAGACGGATGCAGCAAGTCAAGGAAAGTGACACAGGCGGTTATGTTTATTCCGTCCATTCCAAACCTTGCTGTCAACGAAGCATAGATTATTGAGTGGTGAACTGAGAACTTTCATATAAGTTGTCATATTATGATTAATAACTACTCTGGGGGAAATGAGCTATGGGTTTGCGTCATGGGAAGATTATTTCTCAGACTTCAGCTGATATTTTGTGTGTGAATAATGCCAAATAATGCCAAACTTTCAAAGGCATCTGCTTCACAAAGGTTAAAGGATCTTATTTTTATACTTTGGCTGATGTTTACTTAAATATTCCTAAGTAATTTTTATCCATTTAATGGTTGCTACTTTATTTGCTGTTAAAGGGTGATGTGCAAATGTTTATGTTTTGAATATATTGCAAAGATAAGCACCTCCAGTGAGGGATATCAGCAGGTGGGAGCAATCTTAATTACAGGTTAGGCCATTACATTATCATGGCTCAGTAAAGATGAGCTACATGGCTGTAGAATTTAGAATTCTTTGAATTCTAGTGTGAGTATCAGAAAATACTGTGTGAAGTAAGAAGTGGAGTGAAGTTGTCAGGGATGTGTTAGGCTGGGTAATAGTAATAATAAGCTGTATGTGTATGTAAGATTAAATATTTGATTTTAATTGGTCCTTTTTCACAGTAGAAACTGAAAAAAGAACCATTCTGGAAGTAGTATCAAAATAATGATCCAACCATATAGGTGACCACGGTTTCAAAATGTTAAACAGCAGTAACCCCACGTTCACACAGCAAGCAACACGGTTGATGGGTCACTGAAGTATACTAGGCTGAGGGAGGTGCAAGAGCTTCCAGTTGTGGTCTTCCTCCTAGTGGTCTTGTGCAGCTACACATTTTTGAAGAGAAATAACAGCATTACGCAGTGAATCAAAGACGAATGGACTTCCGGCATGAATGGACTTCTGGAAACTGGTCAGCCGAATGACTCATTGTGATAAGGGGGGTAAGGTCACAGTGTACTCACTAGTTTAGTTAGGAGTGCTTTAGTTTATGCAGGATTAGTGGTTTTTTGTGTTTATGTCTTGTATAAAATGCATAATAAGCTGATTAACATTACACTCATATTTTCTCAGCAATTCCTTTACCAGAGCAAATAATATTGCATCAAGGTACTCGGGTCCTTAAAAAGGTAGAAAATTACTTCTAAACATAATGGTATTGTATACTCTGAAATATGATTTTCAGAGGTTTAAAATGGTTTCCTTTTCATTTAAACAAACTTGGCCTAAAAAATGTATTAAGGAAATAAAAGAAATAAGATTTGTAATTTTCTCCATAATGTTACAGAATCTTAAAAGCTCATTTCTACTTTGTTGCACCACACTCATCGAGTGTCACTCAACAAAAATGATGTAGCCTATTTTCAATGGAAAAAAGTGTCGCCATCTTAAAATATTGGAAATGCATGTCTTCATCTGACATTTAACACATCTCCTTAGCTAGAACATATTCTCTCTGGTTTCCCTCATTTGGTTTATGGGATGCATAGTTCACCTTTTTCTGTTCGTGTGTTTTGTTTTTGTTTTTTTGTTTTTACAAAAATATATGTTCAAATTTGTCTTCCTCTATAATCTCAATTTCATCAGGTGCTGCCATGTTTTCACAAATATAAACAAATGGTCAGGTGTTTGGAATCTTGTAACCATAAAGATAACAGAACCCTCCCTCCAGGCCTTCACTGAAGTTTAAATTCCAAACTGCGTGTGACAGCATTTATATTTTTTGAGTGACACTTTTTGAAAGTGTCGTGCAGCAAAGTTTATATTAGCCGTTATGATTCTGACCAGTTCTGACAGATAAAGAAATTGTCACAAGGAACATTTCCAGAAAATCTATTATTGATGTCCAGCTTGTTCTGAAGAGTTTTACGGCCAGGTCTATTGCACTATGTAGCATTCCCAACCCATCTTTTATGAATTTCAAATTGATTGAATTTGCAGTGTGGTATCCCTGATTTCCTGTCAAAATGATTGCATCTAGAAATAGCTTCTCAGATATTCACAAATCCACTAAATTAGTTTGTTAGTGACTGGTAGTGAATTACTTTTTTCTTTCCTGAGAAGGTCAGGTGATGAAAGGTCCCTTATCTTTCACGTTGCCATATTTCAACAGCTGAGATACTTAGTATGGCATACAAATGATCTTTTCACAGATATGTTACTTTGGAATTGGAGCCTTCTCAGAATGAGGAGTCAAAGCACTGTGTCCCTCATGCAGAGAAAAGGCTTCTAGGTAGGGTATCTGTAATGGGATGTGCTTTTAGTGTTGTTAAAGCTTCGAAAATATTGCAGGGGATTGTCCTGGCAGTTATTTAGGCTCTCTCTTCAAAAACAGTACAGTCAGGCTCACTGCAAAAAGACCTTGGATGGCCAGGATATGCAACGTCAAAGTCAGGACAACCACCTGACTTTTGGGATGATAAATTTGTGCATTGGCTTCAGGAAGGGCTTACCAAAAGAGGAAATGGGAGAACAATGAAGCAATCCAGCAAAGCTCATGTGCACCACTACAGAGTGATGAAAGATATGTCAGAGTATAATCTAAACTAGAAGTATATAATGTGTGACTGGTTATTGTGACTTGTTACATCTCCTCCTCCCTTGTATTGTTTATATCTGTCAGTAGAAGAAACTAGATCGATTTTGTTTTGATTTCTGTTTGCCTTAATATTGATATGACATACTGTCATTGGGTCACTAAATTCAAATGTGTGGCACTGTATGTCTGCTATGTGGGCCTTTATCTCTGCCCAGGAGTCATGCTACAAAATCAGTGGTTAATAAAGATAATGACACATGAAGCATGTCTACCTTTGGAGAATAATTGTGATGTATGTACATGAAGACATTTCTTAGTCATCTTGTGGTTGTGTACGCCTACAGAAGATTGGTCTTGTCCTTTTCTGTAACCAATATGCCAGTGCCTTTGGAAGACCTGTTAATCCATCCATCTCACAAAACAGTGTTGGAAACACATGACTCAAGATTGATGACAGGGACTAATCATTCTTTGGTCACACGAGGGAATGAATAGTGCAACTGTCTGTCTCAGGAACAGTCAAGGTAAAATCTCTGTGCTTTGTTCATTATTTTCACAGTCCGCCGAGCACCCCATTAAAAAAAAAACTGATTCTGACAGTTTCAGCAGGGTCTGGTTAAGGTGAATGATTGTCTGAGGAGCTGGTGACTAAGGCGGGATGTTTGCGTGTCCATCCCTGTACATCCAGTCTGTGATCCTTCCTTCCTAACTGCTGAGGCCTAAAATGGCAGTGGGAGAAAGGGGGTCATTCCTCTCCATATCCGTTACAGGGAGGCTGTTGAGGCCTTTCAAACAATGAGATATGGCTACTAATGTGTCACAAGAACTTGCGCTGTATTTTAAAAAAGCTTCATCACATTGTTTGAAATTGATCACTATGTAGACCAAATGCTACTGTTAACAAAAGTTACACTCATTCAATTTCAAACAGACAATCAAAATTATCATTGTCAGCAGTTCTATCTCTTAATTTGTTGTGTCCTATGTGTCAGTACTTTGTTGAGTTGGAATAGCATTAAAAATGAAGTTATCAACTTTGCCACTCATCAGACATTTACGGTTTATGATGGTTATCTTGCACTCATTTATAATGTAAATACAACTAGATAGGCTAGCTCACAACAGATAAGTTCCAAAAAAGTTGCAATACGACTTCTAATGCAATATATTGTCTATAGCTTTGCAAAGATGGAAGTTAAATAAAAGAACCAGAAACAAAAGATGCAGTTAGTACATTAAATTGTTGATGATCAAGTCTGCCGCATTGCGATAGCCTGCTTTTTGCCCCAGGGTTGCGGGAGCATCATTCTTTGTTTATTTATTAATATGAAGTGGGTCTATTAGCCACGGGCCAGCACAACTACTTCAAGCTAGCAGGCAAAGCTACTGCTTCAATGGCATAATCCATTCAACGACTAGTGCCCCCACTAGTGAAAAGGAGAAAGTAACCCCTAACAGACTCTGCAGTTCATGCCACTTGGCCACTCTAGCCAGAGAGGCTAGCACTACATATTTAAAAAATGTTTATTTTGTTGTGTTAATCAAATATATTCCAAGAGCATCTTGTTAAAATAAAAAATTCTTACTCTTTTTGGTAAAACTAATAAATGCGTAACTAAATAAAAATATGGAGATGGTGATTTGTGGGGGTGCAGTGGCATGCCCTGGTGCCCTGACTGTCGGTACTAAAATAATGGCATGAAATGTTTTCTGGGGCAGCCTTGCCAGAATCTGCACTATGCCACTGTTATGACCTTCATATGATTAATTCTTTAATCTGCTGTTATTGTAATATTCTTTAGCTTGAATAGCCTCGTTTATGTATGCAGTAGCTCACAATTTTCCATAATGTAGCAGAAGGGATGGTAGTGATTTTTGTATAGTGCACCTCGCTGTGCATCCTGCTCTTGTTCACATACCATTATACACTTGTCCTCTTCTTGTCCTCTGTAGGGATGGTCTTTAGTGCCTTTAGTGTACAGCGATCACCACTTAATCCCTAATACCAAAGGGAAGAAATTAGACACTTAAGACAATGTAAAACCATTGCAGAGAATGGTGCCTTCCAGAGTCACTCTAGAATTCTGCATTGGCTACCAGTGACTTCATCTCAGTGTTACCATGCCCTCTAAGGCATGTGTCAATACAGACCTTTTATACTGTGTAAAAAAATTTTGATGGACAGTGGTCTGAGTCCTAGCTTTGCTGTGTGAGCATCCCAGTGCATCATGAAGATAATTTGAGCTGTAATTCACTTTCGCATTGTTTACCATTCTTCTCTGTGGGGATTGTGGACATCCATTACTGTCACTTTGTCAGTGTTTTGAATTATGACAGAATAATATAACAGGCACCCTGTATAATTTCTTTCCTTAGGCATTTTAGAGGTGTTTATTTGGAAACAGGGCAGGCTGGATAATAGCACAAACCAGCTGTCAATAGGAGAGGAGCCCCTTTTCTTGCTTGAGGCAGGTGAGCCTCACATTGACTCCACAAATGAGAGGTGAACTGAAGTTCAGGGCATGTTTTTTTTTTACAGATTTTGGACAGCCAGCCATTGCTGAGCCTTGGTCACAAAATGTGTCCTACTTTTGACATGGTAGTTCTTGTGAGAAAAAAACATAAATAATTAAAAATAAATAAAATTATTATTGCTTTCCAGTTTATTTTATAGCCTTGTTTATGTACATATTGTCGGGTGGTGTAATGGCAAATTAATCAATCTGTTCAATTTGGCTCGCCTGATTGGGTGGCTCGGATGTCACTAACAGGACCGTTTTTCTTTGAAGATTTTATTATGGTACTCACCTGCTTTTGTTAGTCCTTTAAGATTTATACTGCCACCAACTGGGACTGAATTCTACAGAAGGAAAGGCTGCCAAATTTGAAATGGCGCTGTCATTGTCAGAGGCAGTAAACAGTCGTGCCCACCAGAGGTTTTGTAAGCAAGTCAGGAATGAGTTTGCCCATCTCTGCATGTTTACAATGTGAAATATCTGTGTTAGCTAGAAATGATTAGAACACACATTGAATCACTGGAGAGGATCGCTATGTATCCCCCTGTCTGTTTGCAATTGATATGCAGAAACCAACACGACCCATAAAAGCTGTGTTAATCTGGGAAAGATCTTGCACAAAAGTGGTGAATTTTCTCTGGGACATGGATGTGAAATGTCCAGAAAGTTACTTTCAATAATATGAAAAACAAAAAGCTATTTTACAAGGAATTATAACACACCAGGCTTGTACCCTTTCCCAGCTGCAGCCAAATGTTTCCCTGCCTCAGGAAGAAAGATGCCATACACGAATCTCCTGCCTGTCGGACGTTCTGCTCTATTTTTATGCATTCTAACACACGGCGTCTCTGTGTGTTGTTACCCCTCAAAAAGCATTTTGAATATTGTCCTACACAAGCTGTTTTCTATTTTATGCTGTTTTTTTATTACAATGCCCTGAAACTTCAGGCTTGGCGATTTATAAATTCATACTCTGGGATGAAAACACAAGCTTCTCCTGAGATCTCAAAAAATCTGCAAAAAATTCACTTTTACTGCAGTATTTCCCGTTCTTGGAATTTTAAGTATATAGTTCAATTGAAGAAAACTGACAACGGGAATGTTAGGAGTTGCTATGACAACCTAATGTGAATGAATGCGTAATAATAGCTTAATAATTGATTATGAAGTGAGAAAAAATGGACTGACTGCTCTTAGTACAACTATATTGAGACGCACAGTATGTGCTTTTAGTGTTTGGCACTGTAGCCACTTGCTTCAGGGGAAAAAAAATATTCCACATGGCCTCCTGGGAATTCACTGGAATATTATGCATACATACAATGGGACATTTACTTTAGCAATTGAGGTGAAGTGCCTTCACTTAAGGGCATAACAACAGCACCCCACCCCAGGATTTGAGAATGTAACCTTTTCGTTGTAGCCTACTTTATCAAGCAGTTGTGCTATCCCATCGCCACTGAACGTAGGCCTTCACCTTCATGACAGTACATTGCTCAGGGCATGGTCCGCTTTGATATATTTCTCAAACAGCAAGGTTTTGCTTTGATATGGAATTCAATGTAGTAGATCTTGTAAAAGGCTGCAACAGTCTCCAATTACTTCTTAGGCTCACAGGGTCAGGGAAACACTAGAAACAAGGCTTAATTGGAAATTCAGCTTTCAGGTGCAAAGTTTGAAAGCAGCACAGGCTTCGGGATAATATCCTGTCAGTGCTGCATACCTATACATGTCTGCGATAGAGGAAGGAGGAGTTCTGAAGAAGGGTGTTACTAATAAGAGGTACAGCATGTTTTGCAAAGACTTGCATCCAAAATTAGACAAAACTTTTACTATTTACTATTAATAGTTAAAAACTATTAACTACTGAATCATTTAAGGAACTTAACTGCCGTCTACAAAAATGAGTGACATTCATTAAGTAGGATAGCACATTAACTGTGTGTATCAAGTACAGCAGTTTGGAGAAGTTTTGAAAAAGAATGAAACAGCTGGTGGACTCTGTACAGGTCGACCAAGGAAGATGGAAGACCAACTGCGGATGATGACAGACTATTCCTGGTGCTATATAGTTGTGAAGAAAAACACTAAAACAATGATCAGTGTGACATCACCAGCGGTCTCCAGGGGGCAGGGATGAAAATATCACCAGCAATGTTACGAAGACTTTTAAAGTAGTATTATAGGGGCTACACTGTAAGATGTAAACTTTTCGTTAACCGCAAGAATCGGAAGGCCAGATTATAATTTGCCAAAAAATACATAAATGAGCCGAAGCGTTTTGAAACAGTTTTATGGAGAGATGAGACCAAAAGAATGGAGAAAGGAAGGAACAGATTCAAAGCATCCCACCCCCTCATCTGTGAAATATCCTGGAGGTAGTGTATCTGGCTGTGTATAAATAAATTCCTCCAACCTCATTGGCTGGCGTTTCATCCTGCAGCAAGACAGTGACCCCAAACACACTGCAACCAAAGCATTCATCAATGGGAAAAAGGGGAAAGTTTTGGCCTGGCCACATCAGTCACCTGATTTAAATCCGAGTTGAGTATACATCTCACTTACTAAAGAGGAGACTAAAGACAGAAACTCCCCGAAACAAAGATCAGTTGAAAGTGGCTACAGTGAAGGCCTAGAAAGGCATTTCTAAAGAATACACCAAACAGTTGATGTCACTGGGTTGTATTTTTTATACATTTTGGTTTGTCCCAGAATTGAAACGCAAGCCATAGCAGTGCCAATGAAAGTTGAGGAATCCATTGTGAGGCTGAGAAATAAGAAAAAAGAAAAGACATAGGCCAAACCTGGTAAAGTGCCTGGTAGGCCTAGGAAGACCTGTACAGTTCATAACCAAAGAATTCTCATCATAATGAAAAAACACCCAAATACCTGTCCGACTGATCAGGAACACTTCTGGAGGCTGGCATGGATGTGTCAGAGACTAATGTCTCCAGAAGACTTCACAAACAGAATTTCAGGGACGGCACTGTGTAAGAACTGGGCATTTTGGGTCTACAGTTCAGACTGACAGACAATCACGTGATCACGGGCAGGCTGATTACATGGACTGTGTACTTCCTGTAGATACCTGTAGAATCGCATTCACTGTCTCTTTGCCATTCTTCTCTTTGTGAAAAGCACAGTCTCAAGGCACAGGCCTAAGGAAAGCTAAGGCCTGTCTATAAAGGAACACGTGGAGAGACGCACTGTCTCTCTCAGCTTTAGCAATAGCCAGCAGTTTATAACTCAAAGTAAATGTGTTAGCTGTACTACAAGTAAGCTAAGGAAACTGATCCATTAAGGGATCCATTTTTTACTAGCTTTACATTTGCTATTGTTCTGCAGCATGTGACGGCAGGCAAAGCACTGCTTTCCAGCTTTAGAGGAAAAAGGAAAACCAGGACGGAGACCTTTTTCTACAGACGGCACAACCGAGATCTGAGGTCTGAGTTCTCTCCCAAATGTAGAGATTTTACGAATCCTAAATTTGTAAAATCCTGTTAGCTTGTTTTAAGGAGCTCAATTCACACTGACGCAGTAAATGTATTTCCAGTTGAGGCATCTGAGAGAGCTTTGCAGCTCCAAAACAAATTACTTTGAATAAGGAGAGCAGGAAATGACATTGAGCAAATTAACAGGTGCAGGTATAGTGCAGGTAAAAAAAACATTATTTTCCCCAGATATACAGTAAAACTCAATCTGACTTGTGAGCCAGAATTTTCCAGTGTGCCATGGCAAATTTGATCTCACATTTGTTTCGCTACAAGATTCATTCCTTTGTAACTGTCATCATCATGGACTTCTGTGTGTCTGGTTGAATGAAATTTGTGTGAAAAGCAGTAGCAGTAAACTGAGTTTGTCAAATACGAATGGTATATAGCACCACTCTTATAAGAACAAGAATAGTTTAATGGAAATGCCATGACAAGGTTTTGGACAACAGTAAAACATTATTTGCATGTGGTAGTTTCATTGCAGTGCTATCATTTCCAAAACAAACAGCTGAGCCTTTCATTTAATGCCCTTTGCAGTTGCATGATATAAAAGCATTTAAACTAGACAATGGCTCGGAATTTCATCATTTAGCGCATGCAATCTTGTGTAAAGTGAAGCTAATGAGTGTAATGCCTTTAGCATTTACTGTATGCCTCAGAAGAAAATAAAACAGTTGAACTTCAGCACAGTCGGTTTCTCATGAAAAGAATGATATTAATGGCATTAATAAAATCAGTATGTTTTCCTTAAGCTTTTTCTGCATTCTGTCAGGTAGAATGTTCCATAATTATGGGGAGGGAGACAAATGAGATGTGTTCAGTCAACCATTTTAGTTAAGTTTGCAAGCCTCGGTACAAGCAACACATATAGAAATGTGCTTTAGACTGGACAGAACACCAGCCCACTTATTTATGGTCTCCTGTGTTAACACTCCAGGAG
Organism: Anguilla rostrata; assembly: GCF_018555375.3. Taxonomy (NCBI): domain Eukaryota; kingdom Metazoa; phylum Chordata; class Actinopteri; order Anguilliformes; family Anguillidae; genus Anguilla; species Anguilla rostrata. The sequence goes on along the minus strand of NC_057936.1, from coordinate 28,052,573 downwards.
GTTTTACTACAAGTGTCACCAGTAGATAATTCAAATGGAAGAGGCAGTGAAATTGCAGCACATTGTTAAAGCACATAGTCTGTAACCTGCTGTAAACTAAAAGCAGCTTGTGATATGTGGGCAAAGCTGATTTTTTAACTTTGTGTGCAGGAAATCATCTGGTCCTTTTCAATTACAAAGCCATCTTTGTTAGATGCATTTGTGTTTTGCTGGCACAGAGCCACCAGACCACCACCAGGATTTTTTTTAAACTTAGAAAGGTGCTGCTCGTTCGTTTTTTGTTTTTTTGTTTTGTGTGTGTGTGTGTTTGATCCACATTGAAAATAGCTCCAAAGTAGTAAGAGAGCAGTACTTACATAAATAAATTAAAATAAATTTGCATTTTCCATTGATCTTGTGTTTCCATTGACCCAAAAAGAGCTGCATATAAGCGAACACAAAAGAAAACAATCAAGCGACTGAAATCCCTTAAAGCTCAGCTGATATAAAATTCTAAGGGTTTCTATAATAATTTTAATTGAATATCCAGTTCTATTATCTACATGAATAATTATTTTGCTTGTTCAGAATCCTAATTATTGTGTGTCAGAATCTGAAGTTTATCCAGTGATAAAGGGTAGCATACTCCGATGATGCATTAGTGATTCAGCTAGCACACTGAACAAGTGACAATGTGCCTTTATTCTTCCTCCTTTTCTCCTGCACACTACCTCTCCTTTCTTTAACGTACACACCATAACTTGTATTGTTATTAATCTCTGTGTTGTGTGAGGTTATGAAGCATGTACATTCCATAGTTTTTCAAGTGATTGTTGCCAGGTTCTAGATTTATTGTTTTTGATATTTCTTAGTTGGTGTGTATTGCTTGTGGAGTGTCGTCTTTGTAATAGAATAATTGTTTCACTCCATACCACTAATAAGAATTCCTTAAACTAACAACTGCTAATAATTATTTTCACTTTCTGTGGACTTTTACAATCAATTTTCAATTGGAATTCTACATTTCTGTCTGACCTTAATTGATTGGTGATTGGGAGGGAGTATAATATTGGCTGATTTGAAATACTGTAAGTAGCCTATCTCTGGATATTTGCTGGGACTTGAATCTTGTCAATGCTTCGTCTTTGATTCAGTGGAATATATTTGGGCTAAATTAAGCATATTTATTCAGATTTATCTGTTTTCAGGCTCTCAGTTTGTCCAAAATCAGTGTATGTATAAATGTTCAGTACTGTACTTTTAGAAGAGCACTTCTATTAAATAGCACATCTTTTTTTGGTGCAGTCATGACGCAACTGAGTTCCCATTTGTGAATTGCTGCTAGTCATTGGAAATCGAAATGCATCGGAATGGATTGGTCTGAATTCCAGTCCAAGTTACACCACCTTCATGACTTTCATTATTTCTAGTGTTGATGAAGGTCTTGTTCGAGGTTGAGGCTGCAAAATGTTTGGCTTTGGCTTTTGACCTGTCAGAAACCCTTTGTACAACTGGAGTAATTTATCTTCACTGACATTGTACCTCTGGAATTTGCTCCATGGCTGCTGCTCTCCCTGCAGCCGAGAAGCACCAGGTGACTGGGTGTTGGGCCCTGAGGAGAGGTTTCCTGCTGAGGCCCTTGTTCTTAGTGCAGTGATGTGTTCCATGGCATCGCATTGAGTCCAGACAGTAGTGACCCCTCTGTACCTTTGGGCACTGCAAGATATCTGGACCATTTCTGCAGTCCCCAGCAACACGGCAACGGGACCGGTGGCTTGGAGAATAATAAAGAAGTGGTGGCTGGCTGCTTGTACTTCAGAGGATAGGTTAGCTTGTGTTTGCGCACCATACTTTACACCAGTGTAATGGGCCAGTTAAGGGATGGGCCCACAGTTACAATCAGCTTTTCCAATTGGGGGCAGAAAAGAAAAATGGAAACAAAAAGAGCCAAAGTAAGAAACTAGTTGTTTATGTTGCTGGCAGTGACCTGTAAAAGACCTGTAACAGCCTTACAAAGAGTCATATTGTTTATAGCACCAACAGAGCCCCAAAAGGATATATGGGATTCTGCTTTTCTAAAGCGTCTTTTTGGATGAGTCCGTCCTTAATTCTTTGGAAACACTCCCTTTAGGGTGCGTGCCCATGTGTTGATATTATTGCATCTTCAGCCACTGTACTCCCATGGAGTCTTGGTTCCAACACTGGCATTTCCCTCTGAAAATATTACGGAAGAAACTTCTCATAGGCTAATGCAATAAAAAAACTAATTCCCATAATTTTAGTGGGAATACTAATGCTTTGGCCTTTGTGTTGTTTCCAGTACAAATCCAGATGCTTACTTTTTTAATGGGGTGCTGGAATATATTGCCCTGGCTTGTTTTGCTGGGCTTTGCTAGCTGCCAGTGCCCACCACACTCCACTGTGTTAATGAATGCTCCCTTCCATGGAATGTGGAGGAGAAGGGATAATGTTATCACTTCTGAGCTCACATGCATTTAAAGTTTAATGTGACAGAAAGAAGGAGCATGTTTAAGATGTGGGAGCATTACTGTATTGGTTGTTACGTCACCTCAGCAGCATCCAATTTGTTACCCTGATTGGAAAGCAATTTCATCATCTGGAGACTGAGCACACAATAAAACATTGAAAAGCCAGTCAGAGCTTCTACATTACTGACATACAGATTGGTGTCAGTACTATCTGCATATCTGCATATTTATTTCAGAAGGGGCTGATTGCAATTTGGGGCTTTAGATATTAGATTTTTTTTTCTCACTCACATTTTCTGTCATTTTATGCCTTCTGAAATACCATCCATATCCTAAATGTTGAGACAACATCACAGAGATGTTATTTGGTATTTGTAGAGCTATTCTTTTTAGATCCACATGCATGTTTCCTTTCTTGCTCAGTGAATAATGTCAGTTAGGGCTGGGCGATATGGCTAAAAAATATCTAAATATTGTCAAGCTTTTTGGTGATATACAATACACATTTAGTTATTCATGCATTCTCAGAAATAGCTTAACAGAGTGATTTTCAATCAGAATCATATACTTAATGTAAGCAGCCTATATTTATCGTAGTGCAGTCAGATGTGCACAACTTGTGCATAACCTCTTTTAGGCGCTGACTCAATAAAACAGTAACAGTGCTCAGACAAACCTGTGCTTGCACTAAATATTGTTCCAAATCGCCCCCCCCCCCAAAAAAAAAAACTGCACGCAAAACAAGTCACATGAAATGCCGCATAAAAACGAATACACAACTGTGAAATGAAAATAAATTGTTGCACAGTTCAATGACAGCATAAAAAGGTAAACAAAAATTCTCCCTTGTGCACAATATTTTTTTCAATAGATCCAAAATATTGAGTGGGGTCTGTTGGATACAAGGACTGAAATAGTGCACGCTGACTGGGCTCAAAACAAACACAAAACAAAGTAATAATTAGCTGAAAGAATGGCTTCTTTAAGCACAAAGTCATTTTTCCGATTATTCTCTTTTATGTTGGTGTGCATGGGTCCTGACTGTTGTGTAAGGCAAACTTCTCAGCTACTTACCTGCTCTCCCAAGTTTTTAGCCTAGCCAGGAACACAGTTCTATCTAGTTTCTGACTTGAGTGATGCTTGGTGGCATGACAGAATGTTGCCACTGGAACTAAATGCTAAAAGCCAACAGGGCTCATTCAAAAACCAGGGCCTTTGAGACTGATTTTCGTCAAAGGGCACAGCTGTTGAAAAACGGAGATATAAATTTAAAAAATGGTATAAAAACTGATATAAAGTATACAAACGGAGATGAGTGGACGGGGTTGAGGACGGAGAATACTTTAATTGTAAATGCAGTACCACAAAACTAAAAATGCTACAGTAAATAAGATATCCTCAAGAGAAATAGTTCTGTTCAGCTGCGTAAATGATAAGTGTTTTGGGAGGGTGGTTATTAGATTTTTTGACAACTGAATTACTTTCTGTCTGTCAGTACTTCATTTTCACTGGGAGAGAAAGATTGAGGTCAGGTACATGAATTTGGCATTTTTATAGGGGGAGTTTTTAGGTATGGGATTATGGGGTCCTTGTATGGACAGTGTTGCATAATTTGCTATACACCATTTTCTCATAAGAACAAATGTCCAGTTGTTTTGGAGGCATGTAATTGGATATTGCAGATTCATGGAAAATTCACGTTAAATTGCAGTGATCATTATCTGAAATGATACAGGACCTTCCATTCGAATGTTTTACAAAGGGGGATAAAAGCACTCGCTTATCTCTTGTAGGGTGTGCCTGTTGTAACCCAAAAACTGTACCTTTTTGTTTATTAGGAATTCCATGATGGATCAATTCAGACTATTTATCCCATGCTCATCTTACGTAGACACAATTCACAAGCATACATCTTGGGCCAGAGATCCAAACAACTCATTACATAGAATACATTTCCAAGTTTGATTGGAAAAAAAAAACAAACGGAATGAAGAAAGGAAAAATAGGAATGATAAAACCACACAACTACCCACAATTTTTAATCAGTCTCTTAAAAGCCAGTCTGTCACTCATAATTGCTCATTCTTAGCATAGATTTACTATATGGTATATGAATGTGCATTTATCTAAGGTAAGATTGATGCAACTTCCCCCGCACACTGCAGGCACTTAGTTGCATAATTGAATGTTGCCACAGAGGAATCCTTAAATGTAATAATATCATAGACAGTCTTCTAACATCTTCCTAACAGTAAGTCATTTGAGGCGAGTACATCTGTACAGGGGAATCCTATGGTTCTAGCTGGCAGTACATAACTTCTTTTACATAACTTTGAGCTTTCCGATATTGGACAGAGAAGTTCTTGCCCAACCAGCTGAACAATGCTTTGCAGCACTTAAAACAAGGGCTTGGGCCACATTCTTTAGGACGTCAGCTGCCATAAACTTATTAGATGATTGCATGGAAATGCAAATAATGTCGGAAGGCATTACCATCTGACAGTTCATTAGCATCAGCTGGCTAAATGGCAGAGTGTTAAACTTTTATTGTTGTTCCTTAATAGTGCCCAGAGGTAAGGAAGGTGGGAAGTGATCCATTTTAAAAATGACTTTTATTTGGGGCAGCAGTGGGAATCTCTACACCAGCTCTTGTGATGATCCCGCTGGGAGAGCTGTGGGAGATGTGTGGTTTCGTTAAGGTGGGTTATTTATGACAGTCTGCATTCTTTGTCATTTGCCACCACATCTGTCCTGCTGTGTCTCGTGAGGGAAAAGCTTGAATTTCAGTGCATACGTTTGAGACACATCATGGACAGAAAGGGGGAGTAAAGTAATGGGTTTTCAAATAATGTTATTTGTTCACGCCAAACAATATTGCTGTTAGTTAGTTATGAAATGTGCTTATCCAAATGTTGTTACTGCTTAACTGGTAGATGCTTCCATCTGAGGGCATTATAGGAACACTTTACTCAATGTATATTACAGGAGGCAAATGGGACGACCCTGGAATAAAGTAGCCAATAAGTGGTATAGTTGAGATTTTTAGTGGGGAGGAATGGTAGGAGAGGGAAATTACAATATTTCTGAGATATAAAGTTCATTTTCTCTCCATGTTCTTGTTTCCTTTTTTTAAATGAGCTTGCATTTTTCAATGTCCCATGGTTAATAAACTGTCACACAGTTGTAGGCAAGAGTCTGTATTGTGTTTTTATTTTATAAGTTCTGAAGTAGTCAATTCAACTTATATTGCCAAAGAGTAAAGACAGCGATTTATTCTTGCAATGAGGCAAATGGCCTTATAAAAGGCTTTATTTAAATCCCTATAATGAACCAATTTCTACCCTCAAGCACAGATGACAAAAATGTTTCCTGGCTTATTAGAGGAGGAGATATACAGCTGCTCTTGAGATATGAATGATTTTCAGATCTTTGCATATTTTTCTTTTACTTTATTTATTAATTTATCACACACACACACACAATTTTTTTTCTCTATATTCCATTGGTTGTGTAGATATCCATTACGGAAAGCTTGACATGCACCTGGAACAAAACCCAAACTGATAATCATAACCCAAAGACATGCAATAGGAACCAAGCTTGGTGTGCGTGTTGTTTTTGAGTGTTAGTAGAGGGTGCCTAGTGTAGATGTGCTTTTATGGCAGAATAAATCTGCCAAGCTGACCTTCTCATCTTTTTTATAATTCCTTTGTACTTGGGTCCTTTCCAAAGAACCCCCTTTGTTCTGCAGCAGCACAAGTTCCTTTCTAATAGACTATAATGATGAGGCTTTTACTCCTTGTGGAAAATGAGAACATTGGTCTCTTGGCACTCTTCAAGCTCACAGTAGTGTATGCGGATCAGCATTTCATTTTGGTGATGTTTATAAATGAAGCCATGAGAAACAACCACTCTCAGGAGCGCAGCGTTAGTTAGGTTTATAGAGGGCATTGACCTGCATCTGATGAGACCCAGTATGTACCAATACATTATATTATATGTTTGGCCCATAAGTTACGTCCATGGACCACATATATGGTCAACAAACTTAATAATAATAATATTGAAGAATAATTCAGCCGAAAGGTCAAGTCGTAAGGTCTTACACAGCCTGCATATCCTTTGTGATTTGTTGAAATTACATCTTCTCATCTACTGTTCCTCTCACTTGTACAAAACTTCATACTCTGCACCAGAAGACTTTCATATATCAGATTTGTTCACTTCCGATTTTCAGTTTAAACAGTATGGCCACAATTAATCCTTGCCAATGTGTATGCTAATGAACCTTATTCATCTTATTCAGCTTTAAAAAACAATTTATAATATAACAGCTATAATATAACCCAGGGGCAGAAACATGTTGTGGTTCAGGACAAGACAAAAGTAGTCTTTGTCCTGAACCACACAACACATACAACCATGAAACTGGGCAAAAAATATCCTTCCATTATTCTTTCTCAGATTTTTGTTAATAATAATGTAATAATTTCAGCAATATAGCTTATATGCACATTTAAATTCAAAGGAAGGGTTAGAAGGCATATATTCCTCCATATATCCAACTGTTTATTTAAATATTACTGGACCTCCCAGGTGTGTTCTGGCCATTAGTATGCCAGTTCATGGTAAATGTCATCTTAATAGGTCCTGCTGTACTTAGGCCTTTTTAAACTTTGGAATTTGTTAGTTTGACTTGTATAAAAGGGCCCTTTTAATACTGGAAAGTACTGTTGTGACTTGGGTGTAATAATGGTATTTTGGTTCCTAGTGGGCTGATGGAGGGTTCTTAGTAGGCTAGCACAGTGGTGCAGTGGGTAGCACTGTTGCCTCACAGCAAGAAGGAATCCTGGGTTTGAATCCCAGCCTGGGCCTTTTTGTGTGGAGTTTTCATGTTCTCCCCGTGTTCGCGTGGATTTCCTCCAGGTACTCCGGTTTCCTCCCGCTGTCCAAAGACATGCAGGTAGACTAAATTGAGACTCTAATGAGTCCCCCATGACCGCCCATGACCCTGACCAGGATAAGCGGGTATAGATAATGGATGGATGGATGGATGGATGGATGGATGGACAAACCGCCAAGTAGATTAGCATGTCAGTTTATGAAGGAAAAATGTCACCTATTGTTATCAATACCTGGTAGTACTAAAATACAGATAAAATAAAGATTTATATATCTTTTGGACTGTATAAAAAGGGCTGTAATTTAAAGCTTACATCCTGCTCTTTAACCTCATATTCATTGTTTTATTTCAAATCCAATGTACTGGTATACATAGCTATAACAATACATGTCATTGTCCCAATGCCTCTGCATTGAACTGTATGTTCAACCTGAACAGGTGCCACCAGTCATGACATTTGGCCCAATTATTACTACCTGCAGCTATACATATTATTGTTTTGTGTTTTCTATGCGTGTTTTCACTTTTTCCCATGCGTACGTCAGTATACTTGAAGTAAAGAGTATAATTAATGTGTTATATAATTAATGCATGCTTAAGTACAGTTTTTTTTTTTTGACATATGGCCTGTATTTTTCTCCTCTTCTCTGTCTGCACAGTACAAGCAGCAACTTGCAATTTGCCCCTGCGGTGATGATAGCTTGCTATTATTTTTTTTAAACTGATCTGACAAGCTCTACTACAAGGTAAAAGTAGATAAGAATTTGATGACAGAAAATAAATCCATTTAATCATAACACATTTCATTAAATAGTTTTCCTAGAGAGATCCTGTGGGGCAGTAATGATCGTGTATGTATCTCTTAGTTGTTGATGCTCATATTCTTTATTTGTGATGTATAATCTACTTCCAGCAACTTTAATGAAGGAGCGGGTGCCTACAGTACATCTGTGGGTCGTAAATGTAAGCGGTGCCACGGTACAGACCAGAAACATTCATGCCATAAGCAAAAATCTGTCATTTCCCCAGCGACTGTTTCCTACTCCTTCTCTATGCTGTCATCGTTAAAGAAGGCTTTCTTTACCTCGCTGCTGGTACTGAGGTACGGTCACACGCGGAGGAAGTCTCCTCTTCAGTTTCCTCTTTATTGATCGGTCGGCTGCCATCAATCAACCGACTCAAAGGCCCTCAAACTGAGCACATCAGTCATCTTTGGAAATACAGCCAGTGATTTTTCCCTTTGCTTACGGCATCCCGTAACTGTAGGCCGTGAAGTTCTGTGACTCCACTTGTTTTTCAATGAAAGCAGTCAATATTTGCTTGCTGTCTGTCTTGCGCTGATATCTTAGCAGTAGTATGGATGTGGCAGTCTTTCAGGATGCTGCAGGGAAAGCAGACAAACTGACTGACATGGAGGAGAACTAGACTTCAGGTCAGCTGTGCACAATAATGTGCACCTTTTTATTCAGTTTCTGTTAAGACATCACCCTTATTGGGCTTCCACTATAAGCAGATGATCGGTCTTTTAAAGCCACTTAAACGTTTCACAGGGAAATCAATCCTTGTTTAATGGTTCGGGGACCGGCTGCAAGGATGCGCACTGCACCATACTCTCAAGCAGAGCTGTGCTGGGCTGCTGTCGAGGCTCAAGATGCACTCCAGAATACTGAAGCGAGTCAAAATTAGGGGTGGCAGTGTGCCTCTAGCAGCACTGCTATTCAGGATGTCGCTTTTCTGACACCGAGACTCAAAAACGCATGCTGCCTACAATGAAAAGAAGCTTCACATCCCTCACTGAGGTGAGTGGGTGAGGGGAAAATGGGGCCACCCTGCAGTTTTTGCTGCAGCCCTGACTTGCTGCTGCATATTAATATGAAGCGCATGTCAGACAAATACAGCCTATCTGGTGATTGATTCTGGCGGTGGCTGTTGCGATGCCATTATCTGCAAGTGGAGGTACGGCTGTCTGGCATAAGGCATTTCCCTGATTGTCCTTTTAATATGTCCAGAAAGTTACAAATAATCCACGTGGTTATTAATTGAGAGCTACAATGGTATAATTGAATGGGTTTTGATGGTGAAGCTATCGCATAATAGCAATTGCAGCAGAACTCTGATTGCGTTTTCATTCTAGGTGATCATTTAACAGCTGATGGCATAAGTAACCAGGGGCGATGTGTGCACCTTGTGCAATGAATCCATTGGTTTAACGCTGTACAGCAGGACGGCTCATTGGCACACATTTACAGTGTAGCTCATCCGGAAGCACGAGAGTAGATGAGGATTTTAATGAGATATCTGGAGTACATCACAGCTCTGTGACCATACCAGCAGTCACCAATATCATTCTACAGAGTCAGCTGGAACCATGCAATAGTAAAGCATCCATCAATAACTGATTTAAGGTCTAAGGCTGTGGTCGTTCTGATGTGGGGCACGGGGATTGATAATGCATTAACAAGTGCTACCACTCCCAGTGTAATTACCTGTTAAACCCAGGGAAACCTTGGAGTTTTTGGGATTGGGACATTAATGTGCACCCCCCTGTGGCAGATGAGCACTCCTTTGCAAACACCTTTAATATTGCCTCTTGACCCCCCTCATCTAATGCTGTTCTCACTGTCTCCCCTGTGGGGGAAAAGCATGGTGATGCGATTGATTAGTCTTCCTGACAGGGCTGGTCAGCAGTGTGCCCTTAATGTGACTCGCTAAGATTCAATTATCTGTCTCGTATCAATTTGATCCAGGCCTGCAATTGTGGCTGTTGGACATGGGAGATTTGATTTCCCTGAACTCAACATTTTTAAAGCAGCTGCTGCTGGCTGGTGTACGGTCAAGCCGGTATGAATTTGATCACTTCTTTTTGGTGCTTTTATTTTTAATTAACAGTATTTTTAAAATGTGATTTTCAGGGATGCAGGTTTTTCATATTGAAAAATAGTCCTATTTGACTGATCACTGTTGTGGCATGGTGCCTGTTTCTTTGAAGTCATTTGTGCCATATGAAATGTTCTATAAACTTTGCTGTAAAATTCTTTATGCAGATTTCTTTTACATAAGCTCAGTTTCGGAGATGAAGCTTAGAAAAGATTGATAGTAGTAATGATTATTATTATTATTATTATTATTATTATTAATTAAGACAGGAAAACGAAGGGTCACAGTATAGCCTACATCATTCATCATTTTTGACACACCACAGATGTCTTAAATTTGGAAAACGGTTGAGATGGGATGCCGTGTGTGGGATAGTAACTTGCCCATCTTCATCCATTTTGTAATCTGGACTTTTCAAACACACCTAACAGATTGTTGCCTGCATTCCTCAAATGCTGTGGTGTTCAGGCAACTTTTGAACAGAATGACATTGGACGTTTTTTAGTGTTGTACGCTCAATTGTCACATCTGATCAAATGGTCGCCTGAAAATCATTAGATGGGAACACCTTCAGTAGTGTGAGGCTTTAGAAGCATTCTTCCTCTGAATTACTCAATCGGGGCATCTGAGGATGGCAGGATTGAGTTATTAAAAATGCAGTTAGGCTCCACTCTAAGCATGAGGGAAAAGGGTTCCATTATGCCACTGTGTAATGGCAGGAAGGAGAGATGGAGATGCCTTTCATTTGCAGCACACTTTCACTTCATGACATTAATCTCAAACAGAAACTTTGCTGCACCTTTCACTCCATGTTATACTGCCTGAAATACCTCTACTGCTCTCCCTTTTGTCTCATGGCAACAGGTCTGGGTTAGTCTCTGTGTTTTTCACTCAGCAGGGAGCTGAAACTGGGAATCAGGCAGGCAGTTCAATTTTCTCCTTGAAAATTTGACGTTGACATTGCTGCCGCTACAGCTAACAGTGTCTGTGAACACAAAAATTATTGCAGGTTAACTCTGTTCACTCTGTGTGTCGTAGAACTTAAACAGATTTTTTTTGGAGTTACATACAGCATGGGCAAGGTAGATGGTACCCAATAGATAGTTTTATCCCCATGTCACTGACCGTGTAATTAGATGCCTTATTAAACCCCCGGGGCAACAATTAAGGGTTATCCAGCAATAGTTGTTCTGTCTACAATCTTCTTTCATTTAAATCCCTATTATCCATAGAGTGTGCGTTGAGCAGTGGAAAATGAAGTTCTTAAGAAGGTCATTGGAAGGATCCTCGCTCTCTTTGATTGGGTCTCTGAGGGATAGGGATGAGTAGCTCCATTACCTCATTGTGCAGGCAGCATCATTGAGTCCCGGTCTTTGCTTCACCAAAGCAGAATGCAGGTGGCACAACCTTCAACAACAGGCACTCATTACAGAGAGCGGGAGGAACACAAGCAATGTCTTCTCAAGGTTCCACTTCAGTGCGACCATTGTGTTCTGCATAGCTGAAACAACACAGTCTTGTAAATTAAATCTTTTTTTTTTTGTTACATTTATATTTGGTGGGCATGTACGTGAAATGCTTGGTAGCAAATTGTGTTTTTGGGTTGTCTTGTCGTTATGTTAGTGGTTTCTGGTCTCCTTCACAGCCAAAGGTAAAGAAACTTAACCCTTATAGCTTCAACAATTTAATGTCCAAGGTTAAAGTTGCATAAGCTCCTGGTCAATAGTGTTTAAATATTTACAAACCTTTTTTATAAGTGTTGTCTGAGGTCAGTAAAATAAAGTGAACAATTCTGCAGTCCTAATTCCTGTTTTGAACATCAAATAAACCAAGGTGAGATTGCCACAGGGAGGGGGTTGGGCGTTGTTTAGTTAGCGGTTGCCGGGAAGGGGGGGGGGGGGGGGGTTTCGCCAACTATGATTAATTATCAGTGAAATTTACATTTCCTCAATTTTTTACTTACCCCCCCTCCAATGGTACACATCCCTTTGCCCCAAACAGAACCCGCCCTATGCAACCGCCTCAAACAGCCCTGATGTGGTTACCCATCAAACCACCAAGGACCGGCGCATTTCAATGATGTGCCAGCGTACTATGATCTATGCTGCACCCTGTTATATTTTTTAAGTGTTTGTTAGATTAATGTGGATGTCAAAATTCTTTACCCAGATTTGCATGCGATGTGTTCAAAGTGTGAAATTGTGGAAGCTTTGATGTATTTGGTCATGATTGATCTCTTGTCGGGGAGTCTAATGCAAATCAAATAAACAGATGCAAGAAACGAGCGCTGACAGGTCCCTTTACATCCCTGGGATGCTGGGATGGGGACCAGGTCACTTTGCTATGAAGGCCGTTTCTCACTTGCATACATGATGTCGCCCCAGCGGATTTGTGTTTACTTGTGGTTCGGTTCCGACCTCCCGCCGCCTGTGACTAGCAATCGCCTCACATATAGCAGCTCCTCTTGTACGTGATATTCTTGCCAATCACTGCTGTGAAACACCCTGGTATTTCTCCTTAGAATAGGGTAATTCTGGCCCAAATAAGGCACACTGTTGAAGGAAGACTTTGAAAACTAATAAGGTTTTATACTTGTTAATCTAAAAAGCTTTCCAGAATGCTGTAAAAAGGCCTCCGTTCAATTGAACTGCAATCCAGTATTTTCTTAGCACGTAGCTTAGCATTATTTTTCTCATTTTATTCTCTTTTCATACACTACATTTTTCATCACTGGCTTTGCTTAGTGTTATGACCATGTGTGAGGTGTAAGACCATTTTTAAGGGTTTTTTTGTATTTGCATATAGAAAGACTTCAATACTCACCTTCACTACTAAGTTGCTTGTTCTTTTTTTCCTCCTCAGTATGAATTTAAAGTGAAGAACATCAAGAAGAAGAAAGTGAACATTATCGTGTCTGTGGATGGGGTCAGAGTGGTTTTGCGGAAGAAGAAAAAGGTGAGTTGCGTTTGAATGTGATTTGTTAACCGCTGAGCGATGCTGGGCAGGTAGAGGTCACATCCGTTATTCCCAGGCCCCCCACATCCGCGCACTTTTCCCCTCCGAGACCCATCACACATCAGATGCGTGTCCCTCAGTGTGCGGCTGTCTTTGCCCCACATTCAGCATCGCCAGGCTCATTAAAGCACACTGGCTCCCAGGGGACACTGTCCCAGCCGGAGAGATAGAGGATAGTGGTCTCTGTTTGCCAAGCCTGGGAGGCAGTCATCTCTAATGAAGAGAAGCTGAGGGCAAGAGGCTTGTGCCTTTAAGAATTTATCAGCCTTTTTCTCCATCCTTTTTTTACACCCCAAAAATGTAATTAGTTAAAATACCAATTATTGCAGGACTTGCCAAATTCAGCATTTGGACTTCTGTGTGTGAGATTTATTTATTTATTTTTTTTATTTATTTATTTATTTATTTAAGTTTTTTGCCAATCCTGTAATTATTAAATTTAATTAGGAATGTGCAGTTACATGCTTCCCTGATTTAAATGTGTTATTTGTGTTCACACTTTTAGGTTTTAGGATTGCAGTCAATCAGTCCGTTAATCAATCAGTTGAATGCAGTATAGCAATTTGCCGACTACTGATTAACAGCGTGCTACTTGTAAAAAAAATTCTACATCAGCTGGAACAATGTTTTCCTAGGAGTTTCCAGGACCATGAGTTAACCATAGTAGCGTTATAAATTGGAAATAACATATTTACTCTTTTTTTGTACAAAATTGTTCAAAACTAGACAGGAAAAAAGTACTTTGATTTCAAACTTGTACATTACACTTCATTCATTCACACATTGTTTCATCTGGCTGATGTCAAACTGATTTTGTGGTGTGCCCATCATGACTGGTTTTGCGCATGTTTAAAATGGCTTTGCTCCTGAAATGAGAGAACAGAGCAGACCTTACGTAAGCCTCTTAGATTTTGGGGGTTTTTTTTGGTTTAAAATAGCCTGGTCCACTAAAAGTCCCTCATAAGCCAAAAGAGACTTGCAGTAATTATAAAAGAGGTAAAGCTGTGTAAAGGTCTTGAAGTCAGACACCGAAGACTTCTCCCATCCTTTTGTCCTGGTGTCATGTGGACTCTGGCCAGCTATTGTCTGCAGTCTGGCATGCAGCACGAATGCATTTTTTCCCTTTTACTCATCAAAAGGGAAGATAAGCCCTGTACGTGGTCTCTTCCAGTAAGAGGTGCCCATAATTAATTGCTACAGAAAACGCTGGACAATTGCAATTGCAGGTTTTGAATTAGAAATGTTATTTTAGAATGCATAAAGAGTATGGGAATCCAAAGGTTGTTTAGGGACTGCTCAGTTATTTTTATTCAGATTTAATTCCAGGTTCTGCTGAATTGATTTTAGCCTTTAGTCTTTCAGGCCCTGTATGCAGATTGAGTCCACTCAGCTGTTATTTAAGTTACCCCGCAGAGGCTGATATAGTTTAATGGCAAAAGGAACTTGCCTTTTGCCAATAAAAGACATTTGCTGTCCTTTCACCAGGGAAACTATCTATATCATCGTGGGGCGAATTAAAGCACTTTTCAATCGAATGATTTTTATTTGCTTTGTTTGTATCGCCCGCTCATTGCTTTACACTTTAAAATGCCAGCGAAGTGAATGGCTCTTCATTTACATTTCAAAGCATTAACGTCTGTAAAATTGTTGCCGAACGGAGTCGGAGTGAATCGTACAGAGGCCGCAGGTGTTCTTCCGTTGACATTTAAAGAGAGTCAGCGGCTGGGATGTTGTGCCGGGAGAGCAATATATCATCTCCACTACTTTGTAATGTATGTTGGTGTTTCATTTGTGCTAAGAATCAATGTCCACTGACCTATTCTAGTAAAATGCAGTGGTATCCGTTGCAGTTTCAGAGAGACGAATAGAGGGAGAAACAGATGAGAGATAACGCTCCTGCTCTAGTCTGACCAGGTGAAAACAACTTCATCTCAGCTGTGAAAATGTTCCATGGAGAGTCTTCCTCATGGTTCACTTAACGCCTTTTCAAATGAGCTGACACCCTCCTAATGATCTTAGGAGCAGTGCAGTCTAACACCACCACTCCGCCAGTGCTTCTCCTCAGGCTTATTCTTCTGTGCCTGCGGGAGAAAAAAAAATCAGAGCTTGAATATGAATCATGTTACGTAAATTCTCCGCATGGGTTACTTTTTGTAACTTTTTTCATCTTCGTGTTGAGAAAAAGCATAACTTTTTATGTTTTTAGGCATATGGGCTGAACTGCACTTTGTTGCCTTTGTGAAGAACTGCGCTGAATGCGTCTTCACAGAAAGAAAAATCAAAGTTTAAAAGCCAACATTGAATCGCATAACAGAAATCATCCAGTTTCTTTACCGGTTTTTGGCAATTGAAATAATGATGTCGCCGTTCGCAGGTTTATCTAAATTTGGAAGTTTCTTTGTCTCCACAGAAAAAAGAATGGACATGGGATGAGAGCAAAATTATGGTCATGCAAGATCCCATTTACAGGTAGGAGCAATTGATCAATTTCCTACATCATTCAAAGAGATTCTAAGTATGTGTTATTAGTTGTTCGCAGCCACTTGCTTTGCTAATATTTGCAGGTACGTAGGGGCTATACCGGTATCTTGCTCTTTAACTTAAATAAGCTTGCCTGAATACCTTTCTCTGGGTGTGAGAAATCACTGTCTGTAATGTGCAATGAGTACCGGTCAATGTGTCCCATTGGAAGTGGAAGCATTGAGTCCCCTCACTAGCAGATGTTGTTTCAGCCCGATAGCAACTCAGAGCCTCCAGACTGGCACCTGCCCAGGTCTTCCTCAGATAAGCTGCACCAGCTGCAGATTTCCATTTTGCATAATGGCCGAAGTTGAACATAGATAATTTGCCTTTGTTGGATGATTAAAGGAAAGAAAACATGAGAAGTAGAGTAAATATGGGTTAAATAAAAAAAACCAGACTGGGTTAATGAGGTTATGGAAGTATCTTGTTGACCGACCAGGAAAAATAAGGAAACAACCATCATGTTTAGGGACTGGTTGTTTTGTTGTGGACAATTTACTGCAATTTACTTTCCTGTCAAAATAGAAAAGATGTGATTCAGCGCAATGTGGAGAAAGATGGCATTTTCTGGAAAATTACACTGATCTACATTGACAGAAGTGTAATTAGATGAGCAACAATCTTTTCTTAACTTTTTCAAATGACTGCTACAAATTAGCCTGTGATTTGACATGTGTGTGTTCGTGCGTGTGTGTGTGCGTGTGCGTGTATGCATGCATATGCATATGCTTATGTGGACGCCTGTGTGGGGTTCCCTGGAGAGGTTATACTTGAGTCATATGTTGCATTTCTGAAGAGTATGTTAAATGCTCCAGGTCAGATGTGTGCCCAATTCAATTTAATACTAATCCAAAACAGTTATATCTCCTGCACTTAAAGGAAGCATATCCAAATTCCAGAGGATCATCTTACCCTTATCATGCCTGCACAAACAGCTTTCAACGATGACAAGTGTTATTTGGTTGCACTTACACTGATAAGTATGGTCGTTCTTGATGACTAGTCGTAGTTTGGGTCAAGATTGCAGGATTACGGGTGGAGTTGACCTGTCCAACAGCATGGTATAGCTGCACAAACAGATAGTAGAGGAGAGGGGGAGGAAGATAGAGAGGGGTTCGGTTGCCAGGCAGCAATCTCAAGTCTACATGTTCTTTCGGTCTGCTATTTGTGGGTTTTCCGGCTCAATCAGATTTGATGAAATGTGAGAGAAATACTGTGAGGCATTAATCACTACGCGAGGCGACTGACAAAAGCTTAACCACGAGCATCCACGGAGACCAGCGTGGAATGCTTGTATGATTTAAAAACATCAGGAGCCAAGTGTGGCCCTGTGGGTAGTGTTGTGTAGGGTGGAAAAGCAAGGCATTTGAAACCAGACAGTAGCACTTAGTGTGATGGATGTTGGAGAAAATCCACCACACACCGATCAAATTTGGTTTTGGCTTTAAAATGGAATCACTTGCCTTTCCAACAAAATGTTCACCTTCTCTTACTTATGTAGATATGTATCTGAGATATGTATATGTGTCTCATTATTACATTACATTACATTACAGGCATTTAGCAGGCGCTCTTATCCAAAGCGACGTACAACAAGTGCATTAGTTCAAGGTGCAGAGGTGCAAAAGAAACACACTAGAGTCAAGTAAAGATCGTAGTGCCAGAAGTGACCACATAGATCAGGACTCCAACCCTGTAGAGTAACCTGTTCAGCAAACAAACAATCCTGCCAAGTACAAACTAGCACTGAAATCACATTTGCCTAATCAGACAAAAACAATCCTGCCAAATAAAAACTAACGTGATCGTATTAGCCTAACTAGGTACATTGAGCTAAACTATAGGCTAGGGAGGGGTGGGGAGAGGTGTAGCCTGAAGAGATGAGTCTTTAGTCTGCGTTTGAAGGTAGTCAGATTCCTCATGACTTGTTGCATCTGCCACAGGACATGTTCTGCTTTTCTGTATTTCTTATCAATAGTTATACTTTGCCATTCTATTTAATGTAATATTTCAGAAATGCCAAACCATCAAGTGCATAAAGCTTGTTTCCTTAGAGACGTGCCATCCAAAATGAGATGTCTACCTAACCTTGCTAAAAATGGCAATTTAGAAACAAGTTGTTTTGACAGTGTCGCACACCGTGACACACCCCTTTTCTGAACAGAAGAGTTGGACACAGAGATATGAGAATCCGGGAATATTATAATATTCCAGTGTTTATTAAGCAATTTAGAGAGAGGGAGAATCCAGTCACTACAAAACAAACAAAACAGCTTCGCCCTTCATCCTCACGGGATCTGGGTAAAAATAATAAAGCCACACAACAAACTGAAATAACAAAGACAAAATAACCAATACTACAAAACACTTTCCAGCCTTTTCCGTGCTGGTACGTTCCTCTCTCTCTCTCTCGGTTTGTGTCTTCCTCGGTCACAGACCCCTACTGGGAAGAAAGCACACTTCAAATACCTGGATTAATTACTGATGCATTCCAGGTGGGTGTGCCTACTTAACCAGGAAGCGTGGTCCTTAGACTGCCCCAAACCTCTCCCACAAACCAAGCCGTGTCACAGACAGGATACCATCTTTTGACTTGTGAGTCTACTGCAGTTTTTTAATCACAAGTTTACGCAAACTATATGTAAACTATTGATAAACTTTAACTAAGGTCAATGGAAATGGAGATCAATACAGTCAGATTGCATGGCCATTAGTTAGTTGGTCATCTACTGTGGACGGCAGGTTAGTTTTTTTATTGTTGGGGTATGGGCTGTAGTGTAAGAGTGCATGCTCTGGGCTTATGCACATACCATACAAATACCTTGGGATGTGTAGATTGAGCGCACTTATGTTATAATATTCACACAGGAGCCTATTTGATTATTCCATTAGTGTGCAAACGAAATAGTCACATTTTGAAACATGTGCTATAGTGGTTGATTCTGTCCTGCAGGCCAGACTAATTAGTGTGGAACTCAAAATACTACCCCATTGTGTGACACCCTCCTATTTCAGCAAGAAAAGGTGCCCTTGTGAATGCAGGATAGAGAATTTGGTGAAAATGTGATCGTTGGCCATATTGTATTACATATTTTACATTTCAGTCCAGTCACTTCAACAAAACCTCATACTTCTTTGTGAGCATAGGGCTTTGGGGATGCTGTGCTAACCTGCCATTTTTACAAATCAACAGGAATGTACTGCTGTGGGTGCCTGCTGCTTGTGAAGGCTTGCAGTCCCAAGATAATAATTCACAGGTGCCTCCTAAGCCCCTAGAAGCTGTGATCATTGATGCTTGTTGATAATTGCACTGCTGTTGGAATATATTCTTCTGCGTCAAAAGTAATCTGTGTTTGTTTGCTTGGAAAAATACCCGCTGCGCGTACAGCACTGATCTTTTGTCTGTCGCTGCCGTAAGCCAAGCAGTCTAGATCACGGCTGGCTTCGAAACCCGCAGACTGAATCACATCTCCTCACTGTGCTTGTGGGCCCTAGATTAGCGAGTGACAGTTCCATTTGTGCAGAGTTGTGGCGGCATTTCCTCATTCCCCGTTTCTCACCCCCCGTGAGCTTCAGGTACCCCGGTCCTGGGCTCAGCCACAACAACTCTCGAGTCTTGAATTTCCGTCTTGGTGCAGTCAGAGTTGATGATATGTTTTCACTATTCCCTCACTATTTCTGTTCCTGAAATAACAACAGCCTGCACATACCCAAAAAGTGACAGGGGCTCAGCACAGTGAAAAACAGTTTTGTTTTGTTTTGTTTTTAATCCTGGTCTGAAAGGATAAAGCTATTGTATTGAGGTGGTTCAATTCCTTTCAGGGAGTTGGTTAGTGCTTGCAGCTCATTTTCCACCTATAGAGTTTCTGTCTAAGTTTAACTCAGTTTTTGAAATTGATAATATCGCATATGGATTGTATTTTTATAGATGAGGGTATGATATATTAAGAAACTGCTATAGATGCATAGAGTTTTTGGAAGCTTGCTGATATTTTAAACATCCAATTTTTACACCATTTGTATCACCACTTGTATTACTGAAACCATTTGCAGTCTGATGTTTTCTACGATAATGAAGTCATTGAATTGCTCTTTGGCACTGATGTCACTAAAGCTATTACATGTGCTACTGCTTGTCTTCATCCTAAGAGCAATATGCATAGTTTTATCTTCTGCTCTGCTCCCAACTGTAGTGTGCTTTGCTTTGTGAATGAGTGCTTGAGGTGGCTCATTCTTGTCTATGTGGTGCAGGTGCCAAAATGCCTCCAAGGTCATGTTTACTTGAGAATGTGAGAAGAAAATGCCTGAGACTCCATTCAAATGTCATCCTATCGGTTGCTAATACCTTCTTTATCATCCCCTGACCTTCTCTTTGAGCCACGGATATTGAAGGTATTAAAGTTAATCTCTTTAAGGGAACATCTCTTATTATTTACTTCTTCTTTGATGGGGGTGGTATTCCTTAATTTATTTCCAAAGGTGAAATACATAACTAGGGTGATTTGCATTCATGGCATTTTAACACATAATTATACACTTTTATTGTACAACGTGCTGCATATACTGGATCAGTTTGGCCTAAGTTGCATGGCAACTCAGTGCTTAGATGATGATAATAATAATAATAATAATAACAGAATAGTGATAAATAATTGACAGCACCGATTAGACATACTTTAGAAATAAGTGAACTGATGTCTTTACTTGGCATAGACGGTACTTTCATGAAGTGAATTTACTATTGGTACTTGCATGATAATTCATCGCATCGGCTCAGGCGTGGCACATTAATTTTCAGTGTTGTCTAGGTGTGTGAAATGTCTCTTATAACCTTTGGTCAGAATCCACACTTTTTGATAATGACCTTTAATCCATTCATGTAGATGCCAAATCTAGCCATTCCTTGCTCATTTATGAAGTGTTCTATTTAAGGCTTTATAACTCCAGATGTGAGCATCACAGAGATTTGGAAACTGGCTTAAATGATGCAAGACACTAGTATCATTTACAGTACTAACAGAGATTAGGTTAGTTTATATTCATAATTTAGCTAGCAGTAAAGTGCCACAAATGCAATTATGTAGCATAAATGAAGTTCTTCCCCTTTAGCCTGAACTGGACTACTGAGAGCCACACATGTAAAACCTGTAAAACCATACATGTCCCGAATCATGCACTCCTTGACCACAAGTAAAATGCAAAATCTGAGTGTGATATACAGAACAACTGAATTGCTAAATTGAAGCAAATGTAAAGAAGTCTCCATTAGTGTCTGTAGATCTATTCAGAATGTCTGAATTTCAATACAGATCAACTGTTTTGACTCGTGAAACTCAGTTTTGCGTCATTTTCAAGTGGGAATCTCTCATCAGTATAGGGTCTATACTGGGTCTAAGACTATCTAGGGGTCCAAAAACCTATGGATAGGCACGCATTATAAAACCTTGCTTGTTTCATACATCTGCAGCCATTTTGATTTTTATGACAGCCAGTTGTCAAGGAAACCAAATGTTTCTTTTATATTTTATTTCCTGGTTTCGTTTAATAGTGTGTCTGCTTCAGTGCTCTTAACTGGCACTACTTTCTAAATAAAAAAAAAGTTGCTGTTCAATACACTGCTGTACAATGCAGAGCAGTCAATTCGGTTAGGGGCATTCGGTCATCTTGGCAAGCAATTCTGGCATTAGTGTTGCCTCTGGTGTGTAAACCATTGTGGCACTGCATGTTTTCCTTTGTAGGCATATATATATCAGCTTGAACTATGCAAAGAAGGGGAGCTGCTGTTACTGTGTTTGCATGCATAATTGAATAATCTGAAAAAAATCACAGAATGAATTTTAATAGGACTGTTGCAATGAATTTGAGTCAGTTTTGTGCCCCACTGGGTCCAGCATGGCCGTGCTTCTTAAAATAATTGTGTTTCTGTGAAGAACTAAGCATAGAAAAGCCTCTGATCAGAGGGAAAACAACCTCCTTGGTTTTTTTTTTTTGTCCAAACCCAAAAATGTTGTCAGGAAAACAATGTCAATGCATTTACCATGGTGATGTAAAGTATCTAGCTCTCTCTCTATCCATTTGGCCCAGCGATATTATATTTGTCTTGAGCATTATGTAAAGTGAGTGAATGTCAAAATGCGGAGGTGGCTACTTTAATCCGCATAATTACTGGGAGAGTAGCAGAAGGGATTAATACCCTTCATTTACTGCCAAAATCCTCATTGTGCTCGAAGAAAAATACACATTTCTTGGGGCTACAACTCTCCATCTATGACCTGATATGGGGACTTCTTAGGTCTCAGTCTTAGCTGATTTGTTAGCTCTGAGGGCAGTCATCAGTTTAGGTAAATTAAAGTTTCAGGAACCACTGTGAAAACACTGCCCTGTTGTCCTTTTGAGCTGTTCATGGGCGTGTCTGTTCATTGCAGAATGCACATGTCTGTTGGAACATTCAGAATCCGTAATGCCACCACAGGAAGTGTTTGTGCCAAGTTAACTTCTCCTTTTTTTGTTTACATACTGTACATTCATACATACAGACATACATACACACACGTACACAGAGACAATACATAGTATCATTCAGTGAGGGACTTGGAAGTATAAATTTCCCCCACCTATCAGCATTCTGAAGTGCATGTACGAAACAGTTTTGGTACTAGAGGATATCCAAGCATAGATATCCAAGCATACAAGACTTAGATGTTAGGGATGACATTCGTCAATACACCGTAGTTTCACTACATGAAGCGGATTCACAAGCATATTTAACAGCTGTGTATCTATCATTCAGACATGGGAATCAACATATTTAGATGGCACGTCTGTGAAATCCTAAGGAGTTTCAGTGCAGAAATAAGTGAGAGCAGCATCATTTGAATGAGAGACAGTTGGTGGAACTGCCAACCTTAAATAATATATCAATTCATTCAAATTCAGAATTTTCATTATTTAGGCCTGCATAGTTGTTTTTTTTTTTTTTTTTCTTTTTTTTTTTTCTTTTTTTTTTTTTTAAAGATTCCTGAATATCCCAGGGAAAGTGGAAAGTTTATTCTGGGTAACTAGTTGGGGTGGGGGGGAGGGAGTGGCGTGGGTGGGTGGTAGTGGGTCTTGTTTATATCCATTAGGGAAGTGTTAAGGAAGATTGGCCTAATCTCAAAGGGAATTCTTCATACTTCAGTAACTACAAGAACTCTATAACAGCACTGCCTTATTAAATCTGAGGGAGGGATCCAAATTTGTGAGCAGTAAGAACACAGCTGATTTATTCTCTTTGGCATTAATCTTGGTAAGTTGTTCTTGTTTAAGTTTATGGAGTTTTTTTCTAATATTTATAGTGTTGTGTGAACCACACTATGCAATAAGAGGCACAGATTCTGCTTCTGCTTGTTAGGAAGTGGGTATGGGCTAAATTATAGATAAAAACCAAGTTGGTGCAATGTTCAGGTCAAGATTAACAGTTCAGGTTCCTAGTGTACAAGCACAGCAGTGTTATTTTTACTGCATAAGGAAGTTCAAAGTGCTGTAAATGTATTCTTAATGTTTTCTTTTACTGGTTGTGCACAGTTCTGTGACTGTGTCTGACTACCTAACTCCAGGAAACAGCAAAATTTTATGCAAGCAGAATTGTTGCCCTCTTTTTTCCCCCTGTGGCCTTCTGTTGAAGGAAGCCTGTGGACGTGACCTTGGCGCACTTCTAACAACACTGGTCATATTTTACAGGCATTTTTGTCACCAGAATGGCGGCTTGTAGCTGAACAGGGAAAGCGCTGACACAATGACTGATCAAAATAGATAGCACATAACATGCATAGACACAATAGGTCACATACCATGAAAGCAAGCAACCAAGTACTACTTCAGCATTTTTGTTATTCCACAAACACAACATACTGAAGAAATCCTGCCCTTTGTCTCTCTGTGAGTATGCTGAAGCCAAGTTTAAGCAGCTGGGCTACATATTCTACTCATTAGTAACCCCATCCTTATATTAAGAAAACCTTTAAAGTACATATTTACTGTGCAGTTTTGCTTTGAATCAGGTTGTCCTTAAAACTTCATAAAATTGTTATCAGGAAAAACAGACCACTGTGACAATGAACACTAATTATTAATGCTCGTGACTTTTCTGGTTTAAACATCACAGTGTGTCATATTATAGTCCATTTCCTGAAACAATTTATAACTATACATTCATGTCACATCCATCTATCTTGCTTGAAAGTGAACTGTTTGATAATTTAGTTTCATACATATAAGCACATCATTCCCAGTAAAAATTTGAAAGTGTTTTCTCTGTGTTCTCTAAAAATAATTTCTTTGTTTATTTTTTATTTTTTTGCAAATGTTTCTGAAACCTTGAAACAAGAGCATTTGCTTTGTTGTATGACACTGTTTTTATTATTTATGAATAGACAGCAGTCCCATTCCATTTCTCACAGACAGTGATCACACACTATCTGTAAATCAGGCATGAGTGACTGTATAGTATAGCTAATGAATTGTGTTTTGAACGTCTTCTGCATGTTTGTGATAGCTACAGGAGTACTCTGAACCGCTCCTGATAACATAGCTGCAGCTTTGCTTCAGGGGAGGATTTTAATTTCTTTTTTAGAGAGGAGACGGGTCGGGGTGGGGACGAGTCTGCTGACAGTTCTGCTGTTGCCGCGAAATGCTTTTAAGGAACATCAACACTGAGAAGTTTGCTTTCAGGAGCCCCAGTAACTCTTCATACGTGTTTGAATCCAGCTGAACCACCCCCACGTCTCCCTCCTGGTTAGGTTTGTCTGACCCGATACGTGCTGGCTCGGGTACAGTTTCCATACAGCAGCTTCAAATGTGGCCTGGCATTTAATTGGATAATACCATCTAGCATGGCAAATGGTTGATATAGGCCTATTAGAAGAACTGTGAGTTGGAAAGGTGAATATATAGTTGAAGGAGTGGTGTCCACAAACATCCTACATTTACTGTAGCAAAGGAAAAAGGTTTTGTTGTTTCCCTCTGGTAGGTTATGAAGGAAACCTACTTTAAAATGCAAATGTCTGCCTCAGCACCATATCTCTCCAGATGCTTTCATTCACTAACAGTCTTCCTCTAAAGGTTTTCATTGTTTAGCCGTCTGCATTGTTTGCCTGTCTTATCCATCTGATCTTTTCCCATCCAACAAACAGTGCCGAGGAGTGTTCTCAACTGTGAGAAGTGAATTTTGGGGCTGTGAATTCTGTATTGTAACTCAGGGGTGCCCTGCAATAACCCTTTCAACTTACCTTTGACCCCAGTAAGTCTGGATGAGGAAAGATGCCTCTGAAATGAGGAGAGTGAAGGAATGGGTAAAACAAGGTCTCATTAGATCTCTGAGGCAATAGGGAGAGGCTAGTGGGTGACGGTTAATTAGAGACCTCTGCAGCAGCAAAGGGCATTGAACTCAGAGTGTCTGGACCTTCCAGTATCCAGCAACCCACACAGACAGACAGACGCTTTCAATTAAAGACTGACTTGTGGGGACACTAGTGAAGATAGTTTTGATGGAATGTTTTTACAGGTTAATTATGGAGATGATGTGCAGGAAGACAGGCACTGGAAGAGAGGAGCTAAGTTAAAGGAGCCGTTCTGTTTATTTCTCCCGCTCTTCTTTATAAAAACCACAGCACAGATGGGCATTTCGGCACAGCACCTGCTCCCCCAGGCCGCTGAGAACCACCGTGGGATTCCACACAAGACGTTCTCTGGAATTTGACAATCAAAACATCTCGCTTCATGGTGTCTTTGTCACTGCTATTTTTGTCTGAATCCTGAGTGGCCATTTTTCAGGAGATAGGAAAGGAAAATGGTCAGATTGGATATATAATGTATTTGTGGGTTGTTAAATAATTTTTTCCCTTGTAATACTCTTGCTTAGAATATGATGCTATTTCTCAAAACTGGATTTTTTGGGGGACAGAAGAGAAATTAAAATTGACTATGAACAAGACTAACCTTACTTTATGTGAAGCTTTTATTTAGGCTATTTATTGATGTTATGGTGGCATGATATTTAAGTCCTGTTGCACCACTGAGGCTACATTGGTTTGCAGGAAACCCTGGGATGTGTGACTGTCATAGTAGTCCAGAAAAAGCTGGTGGAGGCATGCCTCCAAATATGGTGTGGTAGAGTCAGAGTGCAAAGTTTGGGTTCTCTACGGTATCCCAGCTCTGAAGCTGTTCAGTGCCACTGCCATCGTCATGTATAGCATTTAATGTACCCTGTGTTTTTCTCTGATGTCATGACAGCATTGGTCTAATTAATGTAAATTTGCTAAGCTGCAATTGTTCTTTATGAGAACAAAATGCATTGTAGATAATCTGGCATAAAAAAAGAATGAAAATAAATTAGGGCTTCACACTGGTGTAGTATGTGGTGCTGTGGGCTCATAGCGAGATGGCACGGTGTTCAAATTACATCCAAGAGCCCTCTGTGTGGAGTTTGTATGCTCTTCCCATATTCTGTGTGGGTCTCCCAGACCCTTTCCGTACAGTCTAGTGGACAAGTATTATGATGGCAGGGAAGTGGTCAGTATTGTGATGTTCTGTCTATTTTTCTGTCTGATTTATTCTCTCCTATCTACTGAGATCCTCCTCTCTTTCATTTTTGCTTTTGCAATGAGCAGTTTATCATAGTAATTGCCATTTGAGATGCTTATTGCATGTCAATATTTAGTGACTAATGAAAACAATGGGCATTTTAAAACAATGAATACAATTATACTTAATATCTAAACAAGTAAGCAGTTTCCTTCTTATGGGGGTTTCATGATGCAATTTTTACAGTTTTCTTTTTCTTTCAGACATAAACATTTAAAATGAGTTGCACATGTAACACTATAACACTTATTTAATAAATCAGATCAAGAAATGCCTACATTCATGCTTTTCATTCTGTCCAGATCTTTGAATTCTGATGTGTTCAGAAGTAAAGATGTCAGGATTTCTTTCACAACATTGATAAATTAAACAAAATGTTTTAAGTTCTGATTAATTGGCACGCAGAAAATCCTCTATAATTGCAAGTTTCATCCTCCTATTCTCATGTGTGGCAAGACCACCGACTGAGGAGCAACAGCATCAGCAGCACAGGGAGGAATTAAATGAATAAGTGTCATACCTCTGAAGTTGTACACTGCTCATTTTATGCACACCTATACTTTTGCATCAGTAGTATGTTGTAAATTGTGCAAATAGGTCCCTCTCTCAACATTTAATTACTTCTTGACATGGCTGTGGAGGAATGTGGTATAGTGCAAACTCGGCTGCTTGCCTTTATCATTTGTCCCAGAAGAGGGTCAGCGCTTTCTGCTGGATCTGCATTTGCATTGCCTGTACATTCACTGCCGTGAACTTCCTTTAAAGTCAGCTTAGCCGGGAATAATTTAATCTGGCCACCAATTAGTCTAGTGACAGGCCATTAGTCTTTTTTTTTTGTTAACTTACTATTTACCTTAGGGACAACATTGAGAAGGTCATCCACTCTATTTTGTCAGCATAGGTCGGCCAGATTAGAGTCCTAGAGGCTTGACCGAGGGCTGGAATAGGTCCAGGCCAAATGCCAGAGATTTTGCAACATCTGCCTCTCACACCTGCCTGTGGCCGAAGGCGGGACACAGTTTTATAAGCACTAGCAGTAATAAGATGTTTACAGCGTTCCTTGGACATCTATAGTGAGTCATTGTACTGACTGCGGTGTATTTACAGTAAGACACTTCTATGTGTAACTCAGTTTTCTTTGCCATGAAAGAGTATCATTTGTAACTGGTAGTTGTGCACATGATTACATCTATGAATAAATGAATGATATGAATCTGTCACTTTGCCACTGAATTGTTGCTCCAAGGAAGATCTCTAAGCAGCTATTCTTTCCCAGATATAAATTGTCTTTTTATGAATAAAATGGGGAAAAACCTTCAGGGGTTTGGCATAGGTGTACAGGATCTTTTATCACCACAGTTGCAGAACAAGTCCTTTGCACCGTTCTCCGTAATATTTCTGTTAAATCTGAGGTGGTGGTGAAAGCTGTGCTGCTAGGCTGCAGTGTGTCCCGTGGATCTAAAAGCTTATCAGTAATTTTTTTAAACGCACGGGTAGTCACTGTGCTGCTACAGTGCGTACTGTAGCTCCTTAATTCTTCCTTGGTCTGCGCACATTCCTGCAATTTTTCATCCCGCTGCGACACAAAGCCCACTGGGAGCTTCTGAAGTTTTAATTTGCTCGTCAAGGTCCAGTGCTTTCCAAAAATGTGCAGTCACTTCCATTTTCAGATGGATCTGCGCTCTGGCTGAGTCTGGGGCTTTGTTTGTTTATCTGACACTGCCTTTACACTTAACAGTCTGTTTCCTTTTTGACTTTGGCAGCCGGCAGTGATGTAGATGTAGTTTGAGCCTTGTTTTTGGCAGCACCGGGGGATTTTCTGCAGGGCAGTCTTTGATAACCCTCAGCCATTTATCAGCCAGGAAAGCTTTGAGGGAATCATTATTTTCCCCACATTAAAGAAAATTTCAACAGAGAACTCGATGCCTATCAGTCCCATTAAAGGAGAGGGGAAACTTTCCTCTATCTGATCTCCAAAAGAAAATGATTGCTCTCCGCAGTTTCGGAGAGTAGATGCCTCTCCCTGATTGGGAAAACCCATTTTCTTTCCTAACTTTTTTCCTTGTTTGGGAGCTCTGCAGGATAGCAGCTCTTCCCTCGTTGTTTACCCACAAAAGTAACCTCTTTTTTCTGTTTATTGCTGATCACCGCATGTGCAGGGTCTCAGACAAAAGGAACATCACTAACGGTCATAGAAAATGCCTTGGAAGAGATAGAATCAACTTATCCATGTCTAGGTGTTTTATGGGTAACTGTGCAACATTTGGATTTGATGCCTGGAGGGACAGAATAGGCAAACACTGGGAGATGTGCTCAATCCAGTTTGGACCAGAGAATTTATTTTATTGGTCAGGGGGAACACACAATGAGGCAGACTGTTTGAGAAATAAAAGAAAAAAATTTGTACGTTCTGCCACACGGTGTCCTGGCGAAAAATGATAGACTGAATGAACAAATGAAAACAAAACAAACTAAGCCAAACAAATGCTTTTCAGCTGTATAAACATTGTGGTTTCTGTCACTCTATCTCTCTCCTTCTCTCTCTCCCTAACTCTCATTCTTACATGCTGTGCTCTGTCCCCCAGTGTTTCTGAGAAAAAAGACACATTTAAAAACTTTGGTTAATTAGTAGATGCAGTCCAGGGTCATGTGTGCTTGAATAAAAATTGTACATAAGGTGCAGGATTGTGACTCATGCAAGTATCAGGCCACAACTATGCTGAGTAATATGTCACAACAGAAAGCTATAAATGGACCTTAAGGTACAACAATGTGTCATTTGGTTGTCATTTTCTTCCTGTTTGTGCAGTGGAACACAGAACAAAAGATATTTACAGGAATACAGTCAGATACAGGAAGTAAAAACATGATAGAGGATGTAAAACACAGATTTGTTTGTCTTGTTGGGTTGAATCGCACAAAATATTTGAGAATTAGTTAGAATCTCATATATACACGATTAAGTAACAAAGTTTACTTTTTTCCAGAATATTCTATGTCTCTCACGACTCCCAAGACCTGAAAATCTTCAGTTACATAGCACGAGATGGGCAGAGCAATGTGTTCCGCTGTAATGTCTTCAAATCAAAGAAGAAGGTAAGCCGCTGATTGCAGCTTTCAAAAGTGACTTTAATGGAAGCTTTCATTACAGCTGATGTCGAAGGACACAATCCACTCCTCTTGATTTGATATTTAGCCTTCACTTTGAATGGCAAGTACAGAAGTGCTATTGTGTTTTTCCCTCACCTAAACAACTTCATCCTTCCTTTAAGCTTAAAGTAAGAGCTTAAGAAAAAACTCTGTTTTAAAAGTAATATTTGACATTAGGATCAAAGCCAAGTATTTGAGACAAATGGTTATGTTGTGATAATAATAATGTTAGTCTTTATCTCCACCATCATCATTTTAATTGATCCAGAATTTTGTAATGTGAGAAAGAGGAAGGTGGCATGCATTTCTGATGTGTCTTGCCCACTTTTTGCGGGAGGGAGGAATTTCTTTAGACAGTTATGAAGGAAGGCTTGTGAGAGGTGCCCTAGCATGGGGTCTGCCATAGCCATCGTGAGTCTGAACTATGTTTTAACATTTAATTTGACAGGTAACATCTCCTACGGCACAACATCTTTGTCACTGTTATTAGCTTTTCAACCAGGTCCAGAAGGAAGATTTCCCTTAATCGCCACACCACCAGCACCACTATCAGCAGCAACCTGGTTTCCCAGGCCTCTCAGTGCTATCCAAGCCCATCCCTGCTTAGGTTCAGCCTTCAGCTGGGAGAAAGTCACAGGGTGCTGTTTCTGGTGACCATTGACATATTATAGTTTCCTTTGGTTGAGCTGCATTTGTGAAAACGCCTGCCTGCTGTGCCCTGTGGTTACAATGCAGTTTTTATGTTGGGTCACAGTTCACCAGGCTGTGCCCAGCTCCATAATCCCAACATTTACACAAGCACACCGCCCCGGATGCCACCCACACACCCTCCTGTAACAACAGATACTGAAGGCTGAAATACACTTTGGAAGCTCAGGCATGGACGCCGGTTACTCATGAATGCTAACAATGCTAAGAATGCTGTGGGATGTGGAAATTATCTCTTCGCTCGGTTGGCGTTTTATCTGACCATTCCAACTCGCAGTAAGGCGGCGAGGGAGGCCAAAGAAACGCGGTGAATGTGGCCCCTCTGCCCATGGAGTCCCCCTTTACGACTTTGGTCTTCCCTGCCCAGCTAGTGGTATGGAATACAAGCCGATAATGAGGATTAGCTGGACTTCTTTAGAGAGTACACTCCCAGGAAAGACAGATTTAGGGAATAGCCTTAATTGCTGCGTCTTTATCACGGGCATTAAATGAGAGAGCTGTCTCAGGGAATCTATTACAATTTAATGTTGCCGAGGAAGTGTTCCTGAATTTTAATGAGGCCTGAGTGACACACAAGCCCAGCTGGGGTGAGAGTGCGGTGGAAGGTTTGGGCGCTGCCAAATTTAGAATATACAGTGAACTGAGACCTCCCCACTGCTTTACATCAGGAAGCAATTGGCAGCGACGGAGGGTGCTCTCGTTAGTAATCTATCAGTCACGGTTTGGGCTAATACAGCATCCGCTGCTCTGGAGGCAGAGCACAGCTCATTTTCACCCTTTTCAACCCTCTCTGATCAAAATTTGGAAATGAAGTTTACTGAATGGAAATCATTTTTTTTTTTTATTAAGGTCTCGCATGCAACTTGCACAAATCCCTCCAAATATCTCATTGCTCTGTGCCACTGGATTATTATGAGCATGCCTGCATTTTTGTCAAATCCAAAATTGTAAGTGGAAAGACCATTTGTGAATTGGTGCACCTGACTTCTCTTTACAAGACGGCTATCAATCTTTGAATTAAATGGCACATAACAGCTTCTGGAAGTTATATAGAAACATGCTTCAGGAAAAAGGACTGAGAACTATTCATTCTATGTACTTGTAATTTTTGGAAGTTTTTTTTTTCTTGGAAAAAGTCTACAATGTCACAGTATTTGTGAGAAAGTCTGCCTGTGTTATAGACTCACTTGGCACTTTATGAGGTACACCTGCTTATTAATGTAAATAGCCTGCTCCTCCAAACAGCAAATCATGTATGCACTACATTCTCCAGAGTTTACAGAGAATGGGGAGATAAACAAAGAACATCCAGTTCTATGGCTGTAAACACCTTGATGATGAGAGAAGTCAGAGGTGAATGGCCCGACTCGTTCAAGCCAACAGAAAGGCCACAAATGCTGACAGAACAGCTGTTTACAGAAGTGGAGTGCAGAAGGGCATATCTGAATGCAAAACACACCGAACCTTGAAGCAAATGGGCTACAGTATCATAAGACCCCATCCTGGGTTCTACTCCTGTCTGTTAAAAACAGGAAGATGAGGCATCAGTGGGACACATGCTCACCAAAACTGGACAATTAAAGATTGGAAAGTGATTTCTGCTGCAACATGCAGATGGTAGGGTCAGAAATTGACATAAACTGGATCCATGGAATCCATTCTGCCTTATGTCAATAGTGCAAGCTAGTGGTGGTGGTGTAATGATGTGGGAAATGTTTTATTGATCCACATTAGGCCCCTTAATATCAATTGAGCATCATTTGAATGCCACTGCATACCTAAGCATTGTTGCTGACCATGTGCATCCCTTTATGGCCACAGTCTACCCTTTTTCAAATGGTTTCAGATACTTCCTGAAAATAAAATAAAATTCTTAAATCGCCATTTCGCATGCCATCAAGCTGGTTTCACAAACATGTCAGTGACAGTTTTCAGAACCTTGTCTATTCCATGCCGCAAAGAATTCAGACTGTTCCCGAAGAAAAAGCTGGTCTTACCTGGCACGAGTTTGGTGTACCTAACAAAGTGGCCTGTGAATTTATTTCAGTTTACAACTAGCAAAATGTAATGTATGCGTTATTAAATCTGGGCAAAAAGGAGCACTACTTTGTAACTTTTGTGTTAATTCCATTTTCAGTGTAACTTACCCAGCAGTATTCTCTGTGTCGAAGCAAAAAATGCAACTACATGACTCCAGGGCTTTTGTGGCCACATACTGTGACTCTAATTCCCAGCTTTAAAATTGAATGTTGGCCCTGAGTCCCCCCGCATGTGTAACTGTGAAGCAGAGCCTGTCTGGAAGCTCCTTAGAGGGTTACATTAATCGCCAAGCTGAAAACCATTCCGCCGAGCCTCTGGCTGTTCCACTGGTCGTTCTGCTTACTGTATGTGCAGTGGCCGCTGAATACTCAGTGTTACTTCTATCTGGAGACAAAGCCGTATTATAATTTTTTAAATGATAAAGAGAGTGAGGATACATACTAGGCACCTAATCAGTTCTGCTTGTAAGCACAGAGGACTAAAAGATATACACATGTAATTACAAAACATTGCATACGACTTTCCGTTCCACTGTTGTTCACACTTGAGTGAGTGAGTGACGGATTTCTATACTGTAGATGGATCTGTGGGGCTTGGAAACATCCGTTTAGTTTTTTTTGGTTTTTTTTTTAACTAGAACTCTGCAATGGTAATTACGCTCCCCAGATCCATGCTCTCCTTCAGCTCATTTAGCACATCAGCATCAGTGTTCATTACAGCTGAGTGTCTCAGCACCGCTCACGCTAATTACAGATTGACTGCACTAATTTTCCTCTCATACGTTGTGCATAATGACGTATTGATAACCCTCCATCTTTACATATACGTCTTTCTTTTTTATTGTCAGAATTTATGGAATAAGAGTACTTTTATTTCATTTCTTCCCTTTCAACCGCTGAAGTGTATTCCATTAGAAGAGGCTCTGTGTCTGTTTTCACGGACAAGAAAATCAATGTAGTTTTCCTTCACCAAATCATTGACTCTCAAAATGACATATATCGTTGGTGATGCAAAGGGAAGAATATCAGCATGGAGTAGTGCTTTTGTCCTCACAGATTAATAGCACAATAACCTTGGTATATCTTCCAGTCTTGTCTCAGACTGGCATTCAGGGTCAGAGAACATTATTACCTGCATCAAACTGATGAATTTGATTTCTAATGGTTATTAATTAACAGCTGGGGTGCATTCAGTTTGCTACACAAGTGGCTTAGTTCCATGGACATTCAGACCCCTCATGAAACCTTCACTTTGTAGATTGTAGGTCATTCAGACAAATGTGAAAAAAATAAATCAAATAAAAAACAGCAGACAGTAATTCGAGTGAGGTGTATGTCCTTTGGATATTCCAGTAATGTATTTCCAGTGACGTTGAGTAAAGGGAATTCGCACAGTCAGTGCAGTCACAGCAGTAACCACAGCCCCAAGGTCAACAGCATCAAAGGGAAAGTGGGGGAAAAAAGGGAGAGCTCTGGAAGGCAGATGCTACTGAGGTCCATCTGTCAGAACATATGGTTATATATACAGCCTGGCTCCATCTTAGAAACAAAGACCACATTTGGCTCCCTACAACCAACTTCCCTGGAGCACACGCAGATATATAAAATTGATGGTGAGCACCTGGCTGATGCGGGCTTTTTTTATGGCCCGTCTTGCCTGTGCCAGGATGACCTGACCCCTACCCCCCTCCCCCCCCCCCGTTATAGAGCCAGGCCATGCGGATTGTGCGGACGGTGGGCCAGGCGTTCGAGGTGTGCCACAAGCTGAGCCTGCAGCACACGCAGCAGAATGCTGACGGACAGGAGGACGGTGTCAGCGAGAAGGCCAGCGAGGAATCTGTGGTGCCAGGTACTGTCTCACAGCCACCGCTCTGCCCCACCTCCCCAACACCCAGCTTTCACACCAGCAGCTCCTGTACATGCATGTCTGATTCAGAGTCTGATGAAAAAGCACCTGTTTAGTCACAAGAAAACCATGTGGAGGCAGAGCCCAGGTCCCCACAGCCCAGC
This sequence comes from Anguilla rostrata, assembly GCF_018555375.3. Classification (NCBI taxonomy): domain Eukaryota; kingdom Metazoa; phylum Chordata; class Actinopteri; order Anguilliformes; family Anguillidae; genus Anguilla; species Anguilla rostrata. Next base: position 28,018,260 of record NC_057936.1, on the reverse strand, counting down.
ATCACAGCTTCCTCATTTGGTCTAATTCCAAGGCGGGCCACCACAGCATTCCCTTTGAAATGCAAATGAGCCTGAACAACCATGTGCTGCAGCACTGCAGCGTAGAAATCCTGTGTCACCTCTGCGAATGCACTGCTGCTCGTCGAAGGGATGAAGCTTGCTTCTGTTGGTTCCTGGGTTTAAAAGGGGCATAGCAAAAGCATGTAGTTGATACAGTATTTAAGTAAGCAGTGGCTTCGGGGAAGTTTACCTTGAAAAAGTGTCCATGTGGTTATCTCCCTCTGTGGAGTGCAGTGACATTGAGTAATTTTCCAAAAGTGTATCCTTGAGGTGCTAATTGGACAGTTTTAATTATGCCTTAATCTCTTATTACCCCCTGCTTCAGTCTCTTTGTCTTTCCGATTCATGCTCTGCTAAGCCCTTGTTTGCTTGCGCGATGGGCCCCTGGTGGTGAATGCTTTGTGTGAAAATGCCTCCTCTCTCTCAGCCCGGCAGCTGACTGGCGCAGAGAAGACCGTCGCCGAGGAGACGGACATTGACGCAGAGGAAGTGCCCCTGCCGGACAGCACGGTGGACGAGTTCAACCGCGGGGTCACTGACCTGGACGCGGCCAAGAAAGAGGACGACATCGGCAGTGACAAGAAGGTGCGGTACTGTAAATCGATTTACTCATTCAATTTGAGGTTAATAGAACTGACAAGCAATTCAGCACAAGAGACTGCCAATCATGCTGCTCTAATAGCAACTGTAGAAGGGGAAATGGCTCTGTGAATTGTTTCTACGAATGTATTACGGCAATGAGGGTAATTAAAGCAGCAGAAACCAGTAGAGTTTAGGGAATTAGCTAATGTTTAAATTGTTCGGGAGTAAGTCACCCATGAAGGGCCACTGCTTAGCAACTCAGTTCAGATAAGAGTGGGTAATGATCTACTTCAGATAGAGCACACTAATGAAAAGTTGTTAACCTCTTACTAAATACACTATGGCCAAAAGTATGTGGACACCTGACATCCAAAATCTCGTCCAAAATTATGGGCATTAATATGGAGTTAGTCCACCCTTAGCTGCTATAACAACCTTCACTCTTCTGGGAAGGCTTTATTCTAAATGTTGGAGCATTGCTGCTGGGATTTGCTTCCATTCAGCCAGAAGTGCATCGGTGAGGTCGGGCACTGTTTGAGCGATTAGGCCTGGCTCGCAGTTGACTTTCCAAATGATCTCAAAGCTGTTTGACTGGGTTGAGGTCAGGGATCTGTGTAGACCAGTCAAGTTCTCAACGAAACCATTTCTATATGGACCTCACTGTGTACCCAGGGGCATTGTCATGCTGAAACAGGAAAAGGTGTTCCCCAAACTGTTGGGGAAGCACAGAATCATCTAGAATGTGATCGTATACTGTAGCATTAATATTTCCGTTCACTAGAACTAAAGGGCCTAGCCCAAACTGTGAAAAACAGCCCCAGACCAAGGGATGTCCAGATACTTTTCGTCATATAGTGTAGTCCATTCTCTACATGCATGCATATGTGTGCATGTATGTGGTTTAGAGAGGTATTAATTGGTAAAATGTCATTTGTAATTAATTTAAGTTTAAAGACATGACCAATGTAGGCTTTATCTTAAAGCTGAACCTTAGACAGCTGTGGTCCAGTAATTGAAACACCATTAGGGAAATTCTCTAGGTAATTAGCCCTGAAATAACACAGTTTAGGGTGACCTGATGTGGTTTGAGAATTTAAAAAATGTACTGAATGCAATCATTGGGATGGCATTATGGCATTACGGCTCAGGAGATAGAGCAGTTGTCTGGCAACTGGAGAATTGTCATTTCGATCCCCAGCCCTCTGGGTGTGCCAAAGTGTCCTTGCTTCCAATTAGCTGGTTGGTGTCTTGTGTGGCCACCTTTCGACGTTTGTGTGTGTGTGTGTGTGTGTGTGTGTGTATCTGTGTGCGTGTGTGTATGTGTGCATAAATGGGTGAATGAGAGGCATTCATTGTAAAGCGCTTAGTGCTGTAGTTGCTGGAAAATGTGCTATACAAATGCAGTCTATTTACCATCAGTTTAACATCACTATTCTCCAACATGTGTTTTACATGCTGTTCAACCAATGTAGGGAGACAGCAAGTTAATGAGCAGTACTTCCTGAATTGATTCTAAAGGTGTTGTATCAGCCAATGTCACATTCATGAGATTTGTGCAAGAGTGAAGGCCCCATCAGTGGGTTTTAAGGTTATGCGCATTGGGTCTTGGGTCTTGCATGACGTCAATTACCCTGCTACCTTCAGACATCCATGCTCAATTGCCAAGTACTATAGCTGCACTGCTCATCTAGCTCACCCTGTACTGTCTGTATGATGGTGATTGGTTGGCATAAAGACAGCCTGAGAGTCTGAAGGCTGGATGGTTCTCAGGCTGTGCTTCTGGGTGTTTCTCCCACCTACGCCTGTGTATTTCCAACGCCTTTCAGGCTGTGTTGTTTCAGCTGAGTTCTTTGGGTTTTATTCACTGTTGTGACAGATGACTGTCCAACACCAGATGCATGTAGAAAGGTCATTATGTGATCTTTGTGTTTGGCCAAGGCATAGCAGGATGTATCTGGTGCAGATGCAGGTTCATATATGGCTGTTAAAGTGATGTGAATACACAGTTGTATATTGTCTCTACGGATCCGAGTGCAGAGCTGTAGAAAGCTCGGGCTGTGTGGTATTTTGCCGTTTGGCACCAAGCTCTGGTAGCTGCTCCAAATTCTTGGAGCTTTGTGTCTGTCCAGTTCATTACAATACAGTTCAGCGTGCAGGTGCCAGAGGCAAATCAAAGCCCTTTCACTGTGCTGTAATTGGAAAGAGTCTGCAACGTGGCCCGTCTCAATATGTCACCTTTTGTAAATAGAAAGTAGTCATTTTTTTCCCCAGAGCAATGGCAGGCCAAATATTTTTTTATATTAGCAACGCTACACTAGACCCAATTCTTAAGTCGAAGACTGTCCTTGGGGTCTGTCATTTTTATTTTGTTGTGGCAGGGGTTGGGTTGCTTATGTTATTTTAATTCAGACTCACCAGATCTGGTTTAGTAAAGATGTTTTCAAAGACTTGTGCTGCGGAGTGGTAGTTAGAGTTGTTACTTGTAATACAAGAGGGAAATGATTGCACATAAGAGGCTCTATGCTATCATCTGCATCAGCTTCAAAACCTTTTCACCAATGATCGCCCCTCATGTCTTTAAGAAACGAACGCTGCTGGTGCCATAGGGCATTAGATTACCACATTAGTTTCTACCCTGCATACGTTAAAATCCAGGGATTAGACTCCATGGCTGCTGGCATCATGATAATAGAAGGTGATATTGTGAAATTTCTAATGGAGTGTATTTGGTTGTGGAGGGCAGTGTGTGGTTTGCCGTATATGCGTTTCATATTTTCCATAAAGTTTGTGTTCTATTTACAGCATTGAAGTGTTCACTCTCGGGGCAGAAAGTTTTCCCATCCCGTAGTATTCAGATGAATCCTGATAATAACAATATACAAATTGAAAGGAGCAGCAGGATGTAGGTGAATGGTGTGTTTTCTGTGAAAACATGTTTATTTTTTAAAAATCCCACCTCACAGAGGTCAAGCGTTACGCTCAGCAGAAGTGAGTGGAGTGCGGGTGAGTTGAGTATATTTTTATGATTTACTGTGTTCTCTTTCCTTCAGGGAAATTCTCTTTAGTTTGTTGGTTTGTTATCATCCCCTGTAGGAAGGCAATACCACTTCATCAATATCTCATTTAAGAGTTCTGTCTGTGTTGGTGGACTCCCTGTGTGAACTACAGCATTAAAAGCATAATAACATAGTATTACTACTTGCTTGTCGTGGTCGACGCGTGCTTCTGTGACCTGCATACAAATGTTATTTTGAATCTCAGTATTGTGCAGAGTGGGCTCACTGTGCCGACGGCAGGGAATGTCATTATGATTGTGCCATTATTTTAAAATACAGTGAAAGTAATTGTGGTCATGGTCAGTGGAAACCAATAATGTAAATGTGAATGCTATAGTAAAGTTCATAAGCTCCATACTGTGTCCTGTAAATCACTGTAGCTAATTTTACTTTTGGTTTTGAAGCACTGCTGAGAAAGTCCTTTACAGCCTGATGCTTGTGAAAGTGCACCAAGTTAGCAAAAATAAGCTGTGAAACAAAACAACTTAGTATTATTTATTATTATTTTTGCATTTCTCTGTTCTTAATGTCTTGCTATTTGATACATTGGTTAGCCATGCACAGCATCATATTGAGAAATTCCATTTGCATTAAGACCATGTGAAAAATTGGGCCTTTGGTCGTTTTAATCCATTTGTCTGTGCACAGAAGACATGATTGGAACCAACAAGCCATGAAATCAAGAGAAACCTCACTGAAGTGAGAATAATCCTTTTCAGATATGCTGGGCAACAATCATCATGCTCAGTCTGATAGATTACTCAGCAGTGGGTTTGGACACCATTGTCACATTGCTCAGCAGGCTCGAGGCCCTGGAGCTCACATTTCTTTAGTCAGGCCATCGTTTAGTAATGCCTTGTGATGTAAGGTGCAGGCTATGCGGGCATCCTTGATTAAGCTCCTCAGAGTCAGGCTGTGAGTGGGCAGAATTCCAGTGGTGTATGCGTTTTGGAGGTAGATGAAATGGTATGTTAATGCGTGTATACAGGTTCAGAGCACAAGATCCGGCTCTCTGCAGTAAACCAGGCTTGTTGTTAAAGGATCTGAAGCAGTCTTGTCACAGGAGATCCTGAGCTTCATTCCATTTTTGGCTCTTCAGCAAGTGTGGATTCATGTCTCATTAAGTAATTTTAGTTTAGCTAGGACATTTTGGGTAATCTCACACTTTTTTAAGAACAAGCATTTACAACTGCAAACACTTGAATATGCTTTTTTAATGTGTTGAAAGAATTAACCATCCTTGGCACGTACCAAACTCTTATTAAAGTTAAGGCCTTGTAGGTCATTTTGTGTGAAGTGGACCTGTTAAAACAAATTGCAAATAAACGATGCTCCCCTGACTTCTGTTCTGCTGCCTGCAGTTACTTGCAAAAATAAATTGTTTTTTTATCATTATTCGGACAATGTTTCCGACATTTTGGTGTATGGATGGCTGTAGAACATAAAGCCTATCTGGCCATTTGAACCAGGGTTGTGTTTTTACCCAATAAATTATAGATGGAATGTGAGGACTTTTGAAGCCATACATTTTTTGGTCTTCTCCAAGTGGGTTTGGAGTGTGCTGCATTTCAGACAAAGCTTCTGAAGAAGTGATGAGCAATTTTCAGCCTATGCTGCTGAGGGCATCGGTCTCATGCTGTAGTTAACCAGGCACAAATGCCTGGAGCTCTGTTGCTGCTATCAGTAGTTTTGGCTTTCCATTTTGAAATTCACCTCTTTACAGAGATCCTTCGGTTATTTCCAGTTTTTGTTAACTCAGCGTTGTAGTTCTTGCGAGCACATTTCTTTGTGGCTGAAAGAATAATTGGGGAAAGAGTTTCCAGCCAAAACTTCAAATCAAACACACTGCAGGATTTTTTATTAGTCAAGTGGGGCTAAAATAGCAAAATACTATATAGCAAAAAATGTATTAAACTTGGAAATTAGAAAAAACTTTTATTACTGCAAACAAGTTTTAGATCCACTTTTTAATGTCACAGAGCCATAAAACACTAACAGTACACAGAGGATAATGGAAGCTTTCTATTTATCAAAAATTGAGATACAAGGTTTGTTATGATACTTCAGCATATATCTGCAAAATTGATCATGTCACTGACACCTCCTGGCATTGCAGCGGTGGAAACATTCAATAACAGGACGAATATTGCTTTATTTATGGGGATTTGAATTTCGCTGATGTTCTGTTTATTGGTCTGTGTTTATGATTCTCTACCTTAGTTGCTTGTGCGATATCATTCTTTCTTTCTTTGGATCCACTCATTGAAATTTGTTAGGTGTAAAAAGTTTGCCTTGGTGCATGCTTACCTTCCATAATTTTACAAGACTGTAGGTTAAATGTGGGTTAAACTGCTATGGATGTTTACTTCTGCTGGTGTCTACATGTAGTTAAACAACTAAAAAGGCATGGATGGGATCACCTGATTAGAAAGTCAGAACAGTTGTCACGTTTTATCAGAAGGCAGAAATAGCCTACCATAAGAGCTTGACGTTCAATTCACATCCCAGACACACTCACAGTAAGTACCCTCTTTAACAGTTATAATTGGTTATGAGGCTTTATAAACACCATAATGTGGGGAGCTGCCAATCACTGACTTTTATGAACCCATTTTAGTGCCGAATATATGCACTACCAAATTGGTAAAGATATTTTTCAGATTTGTCTTTGATGTTTTTTGTGCATTTCCCTAATCAAATTTTACTCTCCCTCATTATAATCAAACATTTTTATTGTTACCTTTTAAGATTGTTACTTTTTATGACAAAATAAGAATTTTGTCATATTCCATATTTTTGTCAGGGGGTTGGCAAGATGATCTTTGCAAGAATTACTTTTAATTTCTGGGAAGTTTTTGGCCATCTTGGATTGACCGGGCGTTATGTGAGAAACTGTAAGGTTGTAGACTGGAGGGACCATGCTGATAAATAAAGCGTGTCTGGTTGGAAGCTTAAGCTTGAACTGGTTGGAGGCCACTGGTCAGGGTCCCCAGCATGGCATGCTGGAATCTCTGAGCGCAGCCTGATCTTATCACCCTCAGGCGCCCTGTAAAACTTGACATACAAGCTTAATGGCCTTTATATATCAATTTTATGCTTCTGCGCATGTTGATATTGTTGCTAGAGCACAGGCTACAGGGATCATCTTAAAGTACAATGGCATTATTACTTCAGTTAGGTTACACATACTCAGTCCCAAACAACTTGAAATACCCTTTCCCAATTAGCATTTTATTCACATTAATAACATTATTTAATATCATGCCATGCTTTGTCGTGTTTGAGTTTGGGGCTGAACAAGTCTAGATCCAGCCTATTTGTTTATTAAGTGGGAAGATTTTTTTCCTGCATAAGGAACCACATTAAAATTATTCAGGCCTGTTAAATGAAATGTTCAGATTTTTATTACCAGTTAGGAAGTGAGCTTTTTTGAATGCAGTTTTTACATTGGGCTAAAAACACCTGAAATCTCAATTGTTGCTATTAAAGATTTGGCTGAGGTCCTCAAACCTGTTATAAAATTTTTTGCAGAAGGCTTACAGTCGTGACAGGATAAGAAATGAAGTACAGGAACAGATGCTACTCAATTAGTCTGGCTTTGTTGCTCGCCAGTTGGATAACCTTTCCCATTTCAGATGTTTTCTCTCTCCCGAACCTGTTTAAGAACTTTGAAGAATGGAGTTTTTGATTTTGAGGCACAGGTTGCCATTTTGAGAATGCAACCAGAAGCTGTCAGTTTGAGTATGACACTATTTCAGATGTCTCACGTGTCGGTGTTGTGGTAACACCAACCCTAAGGTTAAAAGTTGTGTGAAAATCTCTAATTTATGTTATATTTTTGCTGCATGTTTTTTTCTGTTCATTGTTGTTGTCTGGTTATTTTAGAAGCTTTGTGTTTTCTTTATGAGGTGTTAAATTAAAATATATCAATTTGCCATATTACCCTCTGTAATATTCCTCAGAACCTGTTTGTCGTCTTCTGCTCAGGTCATTTGGCAGTGTATTGTTTTATTGTAAGGAGAAGCTGAGTATATATATAGTACTTAGGGGACTGTAAAAGGAAGTCATCAGAGGGCTGACACCATGGGCGAGAGCCTTCCCAGGATCTTCAGATCTGATGGACTGGACCTTCAGGGCCTCTGTGTTCCAAGGCTGTGGCCACTGGTTCTGTCCCCTTGTGGCAGAGGGCTACAATACTGCTTACTGACTAATGGCTGTGCTTTTATCAGTGTGGGCAACAGCCAGGGTCACATGGTTTTGTAGAGCACATGCCCCAGTTTTAAATGTTTCAGTGGTCACCCTCTACATCGCTGCACTTTTCCAAATGTCAGATAATACAAGCGCACAGCTGTGATGTCACTGTGAGAGACAGGGAAGAACAGCAGTGTCCGTGTGGTCTGCAGATTAACAGGCGTCTGAAGGAGCCATGTTCTCTTAATCCTTCCGGAAGTTTTGGGCCAACACATACTCTAAATGACATTTCGGATGAACAAAACAGATTCAGATATGTAAACGTTACCCAGGACTTCTCACACATGGGATGGGGGGGCATTCTGAAATATTTTCGAGCAAAATTTTCAAGAGGGGTTTCTCTGCATATTTTCAGCCCTCTCAACGTTTGCACAGACCTAATGTACAAAAGCATCAAGGCCGTCATTACGATTGACATTCCGTATGCTGCTCCAGCATATACCAGCCTATTTTCTTATTAGAGTGTTGATCACTTTTTCTTTGATGTTTATCACATTCGTCTCCCTGCACAGTGGCCGTTAGGAGCTCCATACAGCCTGTGGGTATCCCGGCACAAGGGACCTGGAGAGGAGAAATGTAATTCCTGCACTGATGTTTGTGAAAGCCGTCAAGCAGCACAATGAAAAGAACTGTGACTGATAGATCTGGAGATGTGCACTCCAAATCTCATTGATGACATGGCTCTTTTGGTTATGAGCAACTCTAGAATATTCAGTTGTTAAAAAAAAAGAAAAGGTAAGGAATGTTAAAGAAAAACCTCTGTTGTTTGACTTCTGTTTTGTATGATGGTTTCTCTCTAGAGAAATGCACACCAGAATTCACAATGTGGATTTTCATAGTACAGGTCAATGTTGAAGCAAACTGCATATTTGATATTGTTGATCTCAAGAGAACGCTGCCTTGATCTTCTCTGACAGTTGAGGTTCTCCTTGTTTTCTGAATTCTGAAACTGGTGAGGTGAGGTGCAGTTTCAGGTAATATGAGTATGTTCTCCATAGTGGACTATGACTGGGGCTTGTAGGTTTAACCCACTCTAGGGGGGTTGAAATGGCTGCTCAAATCAAACTGCGTCTGTGACTGCTCAAAATATATATACCACCTTAATGGATCCCAGAATGTCAAAGCTAGCTCTCTATGTTCTGCACTGCACACCGTCTCAGTTTGATATTAATGTCATTGCCCATGAATCATTTAAAGACTAAAAATGTCCATGTCTATTAATTTTGCCTTTTGATTTTTATCTCCTGCTCTGTTTTCCACTATTTTGAGATAAGGCTTTTCCTTCTTATAAACCAGTCCAGAAACTGTGTACAAAAAATAGTCAAAACAAATTCTAATGGAATAAATATGGTATTAACTTTACAAATTTTCAAACTGGATTTAGTTTCCAAAGGTCAAAATAAATTCCTCTCTCTGTCACTGTCTCTCTCTCTCTCTGTCTGTCTCTCTCACTCTCTTTTTTGCTCTCTCTCTCTCTCTCTCTCTCTCCCCCCCCCCCTCCTCACAGTGAGTAACAAGGCCAAATTGTGGGCAATGAAACCAAAAAGGTGTTTATAAAGGAGAGGCAAAGTTCCTGCATAGTGTGGCAGAATGGTCGTTGTCCTGCCCAGCTGGCCCAGAGACTAAAGATCCTGTCACACCTCACTATATTACACCTCATTGACCAATAGCTGTGACAGACAAGGCTATCCGTCGCCTCTGCCTACTGCTGTAACCCAACGTTCCTCACTACCCTCTGCAAAATGAAGGCTTCCCCTTGGACCACAACACTCCAAATTACAGGAAATTACTGGAAGAACTATCCATTAGTTCAGATCAGACATGCAATTTTTGATGCGTAAACTGCAACAACTGCATTCGGGAGCACCGTTGCCTCACATTAATATCACTTACTTCAGGGCGTACTGTAACACACTTTTGAACTCCTGTGTTCCAGTCCCTGTGTCATCCAGAGCTTTTTTCTGGATAAGGTGATAATGCTAAACAAATAAAAGTAATGTGGATGCGGTGGTCATGTGAGAACAACACTGTTCCAGGAGGCTAATGGCTGAAGTCATGTGACTCGCACAGTCTCGGCTCGGGGTGTCAAAAGCGGGCCTGCGTGTTTGTTATGACGTGACCAGCCTCATGTCGTGCAGGCCGTCCTTCTGCGTGTCATTCTGTCAGTGTCAGCGTCTGACTCAGTCTCTCGGACGTCAGAGTTTGATTGACACAGAGCCCGAGCGCTCTGGCGGATGATTGGAGCGTCAGGCCCGCTGTCACTGCACGGCCGTATTAAAGGTGTCGCTTATCTCTCCCAGCTCCTCACGAGACGCTTGGCACTGAGGGCAAGCTTCACTGCGTGCACCAGCGCCAGCACTTTGTCACGTCTCCCGGAGAGCGAATTTGTGACGAATACATCAATATGGTCCCAGATTTGATTTGAGATTTGCCTTCACAAATTGACACGAGAGTAATAACATGTCTACAAAACATATCAGTCATAGATAATCTCAGCTGTTGAGAGCCGGCGCTAACTATGTGTTTTGGTTTTCATGATTGGGTGGCTGGCAGCCTGTTATCTCAGCCGCCAGTAGGTGAAGGGGAGGTTATAGTCTGTGATATTCCCCTTGCATCTGTCCGTTTGTCTAGTAACAGCATTACTGAAAATGCATTATGGACTATTGTGGGTGACAACTGTTGGTATTATTGGCTTTAGTACAGTCCAGAAAGGATTTGACTTTTTGTTTGTGAGATATTTACAAAGAGGGGTTTTCATTTCATGCAAGAAAGGAAGGCACCTTTTGCTGAAACAGATGACTCTTTTAGAGACATTTGCTTTGGCATTTGTTAAGAGTGGAGAGGCATGCGCTCAATGCATTGCTTGTAGAATATAGTTATTGCATTTTTGACATATTTAGCTTTGAAACCAGAATTTGTGAAAGCCTTATTTTGGTCCTGTTCTCTCTACATTTTTCATTATTTCTGTATCTTCCTCATTTTATTTTTTACATTGACAGCCTGTTCCTAATTCTCTCAGATTTTTTTCACTTCTTGGTCCATATACACACATAGATTCTTTCCCTTTCACATTGCCACCTACATTTAACTTAATGTTTTTGTCAGCACAACACAAATTTGTTGTGCTAAAAGTTTTTGGCTACTGATGCATGTAATTCTTAAAATGTCAACTAGAGTAATGCTCCGCTATTTCTTCTGCCCACTCTAAAATCGTGGAGCATTACTGTAAATTTGTAGGCAACTGCACAAACATGGCTTATCGAAATCCTCAAGTTATCAGGGAGGAGTTAAATGTCCAGGAAACTGGATTCAATTTGTGGTTAAATTCCCCAGAAGTGACAATTGATTGTGCTTAGTATTTCTTTCAAGTTTTTAACTTGGTTATAACCATTATATTGTAATAAATACTATTGAATTAGCATCAAATAAGCAGATACGAACAGGGCATGTATCCTCCTCTCATTAACTTCATATCGGTGAGACACCTCGTATATAAACCATTCCTCGTTACTGGGTTAGAGCAGGCTGTCCAGTGCAGTAACATTAGAATACCTGACAACACGAAAGAGCAACGTAAGCTAGACGTTCCCATTGTAATGTTAAACATGAAGATCGTTCAATGTGTAATAGCATTGTAACACTGACATTAGACTTGACAGCAGTCTCAATCTCTGGACATTACACCCACATAAAGAAAGGCTTTAATTCCACAAATCTATACGTGAAAGCTGTTTAATTATTGCTAGCTAATGGTAGGCCTTCTTACCAATCCATCCCGTGTCTGCTCTGCAACCACCGGAAGTGTCACTTGCTGCAAAGTTTTGGGAGGGAGTTGAAGGAAGTCACTGCACCATGCACTAGCACTAGCTTTGTAGCAAAGCCACTTTGTTTTTGTGTGCAGTTTTGAAAGTCCTCCTCGCAAAAATTGGCACTACACATATTAATTGTTGGGTTTATTGCAATATTGCAGTGTCTGTGAGCCTCCAGAAATTAACCAATTTCTTGTGGGTCTCTGCTTTTTTTGGAAAAGAAAAAAGCGTATTGGTTATTCTGCATCAATCAAGGCACAATGCTTAGGCATTTCCAGCTTGCCTGCACAAAGGTAGCTATAGCATCATTTACATATTACAAGTAGAAAGGATTTCACCGGTTGCAGCGTTTTAGTTACGTACTGTACATTGTACCCAGTTAACCCTGACCACTGACCACTTTTTTTGCTAGAATCATAATCATCAAAAATATTTCTGGGTCATTTGTGAATGCAAAAACTACACATCAGCAAAGAATTCACAAATTTCAGTTTCCATTCTATTTCCTATAATGAGAGGAAAGTGTATTAAGATCTGGCTGAAACGGCCAAATGGGGAAAAACACAGGAATCATTTATTCATTATCTCCGCCAGGTGAGAACCTGGAGGGGATTATGCGTTTGGTCGCGCGCGCGCGCGTGTGTGCGTGTGTGTGTGTGTGTGTGTGTGTGTGTGTGTGTGTGTGTGTCCGCAGCTAATCCCGCATACTGCTGGGCCGATCAGCCTAATACTTGTTGTGCATGCTGACAGCAGGCCAAGGACCTGAATTCTCGAATATTTTGCAAATCGGTCAATGACAAGTGTTTTATTTGAATTAATTTCCATCATTGTCCATTTCGAATACATTGAGTGCCAACTCCTCACTCCTCCTAACTGGCTGGTAGGGGCCGCAAGTGATCAACAACTGCTTCCGTTTGGAATGAAAGACCAGTGATGTAAAATGCCAACAAAATAATCCGCCAACTAACGGGGTACATTAATGTTTGAATCTGTGGCAATTCTTTTGTTGCCATTTTCACGTTGAAATTGATATTTTATATCGCTGGTCTTTTGGAATTGTTCCTGTCCAGATTTGAAATGAAAGTGCCAGACTGTAACGTCAACATTAGCTCTGTCTAACACATCGTGGCTGATGTGAATGAAATTAGCTAACATGTCATCACCTTTAGCGTTACTTCACTGAATTGGCGTTTTTGGGATTTTCAGTGGCACATGGTAAAAGCTTGTAATATTGTATTTGTCTGATTGCATTGATTGTGTAGCCTCTATTGTTGCATCAGCAAAGCTAGCACGCCTGGCGGAGATCTGCACTCTACTGAGTGCACTCTTCTAGTTCATTTTTGCATTCTTTATCAAACACGTTTGCCAGATAAACACAATTGCTTTCAAAAGGTAAACATAGTCAATCGCCCTTATCCATTCTGATTAGCATCATGCTTGCAGTAGTTTCTTAATTATAATTAGCATCAGGTGCCAAATTAGAGAATTAGGATACAGCCAGCATGGATTCAGTGTGGAAGTATCAGCTATATGGGCTTCTCATCAGTTTACTGGTCACAAAACTTTGGAAGTCAGGATGGAGTCTTACGGAGCAGGTGGTGTTTACAAGGTAGTGCTCTGCAGAATTGCTCTAGGAAACATCTGCTGCTTAGCACACACAGGCGCCATGAACCTGAATTCTAGATGCAAACCTGGCCTGTTTTGTTTGGTTCACAGATTGTTTCAGAAATATGATTAGCTCCTCTGTGGCTGCAGAATGCCATCTATTGTAAGTAGAGCCTGGTGTGGAGGACAAACAGATTAAAGTAGCCTTGGCAAACGTAATTAAACCCCCGCACCCACCTTTGTTTGAAATCTGCTCATGTATGTGTGAGAGGGAAAACGCAGGGTTTTTCTTGATAATTAAGAGGAGATTATGGAATGCCCCGCTTGTCTGAGCCACTCAAAAAAAGTCAGGATGTTCTTTAATTGTGTGGCCTCTCAAAGCAGTGGAGTGAAGAGAAATGCAGCTGTCTGGAGTATTGCACTCATGTCTGTTTTTTGAGTTGATGCATTGGACTTGTGAACTGCGTACACAGGGTGTCTGGCGGAACGGTGAGAAATTGGCATGTGAGGGAGATGGGAAGTAATAGGTCTCTTTTTTCATTCTCTACCTATCCATCTCTTCCTCCTTGTTCATAACTCGGTAACTGACTCCAAGTGCACGTTGCCTTGCCTTGGCTCAGAGGGCCACAATCCCATATCACATTTAACCCGGAATGAATAGAGTTCACGCCGTGAAATTGTGCCCGTTGCTTCGTGACACAGCCTGCACACCCAGCACCTCCGAGGTCAATATCTGACCGGCAGCATTACCATATTTTCATCTCAGCCAGGAGAAATAAATAACCCAGCTGCGTGGTGGAATATTGCCAATTTATCATCGCCGTGCTTGCGACGGACCACAGTGCCTCCCAAGCAGCGCTGCCCAGTGTGTACAGGGCTCGGCTACTTCAGGGACCAGAGGCACGGCTAATTAATGGCCCCGGGTCAGTGGCAGTGGGGTCAGTCGCTGAGGGGCACTGGCCCCATGCTACCACAGTCAATCCTCATTCTGTAGGCTCTGTGGTGAAGCGGTCCATTGACCAGGCTGGGTCATGCTGCAGTCCTTTAAACACTTGTGCTTGAAGTGGTGCCATTCATCTCTCAGAAGCAAGGACTACTCTAAATACCCAGCAGGCAATGCTCCGAATTGTGTGAGCTGAGCAGAGCTTTCTGCGAATAAATTTTATTGGTGGTTTAATTTATGTGCCCATTGTAAATCTGTCTTATATATTATATAATATTTATTATGACGGATTCATTATGTATTAAAATTGTGATTCACTATTGATTCATACAGTGCACTAAATATTGTTTTTTTATTATTTGGTTAGCATATGCCTATATTACATTTTAATATATCATCCATAGATATGGTTGGAGTTTTGCCAAAGCACTTCAGGTTTAAGCATCATCCCCTACAGGCCTGTTTACACACTGCCATCAGAGGGAGCTGATTTGGTTCTGCTCCTGTCAATCACCCCGCTGGTCACCATGGTAACCACGGGGCCCGCCCCCACTGCCTCTCCAGGTCTCAGAGGACGTCTCCATCCTGCTGGCCACCCCTAAGATGCTCCTGCCTTCGTCCGGCCAGCTGGCAGCTGGAACCCCCCTGTCGGTGCACCACCAGATTCAGCTCCTCCAGCAGCAGGTCCAGCAGCAGCAGCAGCAGACGCAGGTGGCAGTAGCCCAGGTGAGGACCATGAGCGCGCCACGCTTCCCCCACAGCTTCGCTAATGCTAATGACAGGAGACACGTTTTCCTCAGTTGCTCTTCAGATTGTGGTTTCCTTCGTAGCTCTATATGTGTGTTACTTATGCAATTATGAGGTGCCCCATTATGGTGCACCCAGCTTTATATGCTTTATTGTTAAATGTGATTGTGTGTGTTATCTGTGCTGTGCTTTGTGCCAAGGTAACAGCACCATATGAAATAAAATAGGAACCAGAAGCTGCCAGGCCTTTAGTGCGCTCTAAAATACTATCAATATTTTGAAGGGGTTATCCTGGCCCTTTACTCTGTTCAGTCTGTCGTCCTAGATCCATTCTGATCTGCCAACAGGCCCAGGGGGCGCCATTGAGCTCTAACAGTAGTGCTGCAGGGTTTTCCTGGTCCGCATTTGATTCCAACCTGCTATTTCACACTGGGCTCTCTGCGATTATCAGATTCTTCCCTGTTTCTCACAATTCTCCCACCACTCTGAGCAGATAACCCAAAAGTGTCACAGTGTTTTATTGTAAAATGTCACATTACCCCCTGGAAATAGTGTGCAGTGCAGGAAGGAATGTACGCCTTTATCCGTCATATTTATACCCATTGAATTTGTCTTTTGTTTTTCATGGTGGTCATGTTCAAGCAGTTAACACTTGCATTAGTTTTAACTGAGGGAATATCAATTTAAATACAATCAGAGATGTTTTCATCTAGTAAGTGTTCTCATAGCTTTCTGAGTTGGAATTTTGGATACTTTCCCATAATTTTAAATGTAAAACAGGGTCCAGCTTTCTTTAGCTCTCTCACCCCTCCACACTCTTTATTTGCAAATAGCCTTATCCAGGGCAAATAGGCACCTAACATCTAACCAGTTGTCAGTTTAACAGATGGATACTGACTAAAGTAATTCAAGTTAAGTACCTGGCCCTAATGGTATAACAGCGATGGTACTCCTGGGATTCAAAACCTCTAGTGCAGTTGCAGAGTGCTCAACATCTACGCAACAGTGCTCCCACTCTCTCAGCTCAGTGACATTAGGGATGTGTACTCATTCCTCACCCTGCTCTGCCCCATATGCCAGTCTACTGGAGTTCCACTAAATCAACATATATAAAGGTACCTCGTGCCAATTTAGTAACTTGTCTAAAATGACAGACAATCTTTGAGGATAGCTTTGAAGTTTATTATCAAAACCACCTGTGCTGTTGGTCATTACTAATTTGTGTCACACTTGTCTTGAGGGGGAGGGGGGAGCTTTGTTTGTGGATGAAATGTGTTTGTAGTTGAAAGGGTATTCACCACGTGGTCTAGAAATAGGCGCCATGCAAAAACCAGTTAGACTGGTTGAATCTCAACCAGTCTCAGGGCAAGCTGACATTTTATCCATCATTTACAGTAGAAAAAATTCAACCCTCGGTCAACGCTAATACTTTTAACATCATTTTTGCAACTTTTCGTTTCGGTATGCCACTTATTTTGCTTTGGCAAACCGATGAATTATGAAACCATGTAGTTTAAACGACACTTAACATGAGCTATGAATTAATTAAAAGAGAATCATTTTTTTTAAATGTGAAGGTAATTACTTAAAGCTGGCCAACAAAGCAGGGAACACTAACTGAAATAAGGGGTATGTGCCCTATTTGCTGGCAGGAGATTGAAAAAGTCCAGTCCTGACCCTGCAGGCTGTTGTTCATTGGATTGCCCAGAAGAGGTTCTTTCCATTGCCTCCCTCACATTGGCAATTCAGTGATGTCAGGAAGGGTCAAGCCCATTACACCTGCTCTCAGCACACCATGGTCAGGACTCTCAGGCAGTCAGTACTCCAAGCTCAGCACACCAGAAACGTCAGCGTTGCCGGGACGTTTGAAATTACACAGCCAATTTGTTTATTTATATATATATTTCAGGCAACTCATTAATCAGCTCAAGAGAGTGTGAATGCTTATGTCTGATGAGTTTCTAGCTGGAGAATTGAACTGCAAACCTTGTTGCTTTACTGGAAGCGATATGTCTTTATCATTTAGTTAAAACATTTACATGGTGCCTAATGGAAATTTTAAAAGAAATGTCTGGGGAAAGTTAAGTTTTTAAAGTGTTGTACAGGGTTAGATGAAAAACAATTTTACATGAATATTCATGTGTAAATGCTGGAATACTATGAACGCACACAAATCTAAGCAGTGTAGTTTTTGACATTAATTGACCGATCTCTCACCCCACCTATGCATGATTACTCTCACTACTCAAGCTTTCTGAAAAATGGCTGGAGTCATTCAGTTTATCCAGCTATGGCAAGAAACAATTGATCCGTTTTGAGGATTGGGTTATGTATCAACTAGAAGTCAAAAGCCAGGCATTCAGTATGCTTTAGAAGCATGTATAAGCAGTGAAGAAATTGCAGAGAATGGAAAAAAGAATATAAAAACTGAAGCTAAATGCTATCACTCACATCACAAAAAGAACCCAATCATTTTTCAGTTCACACTGAAGAGGAAAACATTACACACCAGGGTTATTCAGTGCTGGATGAGTTTAATAGTTGTTTATCAGTTTAGTATTTACACAGTGGTCTTGGATACAGTGGATTAGCCCCCAAACCTGGCTAAAGTCACAGAGTTCTCACAGCAAAGTTGTTGAAAATCACGGAAAATGGAAAAGAGGCTGAAATTAGTGTTGCTAGAAAAACATATTATCTAAATTTATCTTTTCTGTTCTCACACATCTGGAAAATGCAAGATGGCAAAAAGCAAACTGTTTTTGCGTTCAGCCAATGGTGAGGTCTTCTACATGAAGGAAACCAAAGCGGACACTGCAAGTAATTTTATTTTTTAGTTATGTAAATGTCCCTGCCCATGTCCCATGCACTTTAATATAGTAGCAGTGTAAGTGCCCCACTATATAATATTCAGTTTTCACCAAAGTACACATTGTGATGGATGAATCATTTTGCAGAAATGACTTTGAGTGACTAACAGGTCATTGGCGCTGTCATGCTAGTCACCCCTTGAAGGTGTAATGCTTTCATGTCTTGTTTCTCTTTGTGTTTCCCTGAGTGTGTGCATTGCTGTTCTGAGGCTTGTGGTAGTCACAGTCAGTGTAGGGTAAGTCACAGTTCCCTGTTTGCTGCCCACCCTCCTCCCCTCAGACTATTTTGTATGCCAGAGCTGTGAATGAGTGGCAGCATGATTACTGCACAGTGTAGTCAAGCGGAATGCCTGAACTGATGCTCTCTCTACTTTAATATCTTTCAAATAGTGAATGGACAGAACTGGTGGCTCTGAAAATACTTTAAATTCACTTTTTTAAATGCCTGTGAGGATAGCTTCCCCATCTCCATGAATTGTCGGAATTCTGGAAGTCAAGAGCTATAAAGCGAGAGTAGCAAGGTTAACCCTCTGTTTTGTTCTGAAATAGAGATGACAGCTGTTCTGTTCATCGTCTTCTGGGAGAAAGTCATGATGGGGTCTTTCTGAAACCCTACATCATTGAAAGCTGACCTCGAGTTCACAGTCCCTTCTCGCTGACAGCTAAATGAATCCCATTCATTGTAATCAGGTTTCCTATAAATGTGTTTATTTCATCTTGGTATTGAAAAGAAAAATGCTGAAATATGATTTGAATGCTGTCATTTTTTCCGGCCTGGCTACTTTGCAGAAGCCAACTGACTGTATTTTGAGTAGATACAGTTCTCAACATTCAGTAAGTCAGCGTTTGTGCTTCAGTTGTTTCCAAGTGACCAACAGTGTGTCCAGATTGCCTGGAGACTGCTGCTTGTTTCAGAGTTTTAGCCTCCAGATGTGTCTGCACAAAGGGTATGAATCTCAGAAGATTCAGTATGCATGTTAGTACATGGCTTATGAAATGATGCAGGAAAATTACACATAACAATGCAACAATACAATACAATTTTAGCCGATTCAGCTCTGATTCAGTTCAGTTTTGCAATTCAGTCCAGTTCAGATGTGATACAATTCAGTTTACTTTAGCATGCATTTGCATATGTTGTCAGTAGAAATTATTTATTCTAGAATTAAATCAATGTCAAAATATAAATCTTTCAATTAAGTCACTGTTAAGAAGCATTGTAAAAGCCGAAGTCTCTCCGAAACGTGGATTTGACATAGTTTGGCACTTTGAATATTTGCTATCTGTCCGACATATTCATGGAGCTAGTAATTTATTTATTTATTAGTCATTTATTTAATTAATTAATTGATTTTTTTATTTTTTTTTAAATTTGGTTGGAGTGGACATGGTACAGAGATGCTCTGCTTTCCTAGTTACTATAGAAAATTGTTGGAATGGAACAAAGTAATGTAGGCCTAAACAAAACAAAAAGGAGGACATTGCTTTCAGTTTCAGCCATGGCATATTGCAGTTTCCTGCTTGATATGCCATGGCCTGTGTGGCCTGTGAATGCTCAGCGTATATCTCTACTGCCTGTTCCATTAACGTGTTATATCACCATTATAGGCCATTTACCGCTCCTACATTACTCCCATTACATGCTACCGTCAGCACTTTATAACGGATATATTGTCAACATATTCATCCCATTAATAAATAATCTTATTACATTTGGGCATTTGTGTTCCTTCACAGCACGTTCAGTTGGTCACATTCTGCTGCTGTTTTACTTTGCAGCAGCAGTAAACCTATGACTTGATCACACCAGAGCTTGTTGCAAAATGTAGGCATAAATGGTTAGGTACTCTTGTTTTTTTCCCCCTCAAATCCTAAAATTTCTGCAAGGTCAAGCAGTTTCCTGTTTTTGGTAGGAGCTGTTAGAAATAGCTGGTGTTAGCTAAAAGTGGTGTTTGTTCACTCTCTCTCTTGTTCCATCCCAGGGTTATCTAAGTACGCTATTCATTTTCTAGGAATAAAATGGGGTTCATTTTATTTTGACTGTTGTGTCTGTTTTTGACAGCCATATTGATTTTTGTCTGATTTTGCACTGGTTTGGCATTTTGGAATGCAGCCTCATCTTAGATGCTTGGTTATCTTTTCAGTTTAAATTTATAAATCACTATACAGTAAGCAGTTGCTCTTTGGAATGTGCTTATCATTCTCACCCTCCACCCTCCCATAAATACTGTTCAGACTTCATCGGTGCTAATGCAGATGAAAAACTAAAGTTCAGCTGAAGATACTAATAAATTACATTTTTGCTCTTTTGCTCTTGCGTTGAATAACCTTCCACCTCAGATTAAACAAGGGTGTATGTAAACAAAAGCTGATTTATTGCTTAATCGTTTTTGGTGTGATATATCTAATAGAAGGCATTTGTTTGCATTTAAACCAAAAATCCTTTCTTATTGCCTTTATTATTTCTGACAACTTAAATAAGTTGCTTTTTAAACTCATCTTGTGTATGTAGTTATTTTTTATTGTGATGAGTCCATGAGATCAATAATGGAGCCTAAATGTGGTTCATGCTGCCTTGGTAGAATAGTAAAGGCAGATATAAAGCTGTTTAGCGCATTAATGTGCCAAGAGTTTATGTGTGTTTGCCTTTGTGTGTGTGTGTGTGTGTGTGTGTGTGTGTGCATATGTGTGTGTGTGTGTGTGTGTATGTGCATGTGCATGTGTGTGCTTGTGTGTGTGTGTTTATGTGTGTGTGTGTGTGTGTGCGTGTGTTTGTGTGTGTGTGTTTATGTGTGTGTGTGTGTGTGCAGGTTCACCTGCTGAAGGACCAGCTCTCAGCGGAAGCTGCAGCGAGGATAGAGGCTCAGGCACGAGTCCACCAGCTGCTGCTGCAGAATAAAGACCTGCTGCAGCACATCTCCCTCCTGGTCAAACAGATACAGGAGCTGGAGCTCAAACTGTCTGGACGCAACTCCAGTAAGACTCTTCTCCCACATCACGCCTGTAGTCTGTGATGTCATCATTCACTTTCCAGCTGTCACTCAGCCTTTCTAAAGCGAGCTTATTCCCTCCCTCGTGGTCAAAATAGCCCAGCGAGTCCTTACACCTCCTGAAATATATGAAAGTTTTACGGCTTTAGAAAGCTATAAATCAGCGGGAGCCTTTTCATCTCTTTTTCCATTGCTGTAATTTGAAGAGGTAAGAAATGTCTTGCAGTAATTTATCCAGTTTTGAGATATCCTGCTTATTTGCAAGGCTGAGCAGGTTGACGTGCGTTGTGTGTGAATGGTGATTGCAGTGCGGTTGTGATGAGGTTTCCTACGTGTTTTTGTGCGCCCCTGCTCTCCTCGCAGTGGGCTCCCAGGACAGCCTGCTGGAAATCACCTTCCGCGCCAACGTGCCGCCGGTCCTGTGCGACCCCACCACGCCCCGGCCGGAGGAGGCGGGGCTGCCGCAGCTGAGCGACGGGATGCCGCTCTCCCCGCCCCTGGACAGCCCGCTAGGTAGGGACGACCGTCTGGTAAAGCTGGAGTGTTTCCGCTTCCTCCCGGGGCCCGCCCTGAGGGAGGTGGGCTGGGGGCCCCCGCGGGGGTCCCGCGACGACTTCCTCGACAGCCTGGAGTTCTTCAAATTCCGGGAGTCGGGCATTGCCTCGGAGTACGAGTCCAACACGGACGAGAGCGACGACCGAGACAGCTGGGGGCCGGACGACGGCGCCCTGCGCCTCCTCAACGCACTGAACAGGCACGGGCCGTCCGACTGCCTCGACGACGAGATCGCCGTCTAGCGCGTCCCTCTGGCCTGCGCCCTCTCCGCACGCGCTGCCGACCGTGACCGCGCCCGTTCCAAGCACCCGGTGAATACACTTGTCGAGAGTCAGACCTCACTACTCTGTAGTGCTCCTCCCGCTCCCAAAAGAGGAGGCGTCATTGTGTCACATAGAGCATCCATGACACACAATATGGCAGAACCTTTGTACAGACACGGATGTCTTTTAAACCCCTTTCATCTGTGCTAGAATGAGAGGTGTAAGCAGCCAATCACAGGAGTAAAGGGAAGTTGGGAGCCCAGCACAGTGCACATGCACCCTTGTTATTTAAAGTCTGGGCAAAAATGTAGGACATTCAATGACCTGTTGCCATCCATTCTGAGTAGGACATTCAATGACCTGTTGCCATCCATTCTGAGGCCAGTCCTCTAACAACTTAAAGATGATTTTTTTAAAGCAGAATATCTATATCTATATATGTATATGTAAGGAAAGACTACATTTTATACATGGTACTGTGAAGCTATGATGCAGCGGTTTAACATTATTGTGCTTTTATGCTGAGAACTCGCGCATATTTGCATATTTATGGCACACTTCCTGCAGCTTCATTCACATCTGGTTCTGTTTGTGACCTTTGGCATGAGTCAAACTCATCCAATTTCGCTTTATCTGTGACTAGTAGCATGTGCTCAGCTTTGAACAAATTAGATTTCATTTATGTTTGCTCATAGCATGCTATGTGTCTGTCTAGCATCAGCAAGAATTTTGCTTTTGTGCAGTTATCCACCAAACCAAGTTGTGCTTGGCAGTCAGGCTGCACCAGTACCATCTGAGGTAATGGATTTAAAGAGCACAGAGACTGGTCAATCAGTAAAGTGGACCACATTGATTCTCCTTTGTCCTTGGTTGTGCTGTATGCACTGTCTGCAGAAAGCTGCCATGTGACTTGTTGAGAAAGGCTAGATGTATTGCTCTCACCTTGTTTATCTTTCTGAGGATGTAGGCTACCTAATGCAATGGCATTGTTGTGTGCTTGCCTGCTTAGACCCTAAAGAAAGTCATCGTGACCTTTTGGAAACTGTTTAATCAGGATCCCATCACCCTTCAGGAAAAATAATCGCCCTTCGTCGCTGCTAAAAACATGGCCTGCAGAACGCTTCATCATCTGACCTTCCCATCTCCAGATGGTGACATTGCTTTAACCTATAACTTTCATCTACCGTCGCCATTTACTGGCAAATCTAACTTTACCATTTTGTCGTGAGCGGAATGATTTGCTTTGGCCTTGTGTGATTTGCAGCTTGATTGGGTGAGCGGGGGAGAGGGAGTCAGAGGCATGCTAATGAATGTGCAGGAGTGTGTCTGGGATCCCAGGTCTCAGAGGTAAGAGGAGAGCAGGAGCATAGCAATGGCTCACTCCTCTAATGAGGGCTTCAGGGCAGACCGCGCAGGCAGCCCTACACCCCCAGGCCATGGCCCAGGTGCGGAGGGGCAGAAGGAGCCTGACCTCCAAAAACATCTCAGATACCCTGACACGTGTATTTTGCAAAATGTCAACTTGTGCATTTTTCATCTTCCTCTCGAAGCGCTTGTTAATTGGTGGTCATCGTGATTTCGCCGCAGAATCAATGGTCCGGTCAGAACCCGACCTTCCCCGCTTAGCCCCTGTTTGCCATAGTATGACCCCCTAGCAGCCTGAGGAGCTGCGCTTTCACCAGCGCCCAATCAGAGTGGAGTCTGGATAGATCTCGGAGAGCAGTGCCTGGACTGTAGGCTGTGGAATGTGATCTGCAGGCATTGGGGGGGGGGGGGGGGTGATAACTAGAGAGCAGAGTAAATGCAAATATAGAAACAAACTGATCACAGTCAGATAGTGCAAACGGCTTAAGAACTGAAAGTTTTCAATGGCTGATTTTTTTTAAATACAGTATATCCACAGCAGAAATTAACTTCTATGAAGCAGTGCTTATGGAAGTTTGCATCTTTCAATAATATCAGGTTTTAAGTGATTTTTTTAAGCTTTAGAATTTATTGTATGCTTTTTGATTGGCTCAGACAGGTTTTGTGTGCAATGAAGGATACTTTATATATTTAAAGAACTTTCTGACACGCTGCTGACTTTTCAGTGGCTAGTGTTAATGCATTGGGGTCTGTGATCTAAAGCAAAACAATACACTGCTTTGTGTGTGCTCAAATTACTCAGAGCAGCTTATACAGCAAAGTTGTGCTACCAGACGTTATATATTTGTGTATTATTCATTAAAATAATGTTTTGTCTAATTTTTGGTTGGAACTAGTTCCTATGGCACGTGCAACCTGACACCATTGAGCTCAAGGAAATTATAGCATGGCATTGTTATAACGGGTCCTTGGGAGTGAAGCAGGGTAGAAGTACCAGTATGACATAAAAAAAAATCTTATTTATGTATATAATTGTGTGGAAGCTAAACCTGCCTAAATGTTAAGCTTAACTGGTTAATGTGAATGTAATTGTATGCTTTCTTTTCTGTTTCTATTTACTTATCATATGCACATTTATATTGTGCCAAAATGCATTCTTTCAGATAGCATTACTAATTAATTGTTAGAATATGCATCATAAAGGCCAAAATGTGAATGAAAAATGCAATAATTCATTTAATTAAAGAGACTTTGCTCAATGCTGCCATCATGCGAAGATGTTAATATGATATATGAAGTGTGTTTCCTTCTTGAGACCACAAATATTTATTCGGATAAACAATTCATTTTCTTTACCCTCATAGCATTACATCCCCTGCATATTAGAAGATTAATGTGTTATTGTTTTTTTTTCTTTTAAAAGATAACTACTTTTAACAGATAACATCTGTGGAGAAATCCAGTGTTTTAGTTTTATTAGGCACTAAATTTACAGAGAGGATGTACCATAATAGTTACCACATCAGAGCTTAAAATAATCTTTATAATTTGCAGAGGTGGAAAATCCAGGTTCAGAAAGTAAAAGTCCTCCCCTGTATTTTGTTCCAACCCCCTGGATTTGCTGATTAGCACAATTCTTCAGCCAGGAGGTATAACTTATTAGTATAATCAGCTGGCTGAGTTCATGGGTAGAAGTAACTCATGGCAGGACTTTTACTTTCTGACCCCTGGACTTTCCACCTCTGATTATTTGACTATTATTTATAATGGAATTTTATTATTTCACATCAAATGTTTTTTCTCTGGAAAATACATTTTTAAATAATAGCATGCTGCATTACCATTAGCCCTCCAAATACTGATGAAAAAGCAGAGGCTATATGCAGAGGCACAGTGGGAGGTTTTACGGTGGGAAAAGTTAGTGCTCCGTGAGACTATGCAGAGGCACAGAAGACACATGGACAATTCATGGCGGCAAGCTGCTATCACCTCCCAGCTTTTTGCTGAATCATAATTGAAATCTTCTAAGAACATCGAGTCCCATTTTGGCACTGCTGCCACAGTCCCCAGATAAGTGAGAGGCTGTTTACATCTTTGCAGGATGAATACTGATGCATAGGCCCACCTCCCACTTTCAAGATTGAATTGTGAGAGCATTCAGCTCTTAAAGAGCGCTGCTCAAAGTTTCACATATCCGGTGGGACCTGTCGCATGTAAACGCTGAGGTCAGGACATACGATTAATTAACAAGCCGCTGATTTGTGAAACACTGTCGGCCATTATTTCATGGCCTCTGCATCGCGAATGCCTGATTTTTCCGTGAATGAGTGGCAGCTTGAATTGATGTGTGGCTGCCACCATCTTGTTTGCGGAGAGGATCACAGGAACGTGTGCTAAACTTGAAACTGGGTTTATCGATTCCGCCATTTGACACACTGGAAATCTGGAATCAATGAGGCGCATTTCACAAGGTGACTGTAATTGTATGAGAACCATGGCTGAGCCAATCAAATGTGATGTTGATTTAAGGCTGCACAGTCCAGGGTTAATTCTAGAAGGAGAGTGGATTTTGTCATTTTGTGCCTGTATTTGAAGATTTCAGGAGAACCTTTGCAGTGTGAATACATACATGTGATTACACTAAGGATATATCACTTCTGATCTTTTGATCCTTTGAAAAATGCAGTTTCATCATCTGCACTGCAAGCTTGGACTCATGCTCACTGGAAAAATAACACTGTCCCAAAGATGAATGACATGGAGACAAAAAATATCATTACAAAATGTCATAAAAACATTTAAAATGTCCCTGTATGGAAAACTGCCTCATTAAACTAGACACAATGAGCTCAGCCCCCCCTATTGTTCAGATATTGCGTTGTACTCCATCCAAGGCCAGACACCTGAAACTTGAAAGTATGATTTATGTACAGGAAAATTACATATTAATTGTGACTCACTCTGTCTTCGCTATGATGTAGGAGCCCTGGCAGCCATTGAGACGGTGAATTAAATATTGATTAAAGTGCTTTGATAGGGACAGAGGGGGGTACATCTTCCACCTTTCTCTGTCTATTCTGTGAGTTCATACCCAGGTGACCACTATACATACCCAGTTTTGTGTAAGTTCTGCTAGCTGCCCTTTAAAGGACAAGGAAGCCTAGCATGGCCTGTGTATAATTCAGGTGATATGATTGCCTTTCATATAAAATGTGCCCTTCATTTATGAATTTTAAACATGATGTTGGTTTTTGAGGAACACTCACTTCTTGCAATAAAGTACTGAAGATCACTAGTCTGTCTGACATTTTCCCACTGACATTAAGCATGTCACATAGCAGTGCTACCTACACAGAGTGATGTTGACTTGGCGACTCCCCCTTGCTGCTGTAGTCACTAGGCCTCATCATTCAGATGCACTTAATCAGGCTTGTAGTGTGTTTACTCTGGATAATTCATTAGAATGCACTGATATGGAGTGTTGTCAGTACAGGGTTAATAATGGGAAGAGTGTTTTTAATCATATTACAGTTTCAAGGCGCCCTCTCCGTTAGTTTAACCGTTTTGCACAGATGCCAAATCTGGCCAATCCTTGCGTATTTAGGTAATGTTCTATTTAAGTCTTCATAACACCAGATGTGAGCATCACAGGGTCTTGGAAAATGTCTTTAATGAAGCCAGATACTTGTACCATTTACAATACTAACACTACAACACTAACAATACTTATATTAGTTAATTTTCATAATTTAGGCAGAAATGAAGTTCTACAAATGCAATGCAAAAATTAAGTTCTCCTTTAGCTTGAAATGAAATATCACGTATAACACAGGTAGAACTATATATGTCTTGGATAATAAACTTTGCGCAGAAGTGTGCCAACTTAGAGGGTGATGTGCAGAACTACTAAATGAAGCAGAAAGTAAGCAGTGTGCCCTAGTGTCCCTGAGTGTCTCCAAATTTATTGACAGGAGGTCTTACCATTTTGAAAAGCGTCATTAAGACATGAAAAAGGGCTTTCGGAAATAAAAATCGCCAATCAGAAATAAGTCATTCGGAAAAATTTCATTATGAAATGAAACAAGCAATTCAGAAATACAAGTTATTATGAAATGAAATATAGTGGAAGTAATTTAATTATTTTTAAATAAAATTTAATATTTATTTTATTATCGACCCTATTTATTTATTTATTTTTATATGTTAAATATAATTCCATATTTATTTAATTATTTCATTTTGGCACTTTTAATCCTCCATAGAAAAGAGTTCTAATGGCATAAAAAGTAGGCGGGATTTTGTGCCGATGTAATGTCTATCCACACTTTCTATTTGTGTATTTCTGAAAAGGATTGTTCAAGACAAAAAATGACCAAAGTCGAAGGGACAACTTTGTGTAGAACCAATGGTAAGGTTGCATATTTATTCAGTGTTTTGTTGCAGATATTTATAGTAATGACGTGGTATAATTACACAAAAAGAAATTCCTGTTGTTTATTTTGCTATTCAATGAGCAACATTTTTCACCACTGTATTGGCATACATTCGGTTATTGTTGGCTTTATCTTGTTACTATGATGGGATACAATTTTTGGTGGTGAAAGAATATCATGAACTCTTCGATATACGCTGTTGTCCAGTGTGTCATTCTTAGGGGGTATCATTCCAGATGTGACTGCGGGAAGGAGGTGTTTGTTAAATGGACGACCTACGAGTTTCTTGTTTCCACTCAGTTTGGTTGCTGGAGCACTGAGTGTCCGTGTCGAGCAATCTCAGAACTCCAGCCTCCTGGCCGCTAGGGGGCTTGCAGGAAGGGGTTTACGCCCTGACTATTGGGGTTTCACCATGAGATGACAGGGATTTACAAAATGTTATAGTGTCTCAACCCCCCAAAGCTTCCACCGTGTTAAAGATTTATGTGCAAATACAAGTCATTGTGAAATATTTATGGTCTCCCCTGCAGTCCTCAGCTTGTTTGTCTGTTCTCTGGGCATGTGCAAACACAGGCCCTGAAAGGCCAAGTTGTTGCAATTTGTCCTGTGCAGCGGACTGAGAGAAAGACAGGCTTTGTTACAAAATTATTAAATTGGCTTTTTCATTTCCAGAAAGTGCTAAAGAGCACAAGGTCTATTTTGCGAAAACAACATAATCTCATCTGAAATCTGATTTGTTGTCAGTCTGGTTTTCAGAAACATACATTTACTAAATACTGGGTTACGGTCTATATTAGCTTTTTGTAAGCTGCTGACTTTGAGTCCTTTCTCATTTAAATTTGTTACCCACAAACCCACTCAAACAGGACATTATCCTTTACCCCTTTAGAAATATTGTAAAATGCTTGTTTATTTTAAAACCTGTCTTTAATGTAACCACTTAAATGAAAATAATTGCAGCAATTGTCTTTTTAAACACCCTTCTTCATTTCCTGAAGAAAGACAAACAGGAGCAACATAGTTTAAAAGACCATATAATTTAGCCAGCCTAAAAAATAAACTGTAACAGGCAAGTACAATATTAGTTGCAGTCACTGAGTTTGATTTCCAAGTCCCTGCACTGATCAGAGATGAGGTTCTTTAAGGAGACCCGAAGTAAAGTACAGTAGCTGATGCGGAGTGACAGCTTACGATGATGCAAAAGTATGACATCTCGGGCAGATGGGTAGGATGTCTCTCAGTGCTGCTTCACACCACATATGCCTGTTTCGAGCATAGCTTTGCATGCTAATGGTAGCACCATTAGGAGTGCCTCAAACTTGTGTCTGACACTTTTCTTTTCCACACAAAATTCATATGTTCTGTCATGCTGTCGTTTCACCTCACCACATCTCACCTAAGAGTCAGAGTCCACCAGAAAGCATGCTTCTATTAATTTCTAAGGACTGTTGTCACAAAGCTCAATTTTAAATAATTGCCGAATTGTGTGTGTCGTCATTTGTATGAACTGAACTCACCTCCACAGACATTAATATGAAAACATTGCACATGGAAATATGATGATAACATGATGTTATTCAAGACTTTAAAAAATAATAATTTTAAGAAAGCAAGAACATTGATTTAATGGCACTTAAAGAACCAAGTGCAGTTCAGGTGTGGTAAGCTGTGATGGATTTAATGTGCGAGTGTTTCGTTTTAATTGATGCCAGTTGGCCGTTGGAGCACGGCACTTTGCGCTTGTGAAGCAGACGGTAGCGCAGGATAAGGGGACATTATGCATTTTTACTGTAAGCTTGCTTCAAGTGCTACAACCGCTAATGTGTGCCATTCATCTTGGAGGTTGTTAATAGCACTGAAACACATTTTGATAGTGTAAGCTTTTGTTCCCAAGATGTGTGCAAAACAGCCCTACTGTAATGGAAAAAATATGTCCAAATTATCAGTGGAAGTGTAAGTGCACTTATGTTGCATCTTGTCACAAATCCTGCTTTTGCTGAATAAATTGTTCTTTTCTTAATTCTTTCTCTTTTTCCCTTTTCGAGTTGACACTTTCTCAGCCTGTAACTTTTTTTCTCAGCTACAGCCAAATCAAGTTTTCCTTAGCGATGCAAAACATCCATACTAATGCATGAGGATGTATCAGAGGTTTAGCTGATTAGTACTCAGCTCATTAAGTCAGTCTGCAGTGGCTGCTTTCACCACTCAGGAATGAGGTCATATTGGTTCAGTGTAAGTATCTGGAAATGATGTCTCTGAATTTGTCCAATGAGAGCGCAGCTCTGGCCACAGGCTTCTCACCCACTGGGACTGAATGGGAGTAGTAGGCCTTAAATTACCCCCATGTCAGACATGCTACTCCCTTGTGAGTTTTGTGGCTGCCCTTCCGCAGCTGTTTTGATGGTATTCTCTGAGGTCATGCTTTGTATGTTTACTTTGAAGTCCTGTGGCGAAGGAGGAAATTACTTCATGCAGAAATAACAATGAAATTTTCTGACGCAGACAAATCTTCAGCACTAGGTTTTTAGACATGGGAGGTTTACTTATATTTTTATTATCTAAATTATTTAAGCATAATGTGTACTTTTCCAATTATTTTAACAAGAACACATGGTCTGAAAGAGGATTATTTATTTATTTATTTATCTATTTTTAATAAGCCTGCAACATCAGGCTTGCTTGCCTGTGTGTGATCATTGATCAGCTGACCTGAGAGCCCTAGTCATTACTGTGCTAACATGAGCAACTCAACATACTGTAGTAGCGGTTGTCCAGTACAAAATGGCACAAGAGGAACAATATTGTGGGTGGTATGATTGATATGCCCCATGAGTGCACTTGTTTGCCAGACCGTAACCCGTCTATAAATGGCACTCGAATCATGCACATTGTCCCTGATATGAGGACCGCACCATCACTTCTAGCATTTGCCAGACACACAAAATTAAACCATTTTCATGAATGGTTTAATTTTGAAAATTTAAATATGATATTGGGGGAGAGGGAAGGCAGAGAGGCAGAAGAGATCAATTTTTGTCCATGTGAGGACTGAAGTTTCTCAGTGAGAAGATCCGTCTTGGAATCCCCACCTTTAATAGGCATGTGCCTATTTGATTTACTGCCTGCACATCAGTCATTATTACTGTCAGTCCAGTACAACTTCCCCTTGCTCAGAAACTTCAGTGGCCATTGGTGATGGTAAGTAATCACTGGAATTGTCGATAATGCCAGATGAATGCTGTCTGTGTACATTTCAGTGCTTGTCTTTCTGCCACTTTCTCGTTGCAATTTTCTCATGCTGGGGAATCAAATATTTGCTGAGAATTACCCAGCCGTATTCAGACAAATATTTATGGAGCATTAGACGTATCATCACTTTCAACTTGCTCCTGTCTATCTTTGTGCAGATTGTGGTCCATGCTGCTAAAAGCATGTCTGTCGTAAAGGTCTGTCTGTCATTTTGACAGGCTAGTGAAAACATGTTCTCCTATCGGGTCTCTGGCAAGCAAACTTGATTTGTTTACATCTGTGTTCTAAGCTTTCATATTGTCTTTGAAAATGTAAAAAATTGCTTTCGGTCTATGGACTGATCTGAGAGCTTATGTTTGAGTTTTTCCATGTGTGTATTTTTGGACACTTCCCTACTCCAGCCATGTTTATTGAAGAACCTACAATGACAAATTTAATTATTTTGCACATTTGGAACACAAGAGTATATATTTTTTTGTTTTTAATACAATTATGTTTAAAATTGTTGGATTGTTGGTACTGTGTGGTGTATGTATTCTAGGGTTTCTGCTTATACATTATGTGAACAGCTCTTATGCATCCTTTTATTAGGATCTGATGTCCCACATCACAGTTCTGTTCCCCAGCTCTCCCCCATCAATGATATGTCTACAAATCATTTTTTTCCAGCTATACCACTAATGCAGTGGCTGGTGTAGAGGTGAATATACACTAACACATTTCTGGTGTAATTTAAGAGACTTATGACCCTCCCCTGCTCTCCTGCTTTTTTGTCATGGAGGAAAAACTAGTCAAGATCACAAGAAAAATATGATGTAAGAATGAGACAAGTGATTTAGTACACTGGTGCTGAGCTTGAGGATTTCATAAGCAAAAGCGCATTCGGCAAGCTTATTGTAGCAATGCTCAAAGGGGCAGATTCACAGAGGAGTCCTATGTACACTAATCAAAGCGCAAACAAGCTGACACAGAAACGGCGTGAACCGGGCCTCACTGAAGTAAATAATCTGCTTTGCTCCTTATATTTTGCCTGTTGCCTGAAATTGTCTCTTGTTCTGCAAATAATAACTGCTATATTTCATGTGGATCTGTGTAAGCGAAATGGCTTCATTAACTTTGTCATTCATGAGAAAATGTGTTTTTTATGTCTTGCCTAAATGCTTTCCGAGAAATAATTTTGTCCATGAGGTAAGAGCTTTTCAGTAATTGTCTAATTGTCTGGCTGCTGTGTATTGTCATTTGCATTAAAAAATGAGTACATAGTGTTCATAATAAGGTTGTAATATTTGTCAAATTTGGTTTGCATGTGTGTTTGTTGTTTGGTTTATGAACTGCAGTCTTTCTTTTGCACCTGTACTGCGTGACAGTAGATGAAAATGTCCTTCTATTGTCTTGAATATATGCGTATTAAACACGGACTGTAACACCCTTTAAAGGAATACTTCACTTTTCACTAACGCAAGTAATTTTGCGGAGCTTTCCCCATTATATTTGCATATCATGAATATTAGCAACATCAGTTGTCCTTGCTGACCATTAACAGCACGGTTGTCCAGCTCCCTATTCACTCTCATTCAGGACCTTGCCTGTATATAATAGTTTTAAAGCTGAACTTAACTAGGGAGCTTAACTGATTGATAAAAGGTCCTGGTTTTTTTTGTTTGTTTTTTTGAGCTGGTGATCTATTTTCAAGTTTTGGTTAGCTATAAATAGAGGAACTATTTTCAGGTTGGCTACTTCATTTTCTTTTATAAGGCTATATGATGTCACAAATACATCAGATATTGACAAAACAGAGACCTTTTGACATTGATACTCTCTTTTATTGATGTTTTCCTTTGTAGTTAGTTTGTGCTTTAAAACTATGAATTTAGGTGAGGTCCCAAAAATGAATGGGAGTGAATGTTGCTGATGTTGCTAGTATTCATGTCATGCAAATACAATGGGGCAAGCTCCACAAATTTACTTGTGTTATACCAAAGCGGAATGTCCCTTATATCCCTAATTTCTTCTGTGTAACCCAAACATTCAGACTTTTTAATGCCTCTCCGTCTGTCCTTTGCAGTTGATCAGAGCATGTTTGAGAATTCCAATGCCGCGTACCAGACCAAGCTCCAAACGGCCAAGTCGGCCCCGGCCCTGAACCGGCGCTCGTTTGGCAACGCCTCGGGTCCGAGCGGCTCCGCAGACGGCCCTGGCGCCGGTGGCCTTAAGACCGGCAGCAGTCAGCACCTGAAAAACGCCCTCAACCTGGGCAAGGCCATGGGCGCCCGAGTGAACGACCTTCTGCGGCGGAAGGACCCCAGCAGCCTGGGGGACATCGGAGTGACAGAGGTCAACAAGAACGTGGGGGCCGTGTGGACCTGCATAGAGAGCGGCACCCAGGGCGTCACAGCCAACAGGTAACCACTTAACACCACACCGTAGACTTCACTATACAGACAGCTGGTGCCCATGACTCGCATGTATCTTGATAAATTTAAAGCAGATGTTGCTCCTCTTATTGACTGAATTCCCTGAAAATATCATAACCGTAAATGTCTGAAATCCGAAACCAAGGCCAGTCGGTATTGGTTTTTGGACAAACCCTAGGTTTGACTAGCAGAACATAAAACAAGATGAGCTGGGTTATATTCTCCTGTGTTTAAATTCTTTTTTTTTTTTTTTTACTGACAGTAGTTTTTTCTGAGATAAAATGTGGCGCCATGTCATGGTTCAGCAATCTATTTATTTTTGAAAGCCTGGTGGTTCAGACCCTGGTTTTGCCCCGCCCTCTTAGGTCATCATCGTGTCAGTCATCTGATGAGTTGTTCACCCTTGCTGACTAACTGCACGTAGTGTTGAATTTAACAACTCTGTGCTCCCAAAATTTCCCATGGAGCTTTTCACAATGTTTTTACAAACATCAGTGCTTCAGAAATGTGCTTCAGATAAAAGACATGACTACCTTCCTATAGATCTATTTTTAATAGACTGATTTGCTGTGACTGGAATTGTTGGGGTACCACACAAAGAAAAAGCATTTGTTCACATGATTTTTTTTCAGTCACAAAAGGTGTGTGTGTGTGTGTGTGTGTGTGTGTGTGTGTGTGTGTGTAATATATATATATATATATATATATATGTATTTACCTATGATTTATGGGAAAAAATCTGAAAGTTTTTTTTTTTTGCTATGCAGCTCAAGTCTCCCTTGGTAACCATATTACTCAGCTTCCTTCCTGTCAAGAAAATGAATCACTATCAGCCTTTTCAGCAATTATGAACATGTCATAAATTTCAGGCACTTTTGCTGAGACTTGCCTTTTGCGACAGAGGCAGTTTTATATAAGGTCATCAGAGTTGCAATGAAAGTATAACAATTATGGAGGGTGAGAGAAAATGTGACCGTTAACATAGCTATTTGTTTACCATCTGTACTTCATACAATACATTTTGATTGTTGGCTAAAATTATCGGCCAGTCATAGCCAGGGTTGTAGGTAAGGTGGGAGCTCTAATGATGTCTGTGTTATATTTCATATTTCAGAAGTGCTCTAAGAAAAGTATAATGCTTCAAAACATTTCCTTTCACATAATAGGTTCACACTGATTTACATTCCGATCAGTTATTCACACTGATTTACATTCAGATCAGTTATTCAAATTGCATTCCTTCCTCATTTCTCACTGAATGCAAGTGAATCTCCTGACCCTCCACGTCTTCCCAATCTTGTCTGCAGACACGTTTCACACCTGCCCTTTATGTCTGTCTTTAATGGTTTGGGATGGTTGTTAATGTGAAATTTAATGTCCTGTCATAAACAAAGCTTGGCAGTCTAAACGTTCTCTGTTTTCCTGTCTGGGCATAGTTGTACAACAAAAAAGCAGAATATTAAATAGGAAAGGTGTAAAACTTTCCATCTCTTTGATTTTAATGTTAGAGCTCAGAGGACTTTTGAAGACCTATTGCTTTCCCTTGACCTCACCATTAAAGTGTTTTTGTATCGGTACTAGTGTCACATAGTTTTTTTCTTTTTCAGATTTTGTAAATTGCCTCATTTGAAGGCAGTGGGAAAGGTTATTTTCCTCATTACCCTCCTTTAAATGTTCTCCCTCTCTTTTCGTGAATGCAGTCACGTCACGCTCGATTCCTTCCCTCGACTGGACCCTCCCCCTCCCACCAACAAGAAGCGCCTTCCACGTGCCCTGAAAACCACCCAAGACATGATGATTTCCTCCGACCCCGTGGTGGCTACCCCAGAGGCCTCCGACTCCTGTGCGTCCTCACCCGTCAAACCTCCCCTCGTCCAGACGGACAAGCCCAAGCAGCGGCCCCCAGAGGAGGAAGAGGACGCGAGGAAGGAGCCGGAGAGATGCTCCGGGTCGACCCCCCCTCTCGACCGCGCGGCCGCGGGTGCAGTGGAGCCGGAGGCCGTGGGCCCGGAGGGGCCAGAGGAGAAGAACGAGGTGGACCCGTCTCAGCTCCTGCACTCCGTGCCTGACCTCATCCACAAGGACACCCTGGACCCCAGGCAGAAGCTCGGAGGCCCGGAGACCCGGATGGCCTCCACCCCCTGCCCAGGGAAGCCCGACATCCGCATCAGCATGGGCGAGGACGACCTCCAGGACAGCGGCTCGGTGGACTCGGGCATGCCACGGCAGCGATCCTCCAGTGTGGACAACGAGGAGCCACACCCAGACCTGCTGTCCTTTGAGTAGCTGCTCTGACCTCACCCTCTCCCTGATCTTCTGCTGCGCAGTGACTGGGGAGCTGGGAAGAGGCTGCATTTCACTGGCTGCATCAGGATGATTTTGGGTGTGTCTGCTTGAACAGAAACTTCATCAAACCATCCGTTTTCATCCACAGTGGAGTGAATGCTTATGGGAGTGTCTTCAGGAGACAGACCAAAGTTGCTCATTTTCATTTCAGCAGTGCACAGCCTTATGCAATACCCAAATATTGATGTTCTCACATCATAAATTATTACATTTTATTCCTTATAGTGTATATATTTTTAAAGAAATATTTAAGAATTGATGTTTCACATCAATAAAGGTTTTCTCA
This sequence comes from Anguilla rostrata, assembly GCF_018555375.3. NCBI lineage: Eukaryota > Metazoa > Chordata > Actinopteri > Anguilliformes > Anguillidae > Anguilla > Anguilla rostrata. The sequence continues at coordinate 27,982,439 of NC_057936.1, read as the reverse complement.
GATAGATTCAAGTCTAGTACATGACTAATGCTGGACTCTACATACCCCTCCGAAAATAATCTGCTGCTTGTTTGTAATAATGAAAGACCTGAAAACCAAAGCATGGACCATTCATTCTGTTTTATTGTGATGCTGCAGGGATAGGCTGATTATATGGCTGTGTGTTATACCACAATGGTCAACAGATTGCTGGTATATTCAAAAAAGCACTGGAACCTTTTGCAAGGCATATATTTTTATTGAAGATTTTGGTTAATAGACAACACATACAGTATGATAGGTAGGTCAGATATTTATCATAGTTCTGTCATTAAGCATTCCAGCTTGGCAGAGTTTTGTAAAACAAAAGCAGTGCTTTTACACATGCTTATATAACCTAATGGACAGGGCCCACAGGGGGCCACATTATTAAGCTCTGATCACACTGGGGCTACGGGTCAGCTGGTATGATGAAAATGTAGGGCCAAAGGATGAGAAAGGAAGGAGAGAGAGAGAGAATGTGTGTTTGAGTAAAGCAAAAAAAAATTGATACGTGACCAGATAATGCATACCAGCACCACTGAGACAACATTAAAAAACTCCTCAATGTAAGAGAGCAAGCTCTTGTCTAATGATATGTTTTCAAAAGCTACTGAAATGTACATGACTGGTACAGTATAAATGGAAAAATATAATGTAATATCTTACAACTGGAATAATTTAGAAAACTGTATAAACAAATCTGTGTTGCCTGGATAACCCAGTTACTTTTATTGTTTTTTCTTTGCATTAACTGTCAGTTCCACCAGCCCGTAAGTATAGATTTTATTAATGAGTATTTTACATGAACAAGCAGCGTCTGAAATGCATCCAACCATGAACAGGCATTTGTGTCATTCTGTCTCTTGGTGCAGGGTTTTCTGCCCAGCAAAGAATGTCTTGAAAATGAGGAACTGGAAGTTATAAGAGTTCAGTATGTCAACACAAATCAACAGACCTGCAGCTTTAAGTCTGTGTTGGTGCTAGGATCTTGGATGCTTTTCTAAAGTGATATTTACAAGGCTTAGAGTGAACAGTGGCAAATAAGACAACGTGTTGCTATACTGTCCGTGTTTTACACTAACATTATCTTGCTATGTTTTATGTAGTTTTTGGATGATTAATGCATCATGTATACTTAAGAAGAACAGGGAGTAATTTTATTCTTACAAAGCATTTATGGAATCAGTGTAGTTTTGTCAGTTGCTAGCAGATGAAAATGCAATATGCAATTTTAATATGAGATAAATTTAGCTACAATGATGATGTCGGTATATGGTAATTTAAAATGCGAGAACAAAAAAGGAGGACATAAAAACACATACTTCCATGTGTGCTATTATATGTGAATATCCAATATCTGTAATATATAACTGAACCGTAATCATTTTTCAAATGTGGGAAATTCAGAAATACATTGTTTTGCCTAGGAGAAATAATTTGTTTGCATATATCTGTGTTTTAGGGCACATTTTAGTTTTAGAATTTAATGAAAATGTCTGTTTTAATTTTTTTTTTTTTATTCAGAATGGAAACCAAACACAAAAAGGTATTGTTTGCCATCATGGTAGATATAAATGTGATATAAATGTATGAATTACAAGATTGTATCATTATTTGTTAAGCTTTGTAAATTTAATGTTAATGGGTCTATATAATTTCAAAAACCATGTACTAAATGAAGGAAAAGGTCATTTAATCAGATGAATGAAGTCTACTGCAATGCTGAAGACATGTGGACCATTGATTTATTGCGGTTTCATTTTTACTCAAACTTGCTGTATTCTTCAAATGCCGAGTTGCAAATATTTCAGTATGCATTGAGAAATATGGGCTCTATTTTGGATGCTTACCTATGTATTAATACATCAATCTCCTTGACATTGTTTTAGTGACAAATTAGTCACTTTAAGCTTTCTGTCGTGTGTGTATATATGAATGTGCATGTGTGTGTGTATGTACACACTTGCACACGCACACAATCATACATATATACACTTTGCCTTGAGAAAGCCGCTTGAACTATTTCACATTTTGTCCTGTTCCTCCTTAAATTTTCTAAATATTTTCCCCTTCACCAACACATAAATTCAACAAATTGATCATGCAAAAAAAAATTTTAATTAATATAATATCCCTCCCCCAGTCATTAGCTTTGACAACTGTAGCTCTGAGACTTCTCGAGGATATCTGGGTAAGCTTTACACATTTAGGTTTAGGAATTTTTGCCCATTCCTCTATGGAAATTTGCTCCAAATGTTCAATGGGCTTTAAGTCTGGGCTTTGACTTGGGCATTTAAAAAATACTGACCTTCTTGTTAAGCTATTCCTTTGTAGTTGTTGCCAGGCTTTGGATCATTGTCCAGAGGGAACATTAGTCTTCACCCTAAACTAAGATCTCTTGCGGATTAAAAAAATGTTTCTCTTCACAGATTTGCCTGTATATGGCTCCATCCATCTTGTCCTTGATGGCAGCAAGCTTGTCCTGTCCCTCCTGCTGGAAAGTAGCCATAGCATGATGCTGCCACCAGCATGCTTAACAGTAGGGATGGTGTTACCTGGGTGATAGGCTGTGTTTGGTTTGTGCCAAAAATCGCTTTGCTTTCAGGCTGCTTTGATTTTAGTCTAGTCACTCTCTGAGGCTGAATCTGCAGACCTGAAGATCTTGTTGATCTTTGGACAGTTTTTCCCACTTCAACCAATTTTATTTGTTTTATTTATGTAACCTTTATTTACCCAGGGTAGGTTCGCTGAGCACGGATGCTCATTTGCAGGAACGCCCTGCTTCACACTCATACACATTCACACCTGGGAGCCGCCCAGTACAACCACAATCTTCTATTGTTGACCACTGAGCAGCCCCACTGGAGGGAGAGAACATTTTTTTAGCCAATTAAATCAGGGGATGATTAGGTGGCAAGTTTTTGCGAGAGCCAGATCTGGGATTTTTAGCCAGGACACCGGGGAACCCCCTACTCTTTGCGAATAGTGTCATGGGATCTTTAATGACCACAGTGAGTCAGGACCTCAGTTTAACGTCTCATCTGAAAGACAGCATCTCCTACAGCACAGTGTCCCCGTCACTGCACTGGGGCATTGGGGTTTATTTGACCAGAGGGAAGATTGCCCCCTGCTGGCCCACCAACACCACTTCCAGCAGCAACTCAGTATTCCCTGGTGGTCTCCCATTCAAGTACTAACCAAGCCCACACCTGCTTAGCTTCAGCCAGTCGGCAGGAGCAGAGTGCATGGTGGTATGGCTGCTGGCAAATGAACTAAACACTCAATGAACTAAACATTCTCACACAATCTGTGGTATGAGAATGAATGGAGAAAAGTGCAATTCTTAGTTTACTTTCATTTCAATATATACAGACAAAATCAAGCTCCTGTGAATTGACAAGAAACATTATTAGCTTCGTGGTTATTTCGACCATTTCACTGGCAGCTTTCCTGTCTATTTTAGGCATATCCTCCATTTCATTTTCCCCTCTACATAACCATAGCAACTAATGACTCACATTGATCACTGCCAGCAAGACATCCTGTTTAGGTTGTGCCTTCAAATCCTAATACTGTAGAATGTTGCAGTATGCTGTTTCGTACATGTTTCTTGTTTTTTGATGTACATGGATTTTCATGCTTGGGTCAACCATGGGTCCTTCCAGACTATCTGCATATCATTTAAACAATGGGCCTCTCTTTTTTCCTCCTTCAATAAGATTGCTGGCAAAAGAAAAAGATCCAGGCATGTCAAAAGCAGCCTGACCTAGACATGTCAATGCATTTCATTGTATTAGATGCAGCCTTTACGGAGTGCTGCATCAGAGTGCTCATATTCAAGCACATCCAATGTTCTACGCGCACACATCTCTCCTTCAATTGGTGTAATATTAACATGGGAATGGGACTACAGCTGGAATGAATCCAAGACTTGCAGTCGATTCTGTACCTATATAGGTGTATTGTCTGATCTGGCCATTTTTTCCTTTTTTCATATCCATGTAAGTATTTCAGGGAGAGAAGTAAAGATCTCCTTTGGAAGGTAACAAGTTTGTCTTCTGCGTCCAGGGGCTGTCCTATAAGAACTTATTTGATGTTCTTGTGCATACCTCCTTTACATGATCCAGACTGAGTCTGCTGCATTGTAGGTCTTCTTAATTAGAATTATGCATTTTAAATTATTTCAGATACCACTGTATTAGCATCTCTGACATTTCTGTGCACACGATGGAATGATGAATGTATAAATCAGATTTATTTGCCGTATCACCACATGGATCCAGTTTGTAAACAGGAATCAGTTCTGTGTTCCACTTGAGATTCACTGCCTTGTAGTTAATAATTTAAATACATATGAAGTGCTTCTGGAATAGGACTTGTCTGATCATGTATAATAAACATGACAAACACATTTCAGATCTGCTTTTCTGATTTTTGAGCTTACTGCATGGAGAATCTTTGATTCTTTGCTTTTTTGTAATTTCATGTACAGTACAATTGTATTTTGAAAAATACCAGATAATGCACCTCAGTTGAGGTTGATTTCATTGTTATAAACGTTACTGTTTTTATAGGTCAGTCACACTATGAAATTCATACTCAAACACATTTTATTCTGATGTTGGGCTTAATCGTGATTTCAACAGAGACATTTCAGATGGAGATATTTTCACATTGCTTTAACAGAAAAAAAAAATGGAATCACATTAAGTAAATGAGTTGGAAAATCTTTCCATTTACTTGAATTAGTCATCTCCATGAGAGCGGTGGGGGAGGTGCTAATCCAGCAGTGGAAAGGCAAGTTTGTTCAAATTGTAACCGTTGTTATTTACTTTAATTCACATTTAAACTAGTTAGTTTGCACTGTCCTGAACTATCATCTCAACAAAATACTGAAGTACTAAGTTCAAACTTTCATTTTTTGAGAATAATTCCCATTCAGAAATATTGAATACACATTATAGTCACATAAAATCACCACTAATTGAAATATAGCTTTTGCCATTATATCCCAAGAATATACTGTTGAAAATAAATTTTGTGATTATAAAATCTGTCTATGCAAAGCCAGAAAGTTCAGTTCAGGGATATGAATATCTTTCATTGTCTATTTATTCCTGTTTTTCATTTGTCATCAATATTTATATCAAATATTATCAATTACTCCTCTTCTAAAAAATAAAGAATAACCATTTTTACCGATTCAGACAGAAACAAGTTTAAACAAGAGTGGCACGTGGAAAAACAATCAGTCGGAAGATATCTGCATCCTCTGGTCTGATTTAACAAGCTCTCGCAGGTCCAGAAGTCTGTGTATTAACACAGTGCTGTACTTCTAGCAGCTATAGATGTCTCTTTTGTTCTCCTCCCCTAGTAGTAGAGGGGATTTGACCTCAGTTCAGGAGTGCTGTATTGGTTTGGCCTGATTCTGCATGCAATGCAGGCCTGGACCCCATTCATAATTCAAGGCCTTGTCTGGGGATAGGGATTCTCTAATTGGGTACCAGAGCAGTATTCACATTGTTCATGATGAATATTCAGCAATGGGCTCACAAATTTACTGTCAGTTGTGTTCACTGGCTTTGGGGTCAGTAAAAACAGCTTGTTTGTCAAATAAAAAGACAGCAGTGCCATGTAGTGATCAATGAGCAGGTACACGAGGTTCAAAACTGAAATGTGGCTGTTGGGGCCATAAGCCAATGTAATGAGGTAATGACCCATGACCCCTTTTATCTGTGTCTTCCTTTAGAACTGTTTTGACTGTGGCAGGACTGGTGAGATGCTTAAATGTACTTGAGGCCATTTATTTTGATTTACATCACAGGAATGGCTGTTAGCATTTTCACCTTGATGCAGTCACACTGCCACACGTTTGTGGAGGGTGATAAAACCCAAGCAGACGTGCCTGTCAGGTCAGTGTCTGCTGGGCTTGCACTAAGACAACTGAGGTGACCTATGAATTTCAATTACAGAGAACCTTGGATGGCCCAGTTCCATGTCAACCCACCTCAATGGCCGTGGTGTAGACAAATGGGCCCTACCTCACTTTCATATCAGAGACAGAGACAGCAGGCATCACATCTAACCGTCTTGTGAAACTTGGACGCTAACAGAGGTAGGCACGTTCATCCATAACCTTCTACGGGGAACAGTCAAGGTTTGGTCCCATAAGCCAGAGAGCAGTCCCTAGTCTACAGTATATACTTAATTAAATGACTTGCAGATTTAGTCAAGAGCATGTCCAAATTCAAATCAGTAATAATTAAACCTCTGGAGTACTAAAAGTGAGAAAGGATTAGAGAAATTGCGGGAATTCATTGAGATTCATCATCCTTTTTAATCAAGAGGACTGTGAATAAGGGCAAGCGCTTGCTTCCCCTGCTCTTATTGGGTGTCAGGTCCAGGGGGGGCTAATGACAGAGAGCCCTGTGTTGGGTTTGTGAGTGCTCCCCTGAGGGTATGTATGAGACGGGGATTGTTCGTCTGACAGGGCTCTGGGCAGTGGAAGCGGAGAGCGTGACAGACGCTCCAGGAGACCAGATCCCAGCTCTATTTTTACCGTCCCTTTTATTACTGCCACAATGAAAATGCCATGCGTAGAGATCCCTGAAATATTGCAACAGGAGAGAGGCGCTCCCGAGGCACTTTCTGGTCGAGATGCAGGCTTGGCCTTCGTGTTAAAGTGCTCGAGCCCTGCGTCGCAGCTTTTATGAGACGGCTGTATTAATACCTCAAGGGCAATCACACATTTTTATACACTTTCACCATTGTATCTCAGAGTTTTTATAGAAATCCTAAGCTATTATGGAGACAGTGCTGTATGTTCAAACAGACCTTGCCACCATGACTCACAAAGTTGTTCCAAAAGAGAAATGGAATTGCAACTTTGATGGCAAGGACCATTTGGGAAATTACAAAAGGTAAAATACATCGTAAAATGTGTGCGCTCAAATTTCATATTGAGCCTCACCTACGATGTTACACTCAAGGCAATTTACACAGAATACGTTTTATGTAACCTTTTTATGTCTGACTACCAATAACAGCTGGCAGTCATGCCTACAGCCTTGCCAAAGTCAAAACCATTTGTATGAGATTCTACTGAGCAATGATCTCACTGGGAGACAGTCATGACTCATTGTACAGGCGTACCTGTCCTCCACCCCTGGAGGAACAAGGTGAAGTCAGACGTAGTAATTCCAGGGAAAATCCAGAAGCAGTTATGCCACAGATGAGGTAACGTAAATGTTGCACGTAGCACAAGGTGAGTCACTCCCACAGCCTGTCTGGGGGGAAAAGTACACTCAGCTGTTCAGGCTCAGCTGTGGCACTTGCCCTCTCCTCTAAGCTCATGCTGAGGCAAACACCAATGACCAACTTCAGGGAGGAAAAGGTGACAGATACAGCAACTAAGATCCCAGGTGTAAGGAAGAATTCAACTCCTCTGACAGACTCCATCAGTTTCATTCACAAGGGTTTGCAGTTGATAAACATCTCATATTATGAAAAAAAAAATCAGCATAACGCTGAACTTCTACATGACCAAATGAATTGTGTCAAACCCACATTAATCAGGCATGACAATGAGTAACAGGAGACTGCTGAACTGCTGGAGATGCCTTAGGACAACCCGCTTCCCTTTCTCACCTCATGGTCATGATGACCACACAAGTGAGACTCAGACAAGGGCTCCTTTATCCGACATGTGAGCTGTGACCCCTGTGAACTTGGACTGAAGCAGAGCTATTCACTATTACTGAGAACGGACAAAACAGAACACTGGAATGCTCCCATTAAGGGGGCGTCCTCAGTCCATAGCACAGCGACACTGTTAAGCCCTCAAAATACCACGGCCACCCCCTTCCCTTTTCCTTAACATCCCTCCATGCCCCCTACCAAGGCCAGAAAAGAAGCCTTCTCTTGTCATTTCTGGCAGTATTTCAAACACTGATAAGATCAGAAGATTCTTAGACATCTTGGGTAAGATTACACTATTTAGAAGTTCTTTAAGCCCGATAAAATAATGCAGTTTATTCACTGAAAACATTTTTACATGATATGACCCCCTCCTCCTGTTTGATATGAAAGCTTGTATTTTTGGAAAGACTTCAGACACTACACACTGAAGAGAAGATAATCTACTGGCATACAAAGGAAGGTGGAATAACAGGCTTTGGTATACCAATGACATACAGTTAAATGCAAAATTGTTGGGACACCATTTTGTTGTTTTGGCTCTGTACTCTGTAAATTGGAATTGAAATAAAGCAATTAATATATGCAGACTGTCAGCTTTAATTTACATCCATATCAGGTGATCCATGTTTTAGGAATTACATTTATACATACTGACCCATTTTAGGGGAGCAATTGAAGACAATTGACTTCTCAGCTGTTTCTTGGCCAACTGTATGTTTTGCATCATTAATTCATGCACAAGAAAGCTAACAAATAAAAGATCTAGTGTTGGAATATATATTTGGAATCTGCTGCTGTTGTCTCACAACGCAAGGACCAAATAATTCAGGTATAGCAGGCCATCATTAAGCTGAAAAATCTGAATAGATTGACCAGAGGCATAGCAAGAACATTAGGTGTTTCAAAATCAACATTTTGGTATATTGCTAGGAAGCAATAATACGCTGGTGAGCAATAGCAAACAACCTGCTAGACTAGGGAAGACCACTGTAGTGGATGACCGAAGAATGCTTTCAACTGTGAAGAAAAAAAACCCCTTTTAAACTGTCAGACAGATCAAGAACTCTCTCCTGGATGTATGCATAGATGTGTCAAAGACTATCATAGAGAGAAGTCTACACTTGCATAACTTCAGAGGGTTCAGCGCAAGCCACTAGCCTCAAGAACAGAACAGCCAGGTTAGTGTTTGCTAAACAGTACATTAAACTGTAGAGTTGTGGAACAAAGCGTCATGGGCATATGATATTAATTGTATCCTGCACCAAAGTGATGGAAAGAGGAAAGTGTGGAGAAATAAAGGAAGTGCTGATGAATCAAAGCCGCGCCCCTCATCTGAGAAACATGGCAGCGGAAGTGTTATGGCTTGGGCATGTATGGCTGCCTCTGGAACTGGCTCAGTTGTATTTATTGATGATGTGACTGCTGATGACATTGTACAGTAACATCTAATCAGATCCAACCAAATGCCTCAACACTCATTGGAGAGTGCACCAGGACAGCGACTCCAAACATACTGCTAACGCAACAAAGGAGTTTTTTAGGGCCAAAAAGTGGAATGTTTTGGACTCTTCTGAACCAACTGTGTCTCATTTGACAAAGACAAGACTGAAGGCAAAATTCCCCAGAAACAAGCAGGACCTGAAGACAGCTGCATTACAGGCCTGGCAGAGCATCACTAGGGAAGATGCCCAGCGTCTGGTGATGCATATGGGTCATAGACTTCAGGCAGCCATCACATACAAAGGATTTGCAACCAACCACTAAATATAATGACTTCTGCTCTCATAAAATCGGAACAATCTGCACCTTAACTTAACATTCATTGTTGTATTTCAAATGCAATGTGCTGGAGTACAGAGCCAAAACAAAAACTATTACTGTCCCAAAACATTTGCTTTTAACTGTACATTATATTCCTGATGCAAACCAACCCTTTATTTTTATATTAGCTGATTACATACCTTGATTTATAGGCACTAAGAATTCCTTGTAGCAATGCAGTTTGAATTGATTGTCGAGAAAGATCACAAATATACTGCATGCGACTCACAGACATCGACTTGCTGCAGAATGAGATCGCCCTCTAGCGACATTAATGTTGTATTACATCTTGTTTTGTTCCTAAGGACCTGACTGGTCTTCACAGATCATTGATGTGATGAAGAAGTACTAAGAATCTGATCAATTTGTGAAAAAATGTATTTGAATGAGCAACTGTAATGAAGCTTCTGCTGAAGTTATTTAATAAGATACAACAGCAAAGGCTGGAAAAGAGACAAAAGTCAATAGTGTACATTTAGACATGCTGCATTGCTCTTTAAAGAACAGTTATGAATATAGATAGTCTACTTAATTTCACAGATCCCAGTGCAAGAACTTTTATGCAAGTCCTTAATGGTAGGTCAATGCCTTACAGCACCCCGCTTGGACTTCAGTAGTTGTAATACGATGTCCGTCATCACAAAGGGAAAGAAATCATATCATGGAATGAACCAACAATTTACTATTTTGTGCTGTTAACTTGATAATCCTTTATGCTCAATTTCTGAGGTATTAGTCTTAGAAAGACCACTCATCAAATTTTTTAATTTTTGACAGGATCCTTTTTCACATCAGTATGAACAGTTTTGGTACTTTATTGGTACTTTCTTATGTCTGTCAGAACCCTTCCACTTCCCATGAACTCAGATGATTTGTGTTTTTCTGTAATGTATGAGACTGTGTCAATGCTACGTTTTACAGCTATAGGTTTCCAAATGGAAATGAAGATTTTGTTTGAATGTGGAATTTAAGACTACGTATTTCCTTTAAAAGACAACTTGTTTGAAGATGAAGGCCTCTTCCCAATTAATCAGTTTAATGATTGAAATGCTTTAATGTCACATAGGAACATGTCTTTTAGCATTGTTACAATTTCAGTCCAATTAAAATGAATTAAAAGCAGGTGTGTGATGAACAGGAGGCAATTTTGCAAGAAGCAGAGTTGAGGGCTTCTGTGAAAAACATGCAGTTTCTCTTTCTATTATTTGTAATTGGTAAATTATAATTGTCTTCTTTTTTTTGGTAGTACTCCTACATACCTCTCAATGTTCTGTAAGGCAAACAAATGGGCATTGGGCAGCTTTGTCACAAAAGCCCACCCTGGTATTTATATTCTGAATAAGACTGACTTACACAGTCTTACTTTACACAGTATATGGGCACAATCCCACTTAACATATAATAGTAAACAAAAAGAGGATGCTTGCCAATTATTTTCTTACACTAAATTATCCATCTTTTCAGTGGCAAATTGGATAGCTATTTTAATCCAAATTAGTTTCAAAAATAATTTGTGTGTCCTTTATATAACAGCAAGGAGTCTGGAATTTAAGCAGGGACATTGTCAAAGAAGTAAAAAGGCAAATTTGTGTTGAATGCTTTATTGAGAGATATGCAAACATCAAGATGTATATCATTCCCATTTGATAAAAAAAAAGATTCTATAAAATACAATGCATGAAAGGTTCATTTCTGCACTCAAGCCTCTTTATGTACCTTTAATATGGCCCTACTATTTGTATTTGTTGAGGTTTGTGGCTTGTTCTCTTTACAAATCACATTTACATTCAAATCTGCAAGTACAATTCTCTTTGTAACATCACAAGATACAAGTTCTGTAGTGCTGCTCCCTCCCTCCCTCCCAAAAACAAAAGAAGGGTTGAAGGGCATCTCAGTACTTGCATTCCATCAACCTGATTTGTTTTATTCCCGTTTGTATTCACAGATAGAGAATGCATAATTTAATCTGACATAAAATGAAGAAAAATATGATTGTCTTCAAAAGATGAATAAGAGGAAAATGTAAAAAGGAAAATACAAAAACCCTCTGTGGTGGATGCATCTATGCATAAGGACTGCTTGATTGCAACAACACAAAGTTAACAGTGTAAACAGTGCATCCAATATTCATCATTCTCTATGCATTTCACACTCAAAAGACACCCACACTCCACAGTTTCATGTATCAAACTAAACAAATCCTGTTAACATCCTGGCATATACACAAAACATCCAAACTCTGTTGAAAATGAAGCTCACACTCTGTACCTCAATCAGGTTTGCTGACCGAGACATACTTTCTTGTTCAAAAAAGTTGACAAATGCAAAATAATGCAGCACAAATACATTATACTTCACAGCCTGGATCATAATGTGAAGAAATGTGTCCCTTCTTCAAAATATGGCAGTTAATTTTAGGAAGTATGCATGGTTTTTAACCTACAATACTGAAATTATGACCTGCCTTTCATGCAATTTAAAACCATACATACAGCATATATACCACCACCATCAGTATAAATTTTCATCACACTAACCTACAGACTTGACTGTCAATTACCTAGGAAACCTCATAGGAGGCTTCCATGAACAGCTAACTTTCATAAATGCTGCCTAATTATATTTCAAACCTTTTTGTTGACTTAGCTACATTTGCAATCACCAGGGAAAGGGCAGGAAGGTCAGGCTTATAAAATTATAAACAGCACCTGGCCCTGACATTAATGAAGGCAGTGGGAGGGGAAATTACTAACATTATCCACGAGGTTAATATTGAAGAGACTTATTAGATGTGGGGTCAAGATGAAATCAAACCTTTGATTCAGGTACTACAACAGCGGCCAGCTTCTTTTTCCACCAAGGTGAATTTTCAGTGATAATTCAAAACATCCAAAGTTGCCCATCTTGGGTCAAGGGTTTCATCTCTTTACAAAGTCTCTCAACTGTGAGTGTCAGTTATAACTCTCTTGCTCACAGTTAGGAAATGGGAAATATTGCAACATTCAGTGCAGGAAACATTTATAAAAAATAAAATAAGCTCACACTGCACACCATCCAGCAGTCTCCCTCAGCTGATTCCTTCACAGCAAACACAAGGCATCTCCTGACATTTGCTCTGTCAGTAAGCTCTGTAAACAGGGCTGGCCATTACAGCAGGAATACCTGGCTCTGGAGTGCAAACAAAATTACATTTTTGCACCTGCACTGGAAATAAAATCCCTAACAGGTATAAAGTAAGTTCAGGAATCGACTCCCGACCCAAGTGTGTACTCTTCTATAATTCACCTGACATTTACTGTTGGGAGTGTCAAACAGCAGGCCATAAGTAAGAAAGACAAGGTTACAAGTTCCATTTTGGCACTTACTGCATCTCGGAACATAAAAATCAGTGGAAACATGCAAGGGTGCTCAAAAGGCATGACAGACTTTTGTACATTAATAATTCAACCAGTAACTGTAATTGATATACCTGATTTATACCTGCAGTCAGGTGTGGGCAATGGGTTTCAGTCTTCTGAATACAAAGGTCAAAACACAGCACATGCACCTGAGTGTCAAGTACAAACTGTCACTGTCAGTCATCAGTTCTTTAAAAGCCATCATTAGCTTGTGCACCTCCAAAGAATTATTATGTCAACACTGCTTTTCCATTCATTGTTTACCTCAGTAAACACACTTTAAAAAATGAGTCCCACACATTATGCGTGTATGTTGTTGCGACAGGGAATTTTGAAGGAATAAAGGCTTATATTGACTTTCTTGAACCTTGTATCTCGCAAAATGTAACCGGACACTACAGATCTTCAAGCTAACAAAGCGGCATGTAAAATTAGCATCGAACGCTATCACATTAAAGGAACCTGTATAATGAAACACAGTGCTTCTTGCAGCTCAATGTACAGTGTACAGGGAAAATGCTACATTCAGTGTTTTAGTGTCTATACACAGTGGAAAAACCATTACTGGTTATTATAAAATGCATTGTTTAAAGTGTATTCACCGGTAGAATGGAATTTTTATTGAAGGACTGTACACAGCACCTGTCTCAAAAGCAGTAAAACTGCACCGTAAATAAACACCTGCCATAGCATTGATCTCAAATAGGCAAACGCCCTGAAGCAAAGCTGATATTTGCTCTACACACACACACACATCTTGACCACATGAACACACCCAAGCGTCTCTCTTTCAGCCACGACTTCAACCCTTTTCAACTAAAGCGCATTAAACCAGTTTAACCTGATCAGCAGCTTCCAGATACCAAGCAAGTCCTTCCATTCACATAAAAGCAGGCTTTTCTGTTCCTAAGAAAATGCCCACCTGCCCCAGCCAATTTCCCTGAAAACTTTCACAGTGAAAAGCTCGTGGTTCAGGGCATGTCAGATACCCATTCAGAATATTACCAAGAACCATGCATGACCTTTCTTGTGTGTACACACACAGTATTTTTCAATTAAATATTTATTGTCTATTTCTCCAATTCCATGGAGACACCTTCCAAAATTATGTGTTCATCCAATAACAGGAGCGGTTCACTGTAAATTTATTAATTCAGCACACTTTATAGAGATATTCTAGAGTTTTTCTAATTGCAGGATGAAAATCCAAGTGTAAACGAAACACAAAGATTCCATTCAAATTCTGACACAACAGTGTGCCTAAAAAATGTGCAGTCTAAATTCGAAAATAAAACAGCACTGTTCTCAAAAAGACTATTACCACAGGACACTGTAGTTTAATATTCTGCTCTAAGGTTGTTCTGTGTACTTGGGTTTATAAGGAAAAAAATCAACACAATCCTCACCACAAATTCACAAGATGTAAGATGTTGCATTCTCAAAGCTATGACTATTCGATTTATCAACAGCTCAGTAAAAGTTGAATTTGAAAATCACTTCCAAGTCACACAAACAAAACAGAAATGCAAGAAGAACTGTAACCCTGAAACACCTCAACCAGGAGTTAAGCTGACTGACCCTTACCTTTGGAGATTATCTGGCATTGAGAGATTTTCAAAAGCACAAAAACGAAAATTGTATATTTTAATGTTCCATTATAGGTTATTAAAAACTTGCTGTCCTGCAATAAATACAGGACCTGCTACATCAAAGCTTAGTCACGCATATATATACTGCAGAGAACTCCTAAAGCCGGGGAAATAAAATACAAGGCCATTAACCAAGAGCAATCCTGATTCATTTCCCAACAGAAACTTTGAAGATTTTACTGATTTGAATGAGAGGATATATTAGGTTTTCACTTGCCAAATCGTGATCTGGATTTCCTACTGAATGTTCATCATTGAACTACAGTTGTTTTACTGAAAAAAGATGATTAATATCTGACATTGTCAATAATGCTCCCAGTCTCCTGCGTGTAACGCTTCCGAAAAGGAAAATGTTGCATTGCATATACGGTAATTATTTTGAGCTACTATCATATATAAAGTACACTTCCTCATACTCTCCAGAGGCTTGCATGGATAATTCCCTGGGGGGAAGGAAGCACAGAAACCCTCTTTATTTATTACTTAAAGAGGTATACCAGCCCCTCCCTGTACTCTGCCTGAAGGCATACTGGACTAGAAGAGATAAGAACATTTAATGACAGGAGCCTACTGTACACTACAGGCAGAAGAAATGATTCTTTATATTAAATTATTTGTTACAACAACCATTTGCTGCAATATAATTAAATTTACATTTTAAAAAATTACAATAAACCCAATATTCCACCTATCATCAGATTGAGAAAAACAATGTTCAGGACAGGGAAAAATCCTAATTTAAAGACAAGGTTCTCCCCATTTTCTGCATTTCTAGAACGTTTTTACTAGTCTTGAGTAGGATATTGGGCCAGCACTGAAATATGTTGCTTTGCCTGAGGATCATAAAATCCAAATATACATGTGTAATAGTTGTGCAGTATTCTTCTCAGACCACGCCAAATCCAAACATAACAGTAAAACAAAATTCAACTTCGGGTAACTGCTATTATAAAATAGTTTCTGTCATAATATGATTGGTATACCAATGACAATAAACTCAATATTCCACCTATCATAACCTGCCAAGTGTACTGTGGCAAAAGTCTAATGGACTCAAGAAGGATGACATCTGCAGTGACGTCTATTCAGGGTGTATGTTGGCAGCACCACTGACATCCCTGGTATCATTTCAGAGGCCAAAGCAATTCTATGCTCTGGACTTTGGAAAGCACTATAATAACCTTCCACTCTTTCCACAGAAGTATCATTTGTGCTTTGAAACCATGTTACTCCAAAAAATATTTAAGGTCGTCTCAATGTCTTTTTCATATTTACAATTTTCTCCAATTTTTGTCATCTCATACCACATAAAAACAATTCACGTGTTGGTTGTAAGGTCATCACAATTTCCAAAGAAGTAGAACGTATGAAAGTTCAATGAAATCCTTCTTCAGCTTCGTGATCAAATTACTTACAATAAATAAAGAGGTGTAGTTCAGAATAAGGTAAAATGCACATCTGATAGTAGCACAGCTTGGAAGTTGACCATCTAGAAACAACATATCTGCAGTTGAAAGGTAAATCATAAGACGTCAATCAGAAACTGTGTGCTTTTATCAAATACATCAACAGCATTCCATCACAGATATGTGTAATTAAGGAAAAGAAAAACCAGTGTGCAACTATTTACTGATGCCAAAAACAATAGCACCAGCATTTCCACCGACAACAACTTGTGAGTGACAGACAGGAGCCGGGTGTCTCGAAATAGATTCTGAGAGGCATCTTGAAACACTGTCACAAGCAAGAGGCTAAGCTACATCAGGTCAGTCCCTTTAACATGTCTGCATCTGCAAGCTTCTGGATCTGTTAGACACCCAAAGGGATGGAACATCAAGCGCTCAGTTCCACTGAAGTCAGGACGATGTACTTCTCACAGGGTCATCACATCCTCCTGTTCATATTGTGCAGCCCACCTCTCTGGGCCTGATCTACACTACATCTGAGGAAAAACTAGACTACCAGCCTGATATCCCTTCATCAAACAACTCTCCATTTCGCTCTTGCCGTACCTTGTACATACCTGCCTGCGACCGGAATTTTGTCAGTCATTAACGTTAAGGAGGTACAGCCCAGACACAAATCAGGCGTGCAGAACAAGAGACATATTACAATTCTCCACAAGTCTAAAAAGGTTCAAATGCTTTTAATGACAGCCACCAACATGCTTGAATCTAGAAAAAAAAAGAAACTCTGAAATATGAGCTAGAGTACCAAAGTCACATCACCATTTGTAAAACAAGTCACGATCAGATCTTGGTACACATGGAATACTTTTGAATTATTCAACAAAATGACAGCGCACAATAGGCCGGAAAACGCTTCCAATTGCTTGCATACCAACTACTGAAAAGACAAGTGTGCAGAGGGAGTCCAGCACCACAGCCATATGAATATTAATTTCCTATACAGCCTGAAGGTGTTTGCTTTTACAAGCCACCCACAAAAACGAGACAGAGGATCATGAGAATCCCACCCAAGTAAAAGGGGTTTCCTGCTATAAAACTTTGCGAGAAACAGATCCGAACTGAAAAAAATATGGATTCAAAGATTCTCCCCATTTTCAGCATTTCTAGAAAGCTTTTTTTTTTGTTTGTTTTACTATTGGTGGGCAGGATATTGGGTCATACAAGGCCAGCATTGAAATATGCTGCATTTTCTGAGGATCATAAAATCCCCATATACATGGGTAACAGTTGTGCAGTATCCTAGCCAGGCCAAACCCAAACATAGCTGTAAAAAATACAAGGAAGAGTCGACTTCTGGTAATTGCTGCTATAAAATAGATTCTGTTACATAATTCTATATTACAATAATGCAATATGATTGACAGGTACCACAGAATAATGAAAGGTGAATTAGCTGAAATCAAACCTGTGCTCTCAGTATTTCAGCAAGCAAGAAGTTACACATAAATGGTGCTCTGACATGGTACCTTTGGAATTCAAGTTTTCAGCTAATTATTTCATAGAAAATATGTAAAAAGTACGGATGAGACAAAAGTCATTTCATGCATTTTTCTTTTTTAGAAAGTCCTCTCTAATCAAGATTCTAAAAATGACCCTGAACATGTGTAATTTAAGGAGATTAGAAAAGTGGTACTAGGGGAAAGATTGTATCAGTAATACTTAAGTTTTTAAGAATCTACACTGGGACACCAACACACCTGGAGCCACACCAGTGCCACTTCTACCAAAAAGTAAACTCAACTGAGAAGAATAGTTTTGTTGGATTTGTTACTCAATGGGTCAGCTCTGGTGAAGCAAAACATATACTCCAATTCTCCATAACGAGCACAGGGACTCTCATTATTTAGCAGCCACTAGTTTGCATTAGCGTCTATGCAGTCAGTGTGGACACACAATGATGTACTTTTTCATAACAGTGATAAACTAATAAAAGGATAAGAAAGTTGGACTTTGGTACCAATTCCTGTCTCATAACAGAAAAAGAAACTTAATTATCCTTTTGATAAAAGGCACCTCCCCTTTGTAAATCTTCTCTCACTATGTGATTTTATAATGTTATGCTCTTCAGAGGGATACTGCCACTAATATTAGTATTTTTGTATAATCTAATCAAACCCAAAAAATTTTGATATACATTCAAGGCCAATAAATAATGATAGGTATTGGAACTATATAACCTATAGCTCTGCTACACAAAAGGCAAACTACAGCACTCTTTAAGGAAAACCCTTCCATGGCACTGTGTAAAGCAGATATTTTCAATGTGCATACCATGGTAGGAGGTTAATTGCATGTGTCACACAACTAATTTGACAGTAATGTTGACTTCATTTTCTCATAATGGCTGATCAGTGCGAATTGGATGATCGAAAACTGAAGAACATTTGCAACATGGTCTGCATAAGAGAAGGTTTAGGTTGCTCAGAGGGCCTTGCCCGATTGTGTGTGCAGCTTTATTGTACTGTTTGGTACAAGTACCCCCTCTTGTAGGCACTCAATGGGTAAAAAGTGGCCACAACAAACTTCCCATCGAATGTTCGTCCCGTCAGCAATCTCTGGGCTTCTTTGGAGTCACCAGCATTTGCATACTCAACAAAAACCTGGAATAAAGATATTTACGCCACATTAGGATTATTGTACGTGATCTAATGAAACACATTCACATTCATCTTTCAAACAAGACCTATTAATCTTCTCTGAGAATGTTTATCTGTAGAAAAAGTAAATATGGAGCTACACTTTATTGGGAAACCAGTCTTACCTGGCCTTTGCCTGGATTTTCCTTTGGGATCAAAAGAGAAATAACGGCCCCATATTTCTGACATTCCTCCTTCATGTCCTCCACAATGTCTGTGAAAATGAGGGGGGAGTGTAATTACTGAGGCGTTCCTGGGCCTGTTTTACGGATTATCAATTCATCTGCTGGACTGCCATTTAAATGGTCAAGTAGGCTCCTGGTCAAAATAACCCACACTGCCTCCTGTGTCAACATCAGACCTGGGTCAAATACATATTTGTTTTGAATTCAAATACTTTTCTATGCTTTACTGATCTTGTCTGGTGTATTGGAATCAATGAAATACTCTCAAAAAGTGCAAACCCCACCTTCTGGTCATACTGGCAGGCTCAATCACACCAGGCAAGATCAATAGAGCACAGAAAAATATTTGCATCCAAAACAAATACATATTTGACCCAGGTCTGGTCAACATCCACTTGACGCACTGCTGACACTGTGCTGACATAAAGCAACCCAAGATCACAAACACTTTCTTGCGAGATGAAAAACAAAAGACAGACCGGCTGGATAGAACAGCAGATTTTTAGCTATGCTCCTTTTCATGCATTATTCCATTAGCAGAGAGACAACATTCACAGGGTCCCACCTTCATACTCCTCTTCATTGTAGAGGTGGCTGTCGTCAATGATATTAAGTAGTCTGAGGACAGGTGTGGGAAGCATGACCAAATCTTCAATATGAGGAGCTGGAAACAAAACATAAGCCTTCAAGTGCAATATGTTACACAGCAATATACATTATTGCTACAGTTGTGTCACAGCTAAGATGCTATTCATATTTTTTAGATGGTCTGCACCTAAGGAATTTTTTGCAGGATAGTCTGCTGGGACTTATATTTGTTTCGCGGGTATCCGCACACGTACCAAAAGGAATACTGAAGAAGGGGCTAGATAGGGCCTTCTCTGCTGTGCTTCTGTGTTTGGGGTCATTGTGAAGCATGCTGAAAAAACAACGTTCAAACAATAAAGGAACACAACTTAATAAAGTAATAAAGTTGCATGCGACAAACATCTTACATGGTTCACAAAGTAACCGCATCATTTCAAAACACGCCTGGTCATGAAAAAAGAAAGTAATCTTCAAAGTGAAAACTAACGATTTCTAAATATTCGCATGGTTTTCAACAGTTAGAGGTTCTTACCTTTTAATAAGGTCTCTAAGGTGATAGACTGGGATGGCAGGACAAACCACAATTTTACTGGCGAAGATGTGGTCTATTATTGTAGAATTATTATCCTATAAAAACAAAAAAAATCTTAGCATAAACCTGACACTTGAAAAACAGTTATGTGTTTATGTGGAGAATTCTGTCTTTGGTAAATGTAAAGAAAAATCTCTGCACAATTTACACCACATGCCAATTAGTAGGTTTCTCAGACATTGCATTAGTGTAGAAATGTTCAATACTGAACTACTGAATCAATTCTTTGGCAGCCTATTTTGGAAGCCCGGGCACCCTCGTCACAGGCCTCCAAAATCTTTTTAATACTAAAGCAGCTGAATAAGGATGGTGCTATACCCATTTAAAACATCCTTCATCACACACAAAAACAGTCAGCACCAATCAAACACAAACACTAAAATTTTAATTCTATTTCAAGAACTCCAGAAAATGAATTATCGCTTTAGAGCTGAAATGTCCACTTGATAAAACAGTGCCACTGCTGATGCAGTCCTTCAGCAATGGCTCCACACTCCTACGGTGTGCACTAACCTTCCATTCCTGAGATCGGACAGTGTCTTTCAGCTTGATTCCTGAGAACATCTCCAATAAAATGATTCCGAGACTCCACAGGTCGATGGCGGACGTGCAGCCGGCATCTCCTTCCAGCCCGGCCTGGGCCAGCGAGTTCTGCACGTCCGCCTCTGGGGCCCGGTAGCCATCCGTCTGTATGTACTTCACATCCTGCAAACAATAACCCGGCGAGCAGTGAGAGGGCCTGCAGCCTAAATCTGATACCGCACTCACATTACAGAGCTGAGACCGGCTCAGATGATGAAATCCCCACATTGCAGATCTGAATATTTATGAAGGCCCTGCAGGCCCACAAAGCTCCTACCACCTATGGAATGGAACTCAGAGCCTTCTAAAGTGGCAGAAATATGTACTGATGTGGTAGAATGGGTGAAATGCTTCAACTTAAACTGTGCAATATGAGGAGTATTAAATATAGGACTACAAAAACAAGGGAGGACAGAATGTAAGATATGCATATAAGCCACTGAATGCGATTTATCAAAGTTGGAAACGAATGCTGCATACTTGATGTTACCCGTAATTAAATGCCTGGACAAAGCAGGTGTATAACTCATTTAAGCACCTTCACACAGAACTGCCATTGGTGTTGGGAGGAAAAACTGTTACTGTCTTAGCATGCAACAGTGACAGGAAAGAGTGTTATCACACCTGTGGCAATTTTTGACATGCCTGAGGAAACAATAACATATCAGCTACCAGATCTTAAAGAAGGCTGATTACTGAATACTCTGAATACAAAGGCTTCTATTTCTTCTTCAGAAACTTCATACTTCCTTGTACGTCTCATGTTAAATGAGTTTCCTCAGAAAAAAAGTCCCTTATAGTAGTACAACTCTTCAAATGAAGTTGTGGCCTGCATTTCAGTTCATTTACTCCAATTGGTGAAGAACATGCAATCGGGAAAACTGCTGCCATTTACTGCTTAGAAATCTGCCTCTTCGAGGGAAACCTCAAGTCAATTTACAGTCTGATGTAGTTGACAACTTGGAAAAGCCAGTCCTTTTAAATATGTAATTTCAAGGTTAGCTAAAAAGTTTTGACGAAAAGCATTGTGGGTTTGACATCGAAATGAATGTTCTTTCAACATCTGGTTAGTCATCTGGATTACTCTTAACATCCCTGGGGAGTAAGTCACTGTAGCCAGTTTAGGCTTTTGCTCTTTGAAACACACTCTCGCTCTGCATGTTCAATTTCACTGTCCATTGTTTTTACCGACACAAACACCATTCTGGGAACATGTGGATAACAAAGGCAGAACTCTCTGGAAACAGAGCTCACTTCTTCCTCATGCCACAGAATCAGCTGCAAATGCTTAAAGAACCTCTTTTTCAGAACCTGGCAACGACTCCGAACCTGTTCCGAGTAGCTGTAGTGTGAAGTGAGTAAAAGACCATAGCAATTCAGACAACAGAATTAAAGTGATGAGAAGGGGCTTATAATAATAATTTGTGCTTTAACACTAGTGAAAGCTAAAGCACTGAAATTATAGTCAAGTACTCCTTAGCTGAACACGGCCCACATCTGACTAACTAAGCAAGCAACTGACCTGATTTCCCTCTTTGTAGCTGAGGCCGAAGTCGATGAGTTTGAAGCACTCATCATCAGCACTCCACAAGATGTTTCGGGGTTTGAGGTCGGCGTGAACGTAGCCCTCTCGGTGCAGGAAGGACAGGGCCTCCAGGACGTCCCGTGCACAGTGCTGGATGACCCACATCGAGTGGCCCTGGCTACTAGCCCTCACCAGCAGCTCCGACACGCTAATGTCCAGCAGCTCCAGCAGAAGGCAGCGGGTTGACACGCCTTGACAGTTGTGATTGGTAAAGACTCCATATAACGTAACTATGAAAAAGAGGCAGTCCCAGCAGTTTCAAAAGCAATTAATACCCTCATAAAACATGAACTGTTTATACAGAGGATTTTGACAAAGGTTTGTAATAGTCCTATGCTACCATTCAAATGCTTAGCCATTCAGTATCTTCAGCTTAACCTGATGCTAATACTGACAGAATAAATAATAAAGTCAAATACTCAAGGGGCTGTGCAAAAACAAAATTAGCGTTTTGTACAATGGTGCAATTTGAAGTAGCCATTTTGTTTTACAAATGTGTAGCTGGGGAACTGATGTAGGCCTACCGTACCTCTTCGGTTGATTTCTCTTATAAAATGTTGAAGAAATCTTAAATATCATAACTTATTCTGAACCATTGTATCGAGCAAACAAAATTCTATCATGACAGTCTCAGGAGATTATTATATTACTTGTCATATAACAAAAACAATGAACCCCACGACAAATAGTATGACAAACAGTAAAGGCTTATGGGTAGGACTGCAGCGGACAGTGACAGTTACATGTACCACTAGATATCAATATTTCCATCAGATATGGGTGTAAGACATGTTTTACTAGTACCCTTTGTCTCTCTCATCAGGAGCAGGATTAACTGGGGTCTTGGGGTCAATTTTAAATAGATTTTTCATCATATCGCATTACATTCCATTACAGGCATTTAGCAGACACTCTTATCCAGAGCAACTTACACAACGTTTTACATGGCATTCACATTTCATCCATTTATACAGTTGGATATATACTAAAGCAATGCAGGTCAAGTACCTTGCTCAAGGGTACAACAGTAGTGCCCTAGTTGGGAATCAAACCTGTGACTTTTAGGTTACAAGACCAGTCCCTCATTATACTACACTGCAAGAACCAGTCTCCTCACATAATTTAGCTATGTACACACTCGGTATTAGATACACCTGCTCGTTAACACAATTAGCCTGCTCCTCCAAACAGTGAATTATGTGGTTGCAGCTCAATATATAAAGCATGCAGACATGGTGAAGAGGTTTGGTTGTTATTTGACCAAACATTACAATGGGCAAGACATGCCATCTAAGTTATCACTGTTGGTGCCAGACATAGTGGTAATAACACTCATATCCAATTTCTAGTTTACAGAGAATGGTGTGATAAACAAAAACATCCAATGAGCAGCAGTTCTGTGAATGAAAACATCTTGTTAATGAGAAAGGTCAGAGGACAATGGGCAGAATTGTTCAAGCTTAAAAAAAGGCCACAAATGCTCAAGTAACAGCTGTGTACAACAGTGATGTGCAGAAGAATTTCTATGAATGCATAACGCATGGAACCTTGAAGCAGATTACTGCAGGCTACAGCAACAGAAGACCACACCGGGTTCCACTCCTGTCAGCTAAGAACAGGAAGATGAGACTACAGTTGCCATGTGATCACCAGACCTGGATGATTTAAGATTAGAAAAATGTCCGCTGCACTAAATAATCTTGATTTCTGCTGCAACATGTCGATGGTAGGGTCACAATTTTGCATGTGGATACATACTGACTTGCCTCAATAGTACAGGCTGGAGGTGCTGGTAGTATACTGGTGTGGCAAACATTTTCTTGCCACACAAGGTGCTGGTTTCCAGCACCTTGTTGAATCCATGCACGAAGAAATCAGGCTGTTCTGGAGGCAAAAGGAGGTCCTATCCGGTACTAAATTGGTGAACTTCATAACGTGGCCAGTGAGTGCACTAAGACAGCAAAGTTAGTTATTGACTCTTGGTTGTGGTGACTAGCTGGCTACTTTGCTAATGTAAGCTACTTATCGTCACACTGATATCAAGTTAGCTCGTGAACCAGTAATAATAACAGATACCTTAGTAGCATTCTTGTTTCATCCGTTAAGAATGAAGACGGCTATCAGTAATAGAGGTCAGTAAAAATATGGTCCCGTTAAATGACGTCAGCTAGCTATAACTTAGCAAGGATGCTTACCGATATTCTTGTGCCCTTGAATGTCTTCAAGAACGGATCTCTCTTTGTGATACCCGTAATCTCCACCCTGCGAGTCCACCTGAAATTCCTTCACCGCGGCTGTACTAGCCCGTCCAGAACTGACACGATAAACGGAGGCCGAGACACCTTGACCAAGCCGTGCCTGCACATTCCATATCTCTCCGAATATTTCAAATAGCACAGGTTTCATTGACTGGTCTACATTCGCCGAGGCTGCCATTGCTATACTGACATCTGAGCACAGTAGTGAATTGCTCGTCTCAGAACTGCAGCAAGCCACTAAGCATAACGACTGTGGTCACTTACGACCACCTAAAATAGCCAGTTTTAGCCAGTTACCTAGTTAACGCGCAACCTCCCATTTCAGGAAAACAATGACAAAATGTAGTAGTTCCGCAATGCAGTAATACATGGTATATCTAATTTCGAACTAACTAGCTTGCAGTCAGCTATAGCTCGCTGACCTGCTAACTAGCGTTGATAGCTAGCACAGTTACAGCTTCAGCCTGTCTTTACTTTAGATCAACTCATCATCACAGCCAGAATTAGCTAGCCATCTAGCTACACTGGTAGTTATTTGTATCACTTTAAAACAGCCGATAATCGAACACAGTTACATTACTCTATCTGAGTCCAGTAACTTGGGCTGTTCTGATCTTTTCTTCTGATCAATCTTTGAATTCATTCACCTAGTCGTATCAACAAAAACAACTGGTAAAAACAAACTTGAGAAGTTGTTTAGGCGGCCATTTTCTCTGAAATCATACCATCGAGTTGTATACCCCAGGCAGTTTTTGAGCTGTGTTGGAGGACTGTCTCTCTTGCAAAGAGACCATGGTAGCCTACTCGAGACTGTAGACCGTCGTATGAGGAGGCAGGTATCACCGAAAAAGTATGTTTTAGGCATTTAGGGAACATTTGACTATCCATCAATCACTATTTTTGATAGATACAAGGGAGGCAGGAATCATAGCTTTCTAGTCCTCGTTGTTAAAAGTTTAAGTCTAATCTTGTTAAAAAAATATGCGCAAGAAGAAGAGTGTGCAAAATACGTATGGCAACTAGCTAATCAACATCCAAAAAACAGCCGTTTTCGTTATCCACTGGAATTCACTGTATGTACAGCTGCAATAGTTGAGTGCAGATGACGTAAGTACAGCCAACTCATTTAATTTTATGTTTACCTAACCTTTATTTACAAGAATACCCCTATTGAGATCGAAATCTCTTTAGCAAGGGGGACCTAACCACAAAGTTAGTCTACCCAACAAGACAGTTTACAGTCCAGGTATGTCAAATGGGGAATGAGGCAGTGGTATAACAGTCAATTATACAATTAAATATTTCGTTGTTTTACGATATAGTATAGATTAGGTATATCACTATAATATGCAAACCAAATATTTTCATTACATTCTTATTATATTATGCCCTGATTGGTTCCTCTGAAAAAGTTGTATTTGAAAGATTGCAGACTAATGCAGTAATTCTCAGGGGAAAGGGGCTGGGCTCCAAGACTCACTCCACGTTGTTTCCAGGAAACCTCAATACACAAGATGAGACAAGGAAGTGAATATTTCACTGTCGTATAAAGTTACTTTATAGTGTAGAGTGAATGCTGTTTGGTTTTATTCAGTCTGGTTTAAAACTTAAATTTAGCTGGTTGCCAGCTTTAGCTAGGCATATGGCTACCAGTATAACCTGATAAGTTCACTGTTAATACTGTGTTGGACGTGTTTCCCGCAATGTCCAATACATCACATGTACTCCATAATGTAGCCCTATCTCGAATAATTTTCTATATTTGCATATGTGATGCGGCTTTAAAAAAAAGGCGTCTCCCTTCATCCGGAGCGCCACGTAAAAGTGACTGACGCTGGAGGTTGATCTGGGGGCGGGGCGCCTGGGTTAAGACTAGAAAGTCTAGTCGGGGACGGATTAGTCCGAAGGCACGCGATTCAAGGTATGTGTAGTTATAATGTTTTTTTTTACATTTACGTTAGTGTAGCAATATATGTATTTGCATTTAAACAGCACAACACACATTTCTTGTATTCATTGGTAACACGTTGCCGCAGACCCAAGCCGATCACATTGCTTTCTGGCTAACATTAGGTTAGCTTGCTGAGGTGACAAGGGATGTAACGTTGGCTAACCTGGCTATTTAGCAAAGCAGCCTCCAGCTGGGTAGGTTGCTTATATATTGCCGTGGGGGGCAGAAACAGCTCGTTATAAAGCTTGCTAATTGTGTGAAAGGCGATACGGTGTG
The DNA here is from genome assembly GCF_018555375.3 of Anguilla rostrata. Classification (NCBI taxonomy): domain Eukaryota; kingdom Metazoa; phylum Chordata; class Actinopteri; order Anguilliformes; family Anguillidae; genus Anguilla; species Anguilla rostrata. Next base: position 27,955,730 of record NC_057936.1, on the reverse strand, counting down.
TTTGAATCAATGTTGCTAACGTTAGCAAGCGTCCCTTCACTTTCTGTAGTCAAACAGCAGGCTAGCTAGACGTTCCTGTCCCGGCGGGGATGGTTTGGCTCTATGTGTATGAATGGGGAATATGCACTATGACTTCTGTCTGACGCGTAGCCACATAACGCCTTTCGGGGTAATATCATGCTATATGGCAAACTGATTTGCCGCTTTGTTTGAAATGAGAATACAACGATTATTCCAGTGGCAGGTACCTAATGTCATTTCTGCTGCTGTTAGCCAGCTAGTTCAGCGCTCCCGCAGTGCTGATCATCGGAGCAGCAGTTTGGTGACATGGTGACAGCTACTATATAATAGCTATATAATCAGTGTATTATTAAATTGTTAAAATACAAAAACAGTTACGCTAAATACTTTTGCCTGTCCAGCAACAGTTGTGAATGCTATGTGCACGCAGGTGTGTCTGGAATGTTTCATGTATTCGTGTCTTGTTGCGAAATGTCAACCAATGTTATCTGGCGACCTGACTGATTTATTGGCTACCGGTTGTTTAAATCAATAACTTTGCACAGTTTTCGTTTTTTACAGATAAGATCCAACAGACAGGCTACCTGGAGGAAATGTTTTTATTTGTTGCGCTGGTTTACTATTCTCCAAGCAACCTACATTAATTTGCTGGTTTTAAACAATGCGTCCCTTACAAAGTGGATGCTGTCATAAAGGTTTTATTAATTCAGAGTTGTAATAGTTTATTGGCATAGGCCACCTAGGCACTGGTGCTCATCAGAAACAAAATCAGCAGTTCCCTTGTGTTTTTGCAGGTGCTGGTAAAAATACAGTTTGTTACGGGACCATGGACACTGGCAGATTGCTGGAGAGGTTGACCAAGGCTGGTCAGTCTCATCTCTTGCAGTTCTGGGATGAGCTGAGTCCAGAGCAGCAAGCTGAAATGAGCATGGAACTGGAAAGCATGGACTTTACGGAGATCAATGGCTTTTTTAAGAGTGCCATGGAGCTGTCCGGTCACGGCAATCAGGAGGCGGTGGACAGCAGGATGGAACCAGTGCCCAGAGAAGTGCTGGGCAGTGTCACCCGTGACCGAGAGCTGCTGAGGGATTGGGAGGAAGAAGGTTAGTTGTCTTTCAAGTAGCCTCATGAAAACTCCTTCTCTTCAAGACTTTTTTCAAATTTGAAAAAGCGTTAACATATTTGCCTGGAGAGGAACAACCTTTATTGAATTTTATTGTAAATAGTATAGCAGTATAGATGAGTGAATTGTACCTCCTTTTAAAAAAAAAAGTGTGTGGAACAGTGTTTTCTCTAACAAAAAGAAATAAACATAGAAAAACATATCATATTTCAGGGTTGGTTTCAACAGTCCCCACGTATAAGTAATTGATTTCAGCAACTGTCAGAGTCTAGTGGCAGGGGGGTAAAAAGAACAAATCTTATGGGTAATAAAGAGGCTGAGGTGGCCCCTCTGACGCAGTAAAACAGAGGTTTGCCTGTGACAAAGACTTGACCTGCAGGATCTTGGGGTTTAAACGCTCTGCGTGCTGCAGGGTTCAGAAGCAGTGGCCCTTGGCGGGGGGCGAAAGGGCCAGGGTTTTAGCATCTGGTTCTGTTTAAGGATGACGCAAGCATGGTGATTTCAGTGATTCATTAGGGCCTCGAATACTTCGTCACTCCCTGGCCCTGGGACTGCTCTAGCAATCCCTCCCCCCCCCTCCCCCAACATGGACTCAGTACATTTCAGTTTAGTGGATACACCCAATTCGTTTATACTAAGCCAACATAGTGATTCACCACCAACAGTTATAGTATGAACTGCTGCCATACATAGTTTTCAAGTGTTCAATTGACTCGAAGCTAGAACTGGACTATGGATCATTGGGTTATTATTCACTTGCATGCATTTTACCTGTATCAGTGTTGTCTGTCTCAGAGTGTCTTTTGAGCTGTAATAAAAAGCATAACCTGGTGTTGGGCCTGTAAAAGAAACTATAGGAAGCCCACTGGTGTAGTGTTTTTCTTTTTCATTTTGAAATGTTGAAATATTTAAATGTTCTCTGTTGTATACCTGTTCAGCACTTGCGTCTTATTCCAAAATAAATGTCAGTATGTTAGTTACTTGATATAAATCGCCAGAACAGAAATCTTAACAGATCTCAATGGCAGTTGTGAACAGTTATGTTGGAAGTGTATGGTGGCCTATTTTTCTGTGTAACCTGAAAAATAACTTTAATCTAGACCAGCTATTGCGCATATTCACTGGATGTTTCTCTTTAAAGTGAAGCAGGTATCAGTGTCTCTTCTTTAAACCTTGTTGTAATCACAAACTGAACAGTGTGCACCAGGTATATTAAAAATGCTTTGAATTGTTTGAAATTACATTTTTGGCTAACAGCATCTTTTCGAACGCATGTCATTTCAATGAGGTTATACCAAAGATGTCCAAAAAAATTGAAATGAAAATGCTAATGACCATCCCATTTGAGTGGAAGAAAATTTTGCTCACAATCCAAAACTGGGGTTGTGGTAATGAAATTATGCAAAAGCTTCACTGCCTCAGTTCAGGAAAATCAATGAGTGCTGTGTTCTAGGGGCTGATTAAAGGGAACGTTCACCACACCGCAGTAGTGGCTACATGGTACTTCAGTAAACATGGAAGAGCTTATGCAACTGCAGCCATAGTGTGAACTGGCCATTTAAATCTGAAAAATTAGTTCGTCCTTTTTGATAAATAAATAGTAACATGTAAATGCACGGACATTTAGGATGTTAAAGTGTTTCATAAATTGTTGTCATTAAAATTCTTAAATAGTAAATGATTAACATTCCTCCTGTGCAAAGTTCTCATTCTGATAGTCCTCAGTTTTATCATGTCATCATTGTGAGACGCCTTTCCAGAGAAAATGAGATTCTGTTAACACATTGAAAACAAGCTGTTGCTTAGAAACTGTATGGTGTTTTCACAGGTGATGAAAATGAGATTCTATTAATACATTGAAACAAGCTGTTGCTTAGAAGCTCCATGTTGTTTTCACAGGTGATTTAAAGTACTGTTAATCCCCACATGTTAAACATTCTACTGTATGCAGAATGTTATCTGCACCAAAGTGGTTAATGAACTTGATAAGACATTCAGTTTTTGTAAATTATGCGAGAGACCTGAATATTTCATGAGCTTTTGGATGGCTGACATTTAGAATCTAAATTTTCTCATGTAAAGTCAATTGAATTAATGCATTGTTACAACGCTAATGGCTGAAATAGGGTTGATGGTGAATATATCCACTTTATGAACATGTGCACGTTTTGTTCAAAACCTGTTTTCCACAGGACCGACTGCATTCTGCCCAGCTCCTCTCTGATTGGGGCACAGTTTCTCTCTCCGTGAAGCGGTTCTTCACTCGATTCCTTATTTCTTCCTTCAGGGCTCCTTCGTATCTCGCAGAACAAGGTGGCTGTTCTTCTTCTGGCTGGTGGCCAGGGGACCAGGCTGGGAGTTTCGTACCCCAAGGGAATGTACGATGTCGGCCTGCCATCCCACAAGACGCTCTTTCAGATCCAGGCGGAGCGAATCGTGAAGCTGGAGCAGCTCGCTGCTGAGCAGCACAAGACGGAGTGCTGCATACCCTGGTGAGATGCCTGCTCTCTGAAAGGCCATACACTGCAGCCACTGCCTGTAAATCTCACCCTCCGCTCAAAATTATGGTACTCACAGCAACGACTTACCTTTTGTAAATTTATATCAATTAGGCGTAGACTTTTGACATTTCAGATCTGCGTATACTTAATTAGAAATGTTTTGGAGGACGGTGGTGTGGCTCGTCCTATTAAAATACTGTTTTTCAGTTTAGTGACGTGCCCCTAAGTGCAGCTGTGTTAACTGGCTTGCAGCCACACAGGGCAGCCTACAGTTTGCTGTAGCACCACCCAGAGGTGGAGGGTTTTAGTTGGGATTTCCCCGTCTCATTGTGCAAGAGCAACTCTTCAATTAGTCACAAACCTTTGGGCTGCTTGCAACAACTGACTGCACTGCACGGCTAAGCCAGTAGATGGCAGAGTGGGGGGCGAAAAATGTAGCTGGCAGACCACACTTTTGGAAAGAGTACGTGTTTGTCTGAATTACAAAGATAATAGAAGGTTTTGCAACAACGGGATGGGCCAGCTAGAGAGAGAATTTGGGTTTGTTAACCCCTTCAACCGGAATGTGTAGTTAAGAATCTTACTATGAGTAGTGAAGAGGCCAGTCTTAGAACCTTACCCCTTAGCTCATTTTCATAGAACTCATGTCATTGTGTCATTGCAGCTTTTAAAATGATGCAGATAAAGACTTCCCATTTATTGACTGAAGAAAATGTTCACTGTATAAATACATTGAGTGATGCTCATGCTGCCACGGTACAGCATCTGTATATAGAAGAGTGAAACACTGCTGTGGTTAATGCATATAAATTCAGGCTGGTGGCAGACCAGTGGCAGCTCATGTGATTTATATAAGGTAGAAATACTCCCTCTGGACTGATAATTTACCTCACCCTCAACCTCCTAAAGATCATTAATCAAGCAAAATGCTAAAAAACTCTGAGAGGAATGATGCCTCTCTGTTTCCAGCTTAGGAGCTGACCGCTGGGCAGTCAGAGAAAAGCTGCAGGGAATATTATCTGATAGCCAAACCATCAAGCCACAGATACTACGCTCCATGCTGTGTAGACATGGTAATTTTGAAAGCTGTGTGCAAAAGATTAAACTGTGAAATGCAGAACAGTGCTGCACTTGATTGAAAACACATTGTGTTCATGGAATGTCCATTAGGTACATAATGACCAGCGGCCGAACAATGGAGTCCACCAAAGAGTTCTTTTCCCAGCACAATTACTTTGGCCTGAGAAAGGAAAATGTCGTATTCTTCCAACAAGGCATGCTGCCAGCCATGGACTACAATGGGAAGATTATCTTGGAGAGCAAAGGCAAACTTTCCATGGCACCAGGTATTTCCCCTGAGCTCTTTAGCATGTTGCTGTCTCGCGATCGACATTGATGTTTTTGTTATACTTTTGTGGGACCTAATAACACATTTCTGTTTTCAGATGGAAATGGGGGCCTGTACAGAGCACTGGGGACCCAAAAGATTGTGCAAGACATGGAGCGGAGAGGGATTGCGTACGTTCATGTCTACTGTGTCGACAACATCCTGGTGAAAGTTGCAGACCCCACCTTCATTGGCTTTTGCGTACAGAAAGGAGGGGACTGTGGAGCCAAGGTCAGTCACAGGCTGCAACCGCCCCCAAATTCTATGTATGAACTGTTGAATGTGCTTCCTACACCTAAACACTTGAGGGCGGTAGAGGCATTTAAAAAGTTTTGAAAGCACCACGAACGATCCTTTTTTGCATAAACCTCAAAAATATTTTTTTGAACTGTGGAAGCCTTCTTGTTGCACCTCTATTTCATTCCCTGCTGTAAAGATAATTAGTAAAGTGCTTTCTCCTCCTTTTCCTCCTCCTTTCCCCCCCTCATTCTTTTCCTCTTCCTTGTTCTCACAGAAATTTGAAACAAATGCTGTTTAGCACATTACTAGTGCTGAAACCACACAGTGCCCAGTAGTGAAGTATCTCGTTACGTGTGATTGTGCTTTTATGCTGACGTCCCGGTGAACTTGTATTTACCGTGTACACAGAAGGGTATGGACTTACATACCACAAAATGTGACTGGTATCTCTATGTATATGTATACCTGTTGCACTGTGTTGCTGTGTTTATTTTTATGTACAAACATTTGATGTGCTATATCTTTATGCAGTTCATTTTGTTTTTCATTAAAAAAAAAAAAATACATTTGACAAATGTGTCTAAAGCAGGGTAGGATTTTGTCCTGTCTGCAGTGTTGTGACTGTAGGTCTCACTCCATGTAGCACAACTTACAAACGTGGCTATCACAGTGAGTGAGAGGGAAAATATTTAATTTGGTGGAAGTAGGATACACACGGGAAGATGGGGTTCACATCAGACTATATATGTAGAAATCGCTTTGCCTGAAACACACAGACCCACATACAGAGGACTCCCATGTTTTCACCCATTTCGTATTCATGATAAATTCTGTTTATCATGAACGTCCCTGCGGAGGTTAGGTCGGGGGGAAGGGGGGGGAAGAGAGGAGGGAGTGCAGCGCGGGTTTCATGACCCCAGTCGTTCTGGCAGCTGCAGTAATTCAGCACTGTGGGTGGGAGATGAACATGCCCAGCCCTGCCTCCTCTGCGGCTGTGCCAGGTTATATCGAGTTCGGGGTGAGGGGAAAGAGGGATAATGAATCTTCATCCACTCTGCGGGAGAAATTTCACTGATGGACGGTCCTTTCCAGGGTCTCTCCCATGAAGCTAAGAGCAATCAGAAGTGGAACTTGTCACATTCATTCTTCTTCTGTCACTTCATGACTCATTTTGCCCTTGAATACATGTTACACTGTTATAGTACTTTCATGTAATTGGCATAGGGGTGTGAAGTTTCTCTCTGAAGGTACTTACTGTACTTATTAAGAAAATATCCTGATGCTACTTTTTTTTAGCTCCAAGTGTACACAAAGTGGGGTATTGTGCAGTCAAACGGTCATGTGATTAGTCTCGGATGAATTTTAAAATTTCCTGTGGCTTAGAATCCGTGGCAATGATCCGTACACACATAAATGCTGTGCATGTTGGTAGCCAGCCTTCACATGTACTCGCATCACACGTCTTGTTGAGGAAGCATATTAGCAGTAAATTACTCCGAATGCATATTTGGGCATTGTACTGCCCAAATCACTCAGAAATCCACAAAGAGCAAAATAAGAAGCAAATGGATTCTCCATGATACTTGTAAATCTGTATGAAAAATGCTGAAGAGGATTGGGTGAAGGTTTGGAGCCATCAGCCCAGGGGAATGTAGAAAGCATGCAGTTCATGTGGCATCTTGCCTGACGCCTTGCTCTCAGTAACAGTCTGTCATGGAGAGTTAAGTTTGTCCTTTGTAACTGGCAGATGAGTAGAAAAGTGGTTATTCCCTGATGCCTGCAGTCAGTATGCATTTAATTGACTGAGATGATGAGGACCTACTTAGTCCTAGCATGCCTGTCTGTGCCTTCAAGCAGTTCTCGTGTTGTTAACAGGTCGTGGAGAAGACCAACCCCACAGAGGCGGTGGGTGTGGTCTGTAAGGTTGACGGACGCTACCAGGTGGTGGAGTACAGCGAGATCACCCTGGCGACTGCTGAGAAACGCAGCGCGGATGGCCGCCTGATGTTCAACGCAGGAAACGTGGCCAACCATTTCTTCACACTGTCCTTCCTCAAAGACGTTGTCAAGTAAGCTGGAGTTGGGCGTGGAACGGGAGGCAGCACCGATCACGCTTCTTCTGCCAGATTGGTTACATTTAAATCTTAATGTCTCAACTTGGATTAATTAGGGAGCAATACTGAATCCCAATAAACCTGGACTGCGTCTTTAAATAAAAAGTGTAAAACCTATTTTAGTTGTGTAAGTATTACAATTAGGTTGTGTCAATTATATATAATCCTAGCAATAGAGATCCAAGGCAGGATCTCCAGTGAAGAACAGGAAGGAAGCCTGTCCCTTTCTCCTTGTCGTCATGGTGAAACAGGGTGGACATGTTTTACATTTTATTCTTTCCGTCTGTCCATTCTCTCCCTTCGCAGCACTTATGAGCCTCAGTTGCAGCACCATGTTGCACAGAAGAAAATCCCATATGTGAACATGCAAGGGCAGCTAATCAAACCGGACAAACCAAACGGGATCAAAATGGAAAAATTTGTCTTCGACATCTTTCAGTTTGCCAAGTGAGTGCAGTAATTTTCCGTACTGGTTTAACATATGTGGTGCTGGCAGCCTGCACTTCCCCTTTAACCCAAAAGGAGCCGTCGTGACCAAGCTGCGGGCAGCCTGGGCCCCCAGCCTAGATCCAGACATTAGTGAGGGTGATCCCGGCTGTGGTAGTAAGGCCACCATTTTACAGCTCTGCTAAGCTGGGAAGGTCCTCAGTTCAGCTTTGATGGGCCAAAGACCTGACACTTTTCAAGCATATTCTTGCATGCTTTTGATTGCAGGACATTTTTTGTGATGGGACACATAGAAATGATTGTTGGAACTGAAATTTAGTAAAGCAATTCCGCAAAGTGAAATGCTTATGTGATGAATATATTTGTGGACACAATATTTAAACCACAATGCTTCTACTTGCATTAGTTTTATCATTGCAGTTATATAAAACGTAGAATCTGGAGTTAAGTTAAAGGAATTGATCTTAATGAATTGCTTTGGATTGGGTTGCTTGACTGGATTCTTACCAAATTCAAACAGTTGGCTGCGGTTCTGGTCGTCTTTCTATAAATAAATAAGTTGGAATAAATAATACGTTGGAATTGATAGTATTTTCAAAAGTAGTCAGTTACAACACAGGCATTTGTGCCAGAGTGGCGCCCTTGATTGTTCTGGATTGATTGACAGCCTGTCTTTTTGTCGTGCTCTCCCTGTCAGAAACTTTGTTGTGTATGAGGTGCTGAGGGAGGACGAGTTCTCGCCGCTGAAGAACGCCGACAGCCAGGACGGGAAGGACAACCCCACCACCGCCCGCCACGCCCTCATGTCCCTGCACCACCGCTGGGTCCTGAATGCCGGCGGGCACTTCATCGACGAGAATGGCACCAGGGTGCCAGCCATCCCCAGGTGAGCCCCCTGTACTCGCTGTCCTCGCACCCTATCAGACATTCTTCACACTCTCTGTAGGCACTCTGTGTGTACTTTACACCAGCAATGGATGCACTGCACACAACTAATGCATATCCAAAACAAGCGCTGCACACGGCAAATGCATATCCCCAACAAACAGTCTGAACACGATCAATGCATATCCCACACAAACACTCTGGACACAATAAATGTACTCTATGCACACGCTCCAAACATACTAGACGCACTTTGCACATATGACGTGCACACCACATGTACCCTCCATACACACTACACACACATGCAGCATGCACAGTGACAGTGGATGGTTGGTATCGTACAGCATCAGTGGATGGTGTATATAGTACAGCATCAGTGGATGGTGTATATAGTACAGCATCAGTGGATGGTTGGTATCGTACAGCATCAGTGGATGGTTGGTATAGTACAGCATCAGTGGATGGTTGGTATCGTACAGCATCAGTGGATGGTGTATATAGTACAGCCTCAGTGGATAGTTGGTATAGTACAGCATCAGTGGTAATCAACCTGTCTACTGTAGCTCATATGTCTGCTCCTCTATATAGCTATATAGCTTAGGTATTGAGTGCTGATTTAAAAATTTAATGATTATTCAGTTTTTGGACAAGATTATTTCTTTGATTTTATATTGGCGTGCTGGTAATATTCAGTGATGGTAATATAACACAACATTCCCAGGATATTCATACAGTGATGTGAAAAAGAAAGTACACACTTTTTAAATGTTATGGTTTTTCATATTAGGGCATAACTAACCCTCATCTAGTGCTCACCAAGTCCTAACAGTAGATAAATCTAATTTCATCTGACTCATAACACACACAAAATTTCACTTTATTTATTCAAGCAAATATAATTCTACATACTTTCTTGTTCACAACACTATGTAGTAATAATGCTTAATTTGGTCCTCATAAAATTGTACTTGAATGCATTAAAGTATGTTGAATTCAGGTTCACAAAATAATCTGTAAACTGTTAACTTTCACCAATATCCACAGCTCACCTCTGCACTCTGTATTAGTAATCAGGATTGGGATGTAAAGAGGAGCCATCTTCACATACTGTCATCATGTTGTTTGAACAAAACCCTGTCGAATGGCTTCCGTCATATTATACTCAACATCATGCATTGTCATTAACCACGTTTGTCCCTGTGCAATATTTCTAGAATTGGACCTGCAGGGAGTGTCACGCCCGATGTCAACCAGAAGTAAATATTTTTGGTGTCGTATTTAGTGCATGGTGGCGGGGCTTTAGCTTCTCTTCACAGTCGGTCATTCTCGCACCTACTAGTAGAATGCAAGTCAAAGGCCAGTGTGCAAGGTTATATTTGCACATAGCGAGTATAAATCTTTTCACTGGCTGGGTTTCACTGGTAGTTACTAACCGATGGAATGGTGTGCATGCTGGGAAACAGCTACTAGGCATGCTTTTCAATCTGCGGTATCTTTGCTCTCATGAGTGTAAAATTGGCAGTCTTCCTATTAGCGTGTTAGAGGGGTTTCTTCTCTTTTTTCTGTCTTGTATTTTTTTAGGGGTCGGAATTCTTAAGAAATGAATGAATTCTCCCTATCGAACCTTGCATTTGAACAATGGAAAATGCGTCTAATTTTCTGTCAGCTGAATGACATGATTTTAAATTATATGGGTAATGAAAGTAAACCCATGAAGTTCATTGGTTTTTATGGAATTCACTCTTTAAAGTAGCAGTGTCACTGAAAGTCTTTTCATCATTACATCAGTTTCTTTCCTCCTTCCTTTCAGGTTTTTTCCACAGATTTCAGTTGCAGGTGTATGCATGCTTCTTTGCTAAAATCTCATTGCCATTTTCGTTTCCCAGAGATCAGTTCTCTCAGATTACTTTCCAGGGCACAGTGCTCTCAGCAAAATACAATGTGAAAGTCATTGAATAATTGTTCATATTCCATTCATTTTAGCCTGAAGGATGGAACGGATCTGCCCATCAAATGTGAGATCTCCCCTCTGGTCTCATATGGGGGAGAGGTAAGCTTTGGAGGTGGGGGGTGGGGGTGGGATTGTGAAAATGATTACATGCATATGTATGTGTATATGTGTCTATATGTGTACACACACACAAAAACCGAATATATAAGTCGAAAGATTTCCATTTTTTTGAAGATTGATTGTCAGTTTCTTACATTTGCGACACGTTACCAAGCAGCATGTCATAAACAGCATACCCCCCAAGTAAACAAAATCGCTTTGTGTTTCAGGTATAGGCTGATTCCTTGTGTATTGCTGTATGACCAATTTGTAACTGCATTTAATGTTCACAGACCTTTTGTTTTGAGGGTATTTAAGATGTGAGCCAATCTGGCATTCTGTTGATGAATACCTCGTACCTATGTTTTAGGGCCTGGAGAAACTGGTGCGGGACCATGAGTTTCGTCCGAACCTTGTGATCAACCTGGATGGCGTTCATGAGCTGGTGAAAAATGGAATTTGAACCTCAAGAGTGTGACCAAAGACTGGAAGAAACCTTCCCATCTCCATCTCTACCTTCCACCCTGGGAATAAACTGTGATGTTGTTGTGCAATAAAACTAAGGAAGGAATGCTCTCTGGTGGAAAGATTGAAGCAGTTTGAAGATCAAACTATTTATTTTGCTAAAACATATTTTTATATCAATGTAGTATAGATGAAAGTAGCTACTCCTTCATTTTGGCAAGTAATTTGTACATAGACATGTGGCATAGGTACGATGGTTTTATTCAAATTAAATTCTAATTATTAATGTATTTAATCAAGACACATTGGAAAGTTTTTTGAAACACCGGTGCAATCTTGAACATTGTTAATTGTCTGTCATTTGCTTTCTTTCGTTTATTTTTCGCCTTTTTCTCCCACTTAATTTGTAAAACTCTCCGTTTGGAACAACCATGAGATGATTTTCATTAAACGGGCAGATGACGTCCCTGAGCGAGCTTGTTTGGTGGGTGTGTTTTTTGCATTAGAGACTGAGCCGCGTCGATTCAGAGTTTCCAGCGCAGGCTTTATGAGGGAGTTTAGAATGGGCCGAGGCCTGCTTAGCTGCCACAGCTCCGTCGATCCTCAGCACCAGCCCCTCCATCGTGTCAAATACGCATCTCTCAGTGTTCTCCACTGGCTAATATTAAAGTATTGTATATTAGTATTTTACTAAAAAAATATAGTATTTTATACCAACAAAACAATAAATTGGATCAGTATACATTGTCTCTTTTTTTTAAGCTTGAACACATTTGTCATGAGTGCTATAACATGAATAAATATTGCAGAGAGCCATTTTCTAAATGTGGTGTAAATATTGGCCAAAGTCTGCCAGCTTGATACAGTTTGTACAAGTCTGAAGCTGTGAAAAGATGTGAGCCTTCAGCTAAACACTATACTATCATCCTATGAGGCACGTACTATATTGTCAAGTAATCTGGCTCTGTCATTTGCGTGCAGTTTAGACCAGAATGGCTATTTTTAAATGGATAGTTTCATCAAAGGTAATTTCTTCAATAAATAGCTACAATATTACATGGATCTTCCTGCTGATCACTACTGGCTATCCCTGTCACATATACAAGGGGATAAATGGTAAATGACAATAATACAGCAATTTTTCTTTCTGAAAAGCAAAAAGCTGTTTTCACCAAGGCATTTTTGAAGTTGGTGAAAAAATCTAAATGAATAGAATGACTTGCTGGTATTGATGTGGCCTCATTCATCTGGGTAGCCAACTCTATAATTATCCAGCAAAGAGTGTGCACTCGGAGGCTAGTGGGGCCTGTCATATTCCTCTGTAGCCCTCCACCCAAGTCAACTGTAATTTCTTGTGTCTTAAAATGTGCTGAAGCAGTTGCAGGAATATTAGTATATTCCCCAGATTTTCTGACTATTCAGACCAAATCATACATTTATGCTAGAACAAGAGCTTTAACTGGACATGCCAATAGCATTGGACATAGAGTGAAAGCTGAAAAGTCCATAATATTTTAAGAATGAACATTACTTGAAATGTAAATGTTGTGAATGGCTTCCTGCACTCTTGAAAGGTTAAGTATTTTCAAGTTCTCATCTGAAAACGTCATAAGGTAATCTTGCATAATGAGAGGGATTGAAACTTGAGTCTAGGACAAGGAGGTCCCTTTGAACAGTGAATGGTCTATTTCCCTTAAAGGTCGATGGATGAGAGTTTGAGTATGGTGTTGAACCAGGACAGATTTTTCATACAGGTAATGTTTCTGCGAAAAGTCAGGGGCCAGCAGTTAAACATGACATGGAATGCGAATACTTCCTGAGTTGTAATTAATTCGTTACCCAGCAGTTGTTATTGTAAAATATGTGTCTACTGAATAGAAGCACAAGTTTTATTCTGAATCTGAGAATGCCTCTTAATCTTCCAAAAAAAATGTTCAAATTTACTAACTACTGTCAGAAATTAAATAAACCTGGAATAATAATAAGATTAATAATAATAATAATAATAGTAAATAATAATAATAATAATAATAATAATAATAATAATAATAATAATAATAGCAGTAGTACAAATAGTAGTAGTAGTATGGTCGCTGTTATTAATCTCCATATTAGAGCAGTATTCTCTGTTATTTTTAACGGTTTGGTGGAGGACTGCAGAATGGTGGGGAGGCGGGGGGGTGAAGTTGGGGTGTCTCTAATTCCGGCTTTAACAGTGACTCTGTGGAATGCTGCCAGAGGGGTCTAGGAATTCCTCTAGGTGGACTCCTGTATTATAACCTAAATTCCATATGAGAAGTGGGAAGTGCAGCATGTTTACTCAATGTTTGTCAGATAAACTTGTGGTGTGGTGGTATCTAAGAATTAAATAACAAGTGTGGAGATATTTCAGAATTTACAGTTCATATTATAATCTGCAACCATCTTTGCACACCACAGGTTAAAAGCACAATTGTTTCATGTGAATGACTTCTGCTGTGAATTAAAAGTCTTTTCAAAATCCCCCAGGCTGTTGAAAAAATAAAAATGCTCCACTGCCATGATTGGTCACTGGAGTCTGTCTTAATTGAAACCTTATGTATGGCCTGTGGAATTCTGGGACTTTGGCATGTTCCCAAGAATCCCCAGAATGTTCCTTTTTTCTGTGTTTTTTTCTGAAGGGGTGTCTTACCTCAGCCCTCTCGCTGCCTCAGAAAGAAGTCTTAGGGGAAAGGCTCGGATTCTAACTCGGATTCTAGCTCCCCGTCACTAAACCTGGATTACAGTCTTTGCTGAGCAAATGGTTTGAAAACAGCAACCCTTTAACAGTAAGTTTAATCTTTTTGCTTTCTTTATAACATTGTCTGCTCCTTGCACATCTTAACTTGCTTTATTAGTTTTTGGAAGAATTAAAAATACGAAATTACTTTTATTCAAGTAAGGTGAGAAACTTTGTTCCCATCTTCTGTGTTGGTTATGATAATCTGTTTCATGCTGGGTATGTTTTCTGGGTATGTGTACCAAGTCTTGTGGAAAGACGTTTTTCTTTTTGTTTGCATGGCAGGCAAAATTAGAGGATAGCAGAGAGACCCGATGTCTGCTCTAGGTTGCAGATGAATCCATACTTTCAGAAGCATTTGTGCAAATCAGCTGCTTCAGGTCTCTTGTGTGGACTGTGTGGAAAAGATTTCTTTATTTTGGTCGATATCTGCACTATTATGAATACAGATTCAAGTATTTTCCACATACGGTAGTGGTTGTAATAGAGGTTTGGCTTGAAAATAAAAAGATCTGATATTTGTTGTGTTTTATTCATTTTGATTTGATACACTAAGAGGCAAAAATCCCATAATTGCCCCAAAATGTTTTCGGTAGCTACTTTATTGAACTCTGCATTGGATTGGGGCATTATTTATATTTTGTAAAGTTTTCAAGCTCATAATAGAAAGAATGAAAATGTGAATTGAAATTGCACACTAGTGTATTATGTTTAAATATTATAGGGTACATTTGGTACTTGGTACTTACTTTGGTAATTAAAAGGTACTGTCATTTAAGGAAGTCAAAGGTTATCATTTCGTAAAATTTCAGTCTTCATTATGGAGTTCTTGAAGCTTAGTAAATACAAATGAAAGGAACCGTACATTAGTGTGTTTGTGTGATCACGCACCTTATTGCCTGTGTTGCATCTGGACTAGCATTCTTCTCTGTATTCAAGTAGCAATTCATTTAAATTGTGTTTTCGTTTAAGTTTTTTAACTTGCCTGATGTAAATGCAAACTATGTCAAAGCCATTACTACTTACCACATAGTATGTAGTATGCAAAGGTTTTACCCCAGGAATTTATTAATCAAAATGTAATAAGCAAATATAAATTCTTACTATCAATGTATTTGGCAAACAAGAATAGTAAGTCTTCAAGACTGTCAAAGACCGGCTTTTGGGAATTTAGAATAATTTAGTTTGTCAGTGAATATAATAGGTGAATCCGGAAGCACGTCGTTTCCTAATGTTGACTTCCTTGACTGAATGCCTGGATGTACACAGTGCTGTTCCTTGTTTTCTCTGCAACCTTCTCATTTCATTTAATCAGCCCCTCTCTGGCCCCTTCTCGCATATGTACATTTGCCAAAAAGACTTTAAATAGCCGTGATTTGTTGCAGATAACAGTAACATTAACATTCTGGAAATGCTTTTTTAGGAATACTGCCTATTATATGTATATATATATATATATATATATATATATATATATATATATATAATGCATTTTTATAAAACAAACCTGTGTTGATTAGGAAGATAAATATTTGGATTTGGCTGGTCATGTACATTCTTAGTTGTTTTATTATATTTTTGCAATACAGAACAGCTTTAATGCATTTATTTGCCTTCATACAGTTTCATGTAAAGAAACTCCTTTCCCCCATCACCATTTTGTTTTGAGTTAAAAAATTAATGCCTCAAATTTCCTTTCATGTTATCTTTTTTCTTTGTTGCTGTTATTCTGAATTTGCAATCTTGTATTTGGCTGAGTGCAATTTATCTTGAATCAGTCATGGTTGCATTGCTAACGGTTTATGAGAGAAAAGTTGTTTCAGAAAAGGCAACATTGTATCACATGACCTCCATACCATTTTTTGTCGGACACAGTTCATGACCTTACTGCTGTGAATAGCCAGAGATGAACTCTCCATGGTGTCAACATGTGTTTTGAGTTATCCAAGGTATGTTCAGCAGATGCCCCTACACCCCCTCAAGGTACCCTCAGCTTTGACAAGTTGGTTCTTTCTTTTGTGGAGGTGTGGGCTTTATTTTGACAGCTTGAGTGACCTGTAATATTCACGCAGCATGCCCCTCCTGTGTTCTCTTAACAAATCATGAAGCATGTCGCTTGTGGTCAGGTGGAACCATATTTGCAATGCAATTTGGGAGGGGTTTCTCTCCTGTTTTCCAATTATTGTTTCAAAAGTGTAGTGATAAAATATCAAATCCTTGTAGTCATATCAATAAAATACATTTTAAGACATCAGGCTTGAACAAACCCACTACTCTAACACTCAGCTCCCTGGCTATACTGTGAGTGGGAAATGATTAATACACTGATAGCACTGATTCCTTGAAAAGATTTCCTGTTTGTGTCTTGCTAACACACTTAAGCACCAGTCCATCCTCAACCAAAAAAAATCTTTCACTGAAATTATGAATGATCATATTTTAAATCATATCATAAATGTATGCAAATTCCTATATGCCTTTATATGTTTACATTTACTAGGATTTATCAGTTTATTCTGTTCATCTCTTTATCTCATTAACATTATGCTGTTTTTAAGACAAAAAAATCTCCAGCTGCTCTTGTGTTACTTCTCAAAATCTTGCTATAACTGTCGATGGTAGGCAGGCTGGATAAGATGTACATTTCCCCAAGCTATTGATTTGTTTGTGTGAGTGATTTGAGGTTTGATGTGGATGCGGGCAGAGGTGCAGTGATGAATGTCATAAAACCCTCAGTCAGCCTGCAGCTGCTATGGAGGACTGGCAGTCATATGTGCTGTTCTTTTCATGCAAGGCAAAGGCAGAATTTCACCGCCCACCTCCTACAGTCCCCTTCCAACTGGCACCTAAAATGTGCAGAAAAACAATCCCAGCCATAACAATGAAATGGTCCATAATAACTGTATCCTCACCAAGTATTAAACATACTGTATTAAAAGGAAATCTATTCATGTCAAATGGAAAATGGAGGGCTACAAAAGAAATGTGACTTTTCAGTCGCTGGTGTAGAATGCCAGTAAATGCAGTTTTACAATTACAATTTAGTGAAGGGCATCAATGAGTACCTTGTAAATTTTAAGGGGTTACATGGGAATAGCAAGAGAAAGCCCAAACCAGTTTTCACTTTTCTTTCTTTGAGTAAGCCTACAGTGTGTTATAGGTTTATAGGTTTAAAGAGATCTATAGCATCACATTTAAATTATGATGTTGTGTCTTTTGTGTCTTTTATATCCTTTTCTAAAGTTGCACATAACCTTATGCAAATAGCCTTCAAACACTCAACCAGGTGCCCGATCAGCCAGTGTGGGGAAGCTTCTGCATCATGAGGCTCTGTGATCCCAGTGGACTGAATCCCTTTCCTCTCTGGCTGATGCTAGGGTCAACTGTGCATAACCCTGGAGGGCTGCAGGCCACAGTCAGCATTGGCATGGCCTCGATTCAGCGTTATGCTGGGGGGCTCATTCATGCATTAGAATAGTTCTTTAACAGGATGCACCTCAGCAGTCTCTAAGGCATTCGTATATTTTATGGGGTTTTGGTTGCACTTTATTTAATATATAAGTGAGGCGGTGTGTGCTGCGTATCAGATTAATTAAAGGAAATGGAAAAGGTTTTTTTGCCAGAATTTTGTTTTCTAGAGGTTCTGGGGCTTAATTTAACTCTTAAAAACTGGGGTTTGCCCTTCTAGTATTAGATCCATTTAATGCAGGTGCAATGGTATAACCACAGTTTTCCTGAGAGTGCAGCATTGTTGAAGAGCAGCTGCAATTAATTTAGAGGGAACACACCCTGTATAATTTCACCCAACAGATGGCTCAACTCCAATGCCAAAAGCTTAGATCTAGGGTTATCTCCGCCTCTGTAAATTGGATACTGAACAGAAAAGAATCCTAACAGTTAATATTTCATCAGTTTATAGATGTAAGTTAAGTCAGGGTTTAAATACTAACTGGTCTAAATTTCTTAATGCCATTTTAAGATACATAGCAATTATGAATAATTTGTTTTCTTTTTACAAACATTTTAATTTATTAAAACAAGTTAGTTAATAACTAACTAACTAAGAAGCTAAATTACAAATTACAACAGGAATTTCAGTATTTTTCCAAGTATACAAGCCTGAAACCATTCCATTGTGAAGTCTTATAATCTGTTCAGTTCAGAGGACCATTCCACCTGCAAAAACTCTCTTCTTCACAGAATGTTAATATTTTCCACTGGTGAATATTATGGGTCAAAAATAGGTTGAAAGTGAGAAGTTACAATGAAAAGCACTTCATAAAACACAGACAGCATTAGACATATTTTCCTAATGGTATTCTTCACATCACAGAAATGGAAACAATTTGTTATTGCTATAAGATATTGAAGCTGTGCTGTGTGACTGAAAGAAATGCTTTTAATTACATGAAATATGATGATAATAAAACTCGGGAGGATATTTTTGCCTGCCCTGTTGGCCTTATTCTCAAACTGTGCATTGGCTGAGAAAATACATGCATAGTCACAGTTATTTCTGTCAAGCTCTGTTAAAGTGTTGTTTTTATAGACTGTGTGTGAGTGTGGGTGTGTGTGCAGTCATGTGCATGTATACATGCTTTTGTCTTTGTTTTTCCATCAAATCTGGATTTCACAGATTCTCAAGCAATGACACAAACTCCCTAGCTGTCATCATTCTGAGCACCTGCACAATGTCCATGTGTCACAACATCACATCTGGTGGCTGAAATCTACTGTACACTTTCCATTATGAAACATTTCCCTGAAGTAAGACATTAAAATAATAATAAATGTGGAGCACCTTTTTTTTACTCATTCCAAATAAATTCTAATCTCTACTGGTCTGCAAACATTAATTGTGCTCCAAGATTTTATAGGCATCTATTTAAATCATGTCACCTGGATTCAATTAAGGCATGCTGTTTGATACATTCATTGCCACGAAACAACAATATCTGCAAAGCCATGTTAAGGCCTGAGGAGGAAGAACCTGAAATGAAATAAATGTGCCACCACAGTGAATCAGTGCTCTACCATCAATATACCTCTTCACACTAGCAGTTGAATTTGGTCCAGAATGTGCCCAGCATTCTAGTGTGCTATGCTAATTATTCATCATCCAGGGAGTTCTTCCTCTTCCAATAGTCTTTATTATTGCATAGTCCTATGGCTCAAAGGATCATTAGTTAGATGTTTGATTTGATAGATTTATAGAAATCACAGCCAGCTACAGATTACCTTACTAACATTAAGTAACAAAGGTGCTACTAGTTTTTATGTCTGTATCTAAAAGACCAGTTTTCATTAATTATAGTGTCGTTTGTGGAAATGACAGTATATTTAATGAAAACTGGTCTTTTAGATACAGACATCAAAACTAGTAGTAAATCAAAGATAAGTTAACTAAAAGGATGTTCAATGAAACACTACTAAACATTCTTTTAGTTAACTTATCTTTGATTTGTTGTATATGATTGTCATCCATGGCTTGCAAGTTGATTGAAACAATGTGGTTCGTCATCACCAGAATAATCCAAATGTACATATAGGCATGCAGAACTAATGTTTTAAAGGCCAAAAGCTCTGTCATTTTAGGGTCAATAATTACAATCACTGTGGAAGCAAACAAGTCTCTGTCTTAGGCCACAAATTACTTGCAGATTTGGAGTTCATTTCAAGTTCTAGATCCTTGCTCTGTCTTGAATTCCCTGTAGGAAGAGTAGACATTATAGTGTTTCTGTTATATTTTCAGTCTCTAAATGGATGAGACCTAATAGATTCTGGTTGTTTAAATCAAGTATGATTTCAAGTATTCTTTTGTTTTCTACTCTCAGGCAAAATCTAGCTGGGTTTGAATAAGGTAAATCTCATTTTATTTACATTTCTGATTCTCTCCAAAAGTTCTGTACTGCCAGGTACCATTTCTATCTGTTTAGAAGGCTTTGAAAAGAAAAAATTTCCAAGGAAAGCTAGCAGTTTCAGCATATGTATAAAACATATTTATTTTAAAAAACAGGCCATGCTTTCAGATTTACATTCACAATCACAGAGCCTATAATTTGCACTTTGTGTTCTCAGTGATAAAGTTTTTATAGCATGTAATTCAATCTTTCGGTAGGTCAGGTACTGAAACAGACTCCTGAGAAAGCCACCTGTAAAACAATTAACCATCTAAAAAAACATCTTTAAAAACCATTAACCCTCATTCTGAAGAATCTCAGTTCTTCATTTAGGTTCTTGAACCTGGTTTGAGATGTCCACACCTAACTGACATTTCCCCCAATCCTCCTGTGTGCACCCTGGCTTGGGGAGCTACAGGGGGTATTGTATATATAAGCTTGGGGTGGAGGTTCACAGAAAAGAAAATATGTTCCATTCAATTCTACATTATTTGAATCCTGGATTGAGACTTAAATGTGTATTTAACTAATTTTATCTTTGCAGCCTTTCGCTTACATGGGAAGGTGGAATTATGTGGAATCAGGCAAACCTGTAGGCTAGAAAATGGAATTACAGCTCAATGAGTTTTTATTCAAGTGGATAATAATATTTTACCAGCAGTACTGGTTAAACTGATTCAACTCGCATTTTATGTCACAGTTTTATTATGTTCAAATGAATAATATGAAGATAAATTAAAATTGGATATAAATTAAAATGTCACCACATTGGTAACCTATTACCAATGATTTGTATAAATTGCATGTCTTTATTATTACATTAGAATGCAATTTGCACATTCACATTTCATTGAGAAATGCTTTGGCTGAGAGGAGCACCCGTACACTGAGGACCTGTGTCATATTCACACAGTAGCATTTTCAAAACCAAACATAAACTAGGCCTAGCAGCCTTGTAACAATGCACCTGTTTGGTCAGTGAATTGGTATTTATTGCTCAATGGCATGTCTTTGACAATAGTTTTCCTGCTTCTGTTCTGTCCATTTTTCCCAGCTGCATTGCAGCATCCAGCATTTGGGAGTGAGAAGTATTTTACAGCTCCCATGACTAGCCCTGAATGATGGGGTTTTATAAAGGAAAAAGAAATGGAATGAGAACTCACAAACTCACATTTTCCATCTGTGCATGTGTGTGTCTGGACAAGCTAATTTAATTATATTTAGAGCAACTCAGCATGAACCATGCAATTCAGAGTTAAGCGACTGCATATCTCAAGTGAAGATGTGCATATCTCTAGAATTCCTGTATAGTTCGGAGTGTGTAACAACAATTAAGTTCCTCAAGCCCATAATAACGAATCAGGCCGATAATAATGAAAATAATGTAATTAAAAGTAATGATAATTACTCCATTGACTTGGTCTTCCTTCATAGGCCTATAATTAATAAGAATTTGTCAGTTAAAATGTTTGTTCAGGTGCTACAAAGGTTATAATTGGATTAAAGGCAACAACATCCATAGAAACTCTGGTTTGTACATTTCCACAATTATTATTATTATTATTATTATTATTATTATTGAAATAAGCAAGTAGGACAAGTACCGGATTCTGGAATAAGGATCAGAATCTCAGAATCTATGGAAACCTGTCACTATGAAATTTCAATTTGAGAGAATCAACACATGCTTGTGCTATAGCCCCTCATTTAGCCCCTGGGACCCAGACCATGTTTTTGTGTGCATTTTTAATTTCTTCTTGCCATTTCTAACTAGTTGCACCTGATTGCTATAGAAACTAACAATGGCTTTGAACATTAAGTCGTTTTTGAAAAAAATGTAGTTCTTGTATGAAGACAATGAGACTACGGTCATATAAAATTATATAATTAATACATGATATAACATAATTTCTCTTAATTATAATTAATGTAAAAATAGCCTTCTATTCAAAAACACAAGAAAGTTACCAATGTGTATCAAACTGTCTATTTCAATGTTAAAACATTGCATGGCTTACAAAAACTGATGTCTGATGCAGCAGTGAATTTTTGAATGTTTCTCTAGATTTGAATCTCTACTGCACCACCATGGCTTGAATTGGGCTAAGCCTTCAGGGCTGGAGTCTTGATCCTACTGTCAGTGCCATATTTTGACAATACTTCGACATGGACTAATTTTACATATTAAATAATATACAATTGAATACACACACAGGTCAAATAGTGAGAGTGGAGCATGATTCAAAATGGTAGCTAATCGCTCTATTTGCACTCTATGTATGAACATTCGTGGTAATGAAGATTCATTGTGATTAATGGCATACTGGCTTGTGAAATTTTCATGTCAGACCAAACAACAAATATTTGTAATTATAAATAAACAGATTTCAACGTTGAGAGAGTGAGAGCAAGAGAGAGAGAGAGAGAGAGAGAGAAAGAGAGAGAGAGACAGAGAGAGATCCTCCTGGGTTTTTTGAACAAAGATTTTAGATGATAAAACCCTTTGATTACAGTGAGCTTTAAGGGAGATGTGTGCACACACACTCCCATGTATAACGGTTTTTGTGTCTAACCATATGTGTAGGTCGCAACAAAGACACACTGTTGAAAAAGTTATTCACAAAAAAGTTATTCTCACTACCATAAAAAATAAAAAAACAGCTGTTTTTTCTATAAACTGTCACCTTACAATTGTGTTCCATGGAATGCAGGATGGCTGTTCTGGACTACAATGCCAATGGATGTGTTTGATAAAAGATGGTGTTGTACCTGGTGTTCATACCTGCTGATCATTGCATGATAACCTTCCTTCTTTTAAGATTTCATTATTGAGGTGTCCATGGTGTGGTGCCTGATAAAACCTTCTCATAGTCTAATTTCTTATGCAATTCATATCTAAAAGGATATTTTTAAATGTACATTGGCCTCGCAAATGTTCAGACAGGCCTCTTTGTGACTTAGTTTCAGACCTCAAGGTAAAACCTTCAAACATTCCATCCTTCACTTTAGCTGATGATTGATTATTTTTCTTTGCAACCATTTTGAAAGCACGGAAAAGTGTATGTGGCACAATGACTGTTTGCTTTACTAGAAATGTCATTCATTCGACAAATTTTCCATTTAAAATTTCTACTGACCATTATCAACAGATGGTACAATCCACGTGTCTGTGTATATTAGATGTATTGTAATATATACAAAATGTTTCTATATATGTGTTTTCCCTCCTGGATTGAGAACTGAATTTGCACTGAAGATTCCGCAGTAAAACTAGACACACTTGTACATGTCTTGAATGCTTTTTTAAAGTATAAATTCTTGAATAGGAATATAATTTGACAGTGCAGGACATGCAGTAGTACAGGAAGTAAAAAAATGTGAAACAAAATCATGTGAGACACTATTTCATGTAAAACAACAGATGGATTAGATTATTTTACGAACGCGCTTCTGACCGACTGGATGGTTCTTATTTTCCGTGTTGCTGTAAACTCATTTACCTCTTCTGTTAAGTTGAAACACAGATGCCCACACAATGTAGCAGACTACTGGTAGACAGTTGAACATGACAAGCTACACTATAAATAGGGCAACTGGCACAACTCGCTCTGAAGGGAATCGTTTTAAGCTTATTAGCTATGGTACTGTATGGACAGAGTTATGCGACTATTCAATCTCAGTTCATCATCTGGGCTACACACTTCCTCCTTAAAATGAATACTCATCAGAATTTCAAATTTTGCTGAATTTACAAAATATGATGAATGATTAGCAAAATAATATGTATAACATTAAAGGGAATTACACTTTATAACACTTCTGCTATTCATGACTGATATTGTCCTACTAATGAATGTGTCGCCCTTCATTTTTCGATTATTTCATTATGTGAATATTTTACGCTGTTTTGTTGTTCTCTTTTACAAATGCAGGAAGTAGACCCAGGCAGTTTAGTGTTGAACTCGAGGATGCATCATTGCGCGACTTCTGATCTGGGCGTACCTGCGTAATAACATTAGGTTGGTCGTAGAAATAGTGTTGTATGACTACTAGCTAGTGAAACCGAAAATGTCTGAGGATGAAGGAGATTTTGTTTTTGATCATGGGATTGTTGTGCCCTATCGATTCGAGCCGGAATACACAGAAGAAGAGCTGGCTAATTTTCAGGCTGATCGTGTGAGAGCGAGAGCAAGTCAGGAGCAGGCCGAGATTAAGGAATCACAGGCTATTCCCAGGACAAAGAGCAACTGGTGGTAGACATCCTATGTATCACAGACAGACGCGATAGCGTTAGCCAGCCCGCATAGTACAGCTCGATGGGAAAACGGTGGGCACAGCTCTAGGCTTCAGACGGTCGCCTTGGTAGTCGGTGTCTTCAAAGTAGTCGCTGCATACCCTTAGTCCTCGTTTGCGAACTTCTTCAGCTGTTATGTTGGGGTGTCTGATTACATCCAGCCATGTCTGGCACAAAGTTGCATCCCGTGGAAAACTATGAAAATGTGCTTTCAAGGCAAGTTTAACGGGAGCATTATAACAACCGGGTACAATGCACCTCATTATTACATCGCATCAAACAAAAGCTAGCAGACGTTAGTTTGTTCGATTTCAATGCAAAACTAACGGAATGTTTTGCTTCGCTTCTTCTCTATTTTGCCGCAAAACTAAATCGAAGAAGAAAAAAAAACCGCAAACTGTACTACTCTGTGGACTTGCGCTAAAAAATAGGTCTTTGTTTCTAACGTTAGACATTTAAAATGAAATAACTAATAGAAAAATGAAGGGCGACACATTAATTAGAAGGACAGTGTCAGTCATGAGAAGCAGAAGTGCTATACAGTGTAATTCCCCTTTAAATAAAAATGAAATAAAACTATTATAACGTGTACTGCAGTTTTTTGTTTTTTTTTAATTCAGAATAATGAATAACTATACAGGCAAAATGAGGCTTTGACAACAAGCTTTGCAGAGATGTGGGTGGAATGTGCAAAAACACAGAGCCCCAAATGTTAACCGACAGAATCAAGATGTTAATTTGAAAATGTTTTTCTTGAGCAAGCGCTCTCTTAGCAATCTCATAAGAGACTAAATGGAGCACAACCGACCCCAGTCTCCCCTACCCCCTACCCACAGGGTGAAATGTAAAATAACTCACAGTACTTTTGGTCAAATTGCTAGTGGATGGTATGTCCCAGAAATGTCATTATGGTATCTTAGTCAAGGATTGTAGGTTGTTTGTATTAAAAAATTATTAACCTACCTCTAGCAATATTTTCCGAATTGGTCCAAATACGAAAACTGTAATTTCCATGATCTCCCCTACACCATATATTGTTACATTCTGTGCATATTGGCAAAGTCAGCAAACAGTTAATACCCGACATATGGTGCTGGTTATGTGCCTTGAGTATTCTTAAGCAAATTTAAAATATTTAATTCCTTTGTACTCATATATTAACATGAAATAAATCACATTTTGCATTATTTCACAGAAGCATATTATAGAACACCAACTGTTTTCATTTGCATGACCTCTGTCCACAACTGTCTGACATGCCAGAGTAGGTTTAGCTAGTTCAGCTGTGAACAAGGTGGATGAACTGCTACAGGGTTTGATTACTCTTTTTGATTGCCATACAGTTCTAGAATGACTATTTTGGTGAACAAAATGTATACGTAAGTAAACTGTCTCCGTAATCATGCAAGCAGTTTGATTATGAATATTTCTCAACCATCTGCTTCCTGTCCTGGGCACCTTGATTATTACATTTCATTATACTGTATGTGAACTAAATAATGTGTTTACCATTCATGATTGAGTACCAGAGAATTACAGTATCATTTTCTGTCATTCAAATTCTTATTCTGAGTGGCACTTAAATGATCATAAATATACATGATAAAATGACATCCTACTTGTTCTCTGCCTTGCTTCTCTTGCTATCAACATCTTGCTGTCAGCACTTATCGATCAGACATTGAAAAAGGGTCTGTTCCAGTCTTAACTATCTACAGAGCATCTGGAAATGAACGGTATGGTTAGTGAGACTGGTTTCCTGCATTCTAGCATGTTTTAGCTGCCAGAACTATGTTATAGATCAAACTGGCATGAATTGCTGCCTCCTATTTGAGTCCTACCGGATATAATTTTACAGACCATTTCACAGACCAGCTGACCATTGGTTTTATTGGCACAGTGTGTCCGCAGCAGGCTAATAAACCAGACTTATTTCACATCCGAGTGATAACCTGTAAGGCTGATGGTAAAGTAAGGTTATAAACCCGACGTGAGAGACTCGTTCTCACACATGTGGTGAGTCTGCAGCCAAAGAAAGTGCACTTAGCTCTGCCTAAGTTCATACAGTTTTTCCAAGGGGAACAGGGTAAACACATAGACCTTGTAATTTGACACCAAGTTTATTGAGGCTCTCAGAAGTTTGTTTGACTCGAAGGCACAAAATAAATTGTATCTCTAGAATGCTTTCTTATTACACCAGTCTTTTGCATACATGTTTTATGCAAAACCATGTATGCAGGCTCATTGCCCTGTATGTTGCCTTTATGTGTTGGCAGAATAGCCTAAATTATTTCTTTCCATGAACTGTTTGGAATGTGTTTTCCAGTCCCTGGCAGGAACAGATGTATACATCTTCAGAAAACAACTGAAGGCCTCAATAGAAACTTTTCTGAATGTTGTAGACCAAGACTGTCTAGAAAATTGCATGCTGATTAATTACAGCCTAGTGAGATGGAAGAATTTGAAAACCTCTATCATATAATACAGAGAGATGTTGAAAGGCAGAATCCAAAATAATTTCTCACACACATCTGGCACTAAGGAAAAATTGTACATTCAGTGGTTGCTGCTGTTAAGATGAAGCTGGCAAACGTACATTGCTGGTTACACGTAACTGCTGGTTAGCTATGAATTTCACTGTCGGTGGACCACTGATGTTACTATAGCAAAAGCAGTTTTATGGAACAGTAACTCCTCTTGTGTTTTAGGAAATGGAAAGCTTATGAAAAAAGGATATTGACCCAGAAGGCCTCCTGACTTTCTAAATTTAACTTTGCACATGGCATCTATTTTTTGTCATCACTGTGTTCTAGTACCCCTGTATACTATTGTTGCAGTGAGACTCAAATAATTATCAGACTAATTAGATGCAGCAATCAATCAAAATGTTTAATTTCCTGCTGAAGGTCTGAATTATCTGTCTGTCATTCTGTTCATAGCATTACAGATCTGCATACAAAAGCTCAGTTGTACATTGTCAGTTCTCGCATCCAAAGGCATTGCTCTTGGGGTTTCAACATCAGGCTTGATATGGTGCTAGACACCTGCACTTTTAGTGGTAGGAAAATGGCGAGCGTTGTTGCTGAATGGCCTGTTCTATTCATCATGTTGTGTTATGTTATGTTTTGTTATGTTATTAGTATGGACCATATAGGGGAGAGGTGAACTAGTCTGGGCAGCGTGTGGGCCAATAGGGACAATGAGGGCGAGCGTTGTTGCTGAATGGCCTGTTCTATTCATCCTGTTATGTTATGTTATGTTATGTTATGTTATGTTATGTTATGTTATGTTATGTTATGTTATGTTATGTTATGTTATGCTATGTTATGTTATTAGTATGGAGCACATAGGGGAGATTTGAACTAGTCTGGGCAGCGTGTGGACTAATAGGGACAATGAGGGTTCAGGAGTTCAGCTCATTTAGTTAATTGAGCTGAAATTCTGTTTCAGTACATACCGTTGACAGATTTGTATGTATCGAGTTTAAAAATTAATTGTCCAATTTGGAACAACAATACATCCCAGTGAAATATTACTGCAGTCTAATCAAGCACTTGTACAAGTCATGGTATGCTATGTCAGGAAGTTTGTTCGCCTGACAGTTCTGTATTAGCTGAAGCATAGTTGAGGGCAAATTATGTGGATCCTGCACTCCAACAATAGAATTCCAACACATTGTGCATTGAATCATCATATTATTCATTGAATAAATTCTCTGCTTTCTTGGAAAGCTCTGCATACAAACTCAGACTGCTCATTTTTCTAAAACATCTGACAGTAGTGTTTCTGTCCACACAGTTTAATATATCGTGCTCTGAGTTTTGTCATCTTGAAGTCACATGTGACTGCATGCTCTTAATACTGGGGTTTCAGAGCTAGATGCCAGACATGGAGTTAAATAATAATTTTCAGGAGCTTAGAATTATTAAACCTAATTATACATGGAAATAATTGCTTGTATGAAGCAGTCATTGGGCAATTGCCAATTTGTGGTTGATAATTAGACATTCCTTTCCTGTTAGCTCACATTACAATTTTTCTAAACTGCGAGCTGCATAATTTAGCAATTGGTAGCATAGCCCCTTATTTTTTTTAATGTAATTCCTATGATTTCATTATAAAACATTTAAATTGCAGGTTAAAAGTAGATTGAAGTTTTAAGAAAATAGCAGCAATATATGCACAACTAGGAAACAAATGGTCTAATACATAAATTATTGTTGTATGCACATGAGGTATGGATCATAATATCTTCAGGATTCATATTGTTTTAGAAATCCTCAGGTCTAATCAATGGATGATTCCTAAAATTGTAATTCCCAGAATATTTGGAAGCTTCTTATACAGTTCTGTAGTGACCTATTCTGTTAAAAAATATATTTTCTTTACTATTTATAAACTAACATTATTATATATATATATATATATATATATATATATAGTATCTTACAACTTCAAAATTTCCATCATTAGATGTATATACATTGTCTTACAATTGTGTCTAATTTTATTGAATATATTTCAGTAACATTGCAAGAAATTACAACTTATTTTTATAATAAATCTATGGGAGGATTCATATGATCCTTATGATGTAAATCATTCATTTTCCACATTGCACAAACTACAAACAAGATCTACTTTAAATATCTCTTTGAAACTTCATAATTTTAGTTGTTCCTTTCTGTTATTAGTATGTTGGTAATGTAGGCTTATCTGTAACAGTTCAGTATCTGAGAACAAATAAACTGCTTTTTTATTAATATGAATATAAGCATCTGAGCATTTAATCAATAATAAATAAATATGCAGTGATTTGCCAATATGCTCCCCTAAAATAAGTGATACAGCTAGTGCTATATATAGTATGGTTGTCCTCTGCAAGTTCCCAGACTCTGTGTTAAAGAATTGTTTACTTTTAAAGAATTCTATACTGTATATGCCAGTCTGTGTTTTGTAATGTAAGTACAAAATGTAACCACACTTTTGCAAACACTCTTAGTGTAAGCGTAGAGTACTGTTAACTGGAGCCATGAGCTTCTTGTGTTTTTTTCCTGAGATGAAATGTCATCCAGTTTACAGGTTATGCGGTTTACAGTACCATAGATGTTGAATAAACAGAGTCCCCCAGAGAGACTGCAGTGTAAATGGATGGAGAGAGTGATGACTTTGGCCTGCTGGTAATGGAGGTCAAAGAAGTTCGACAGGGAAGGCAGCCAGGGCTTCCTGTCTGAAGACAAAGTCTCATTGCAAGTTAACTCTGTTTGGTTCTGCCCATGCCATCCTAGTATTTATGAGACTTGGAACTCAGTAGAGGCTGGGTTTCCTGGTGCCGGGATGTAACCAAATCTAGAGCAACTCTCCAACTACGTTGTCCTCATTCTTTGATCCATTCTAAACTGTGTAAAATGTAAGATAATCTTTAAGAATTTCTAAACTTCTGCTTTCATCTTGTCTGAATTTGTTTTTTGTTGCATCGATTATATGTTTTGAGAGGGCTTTTAAAATCCATCTCGTTGTGTCGTAAATGTGTTTTTAGCCATCAGTTTTGTTTTGTAGATCATAATTCTGTTTTTAGTGTCGGGTCTGTGCACTTTGTGGTTTTTAACAAATCCCAGCCTTTATTAAATCCAGATTTTGAAATCTTTGAAATCTTGACATGTTGATCTATAAGCCACTCCTACAAAGAGTCATGTGGGGAATGTTTTGTTTGGCTTTGGATAAAGACAAGAAACCCTCCTTTGCACTTTAAACTATTCAGGAAAGCTCTGCAGTAAATGGTGTTTTTACCCAGCGGTCCGCACGTATTGAAGGATGACCAGAGTACTCTGAGACAATAAGAATATCACTACAGATCTTGGCCCAGCTCATATGGGGGTCTGGATTTAGATATTTAAATTCTATTTTTCCTTAAACACGAAACACATTTGTATTTACAGTGCCAGTTATTATGCTGTTCTTCAGAAAAATGTGTTAATAAATTACAGCTGCTTAGGGAACAATAACATCCTGTGCATATGAATTTTTTTACCATTGTAAATAAACTGGTTGGATAATTAACTGCGTAATTCTTCATTGTGTAATTTTTTCTGGCTGGCAAGTAGACCCTGGAAAACTGCTGATTAAAAAATAATGGTTTCTCACTGGTATAGTTCATCCTAAAAATATGTAATTTTCATTTGTTTTCATGCACAGTAATATGTCCAGAGTTAATTCAACTCTAATAAAGTTGAATTAACACTGAACATGTTACTGTGTACCTCAAGAAATGGCATTTGATCTGACAATGACAGCTGTCCACAGTGTATTTTTTAAGATTTGATTTGCTTGATTTGATTATTTGATTCGGCAAACATAATTTGCAAAAATGAGTCAATCTGAGGCTGTGTGCAGTTACACCCAAGTCTGTAATCATAAAACCTCTTTTTTTTTAAACTTGCTTTAAACCTGAAGTGGCTTCTTTGTGTTGTTTGTTTGCAATATTTACTCTCTTTTCCCCTAAGAGTAATGTTTAAAATTAATATTTATGAATTTATGCATTATTTATTTATGATAAATTTATATATGAAAAACATTTCTTTAACTGGGGGGATTCTTAGCCAATGAAGCACCAGTGCATAAGATTGGAGTTAATAGCATTGTAACAGCACAGACTTTATATTAGTTAAGAACAAAAAACCCCATTAGCGAGGAACCTATTAACAAGACTTCCAATAGTAGTTTATCGGACAGCCTGTCATCCATCCGTACACTCAACTGTAAGAGGACATGCTTTTATATCCACCGAAAAGACAGCTTGTGATGCATGTCAGTGTGCAAGCAAAAGGGAATGGACCTGCACGATAAAATGGCATTCTTTCAATCACTTTTTCAGTCTGACATGGTTCCTAAGCTTTACAAAATGGAGGTGTGATGGACATGACATCACATAGCCTACAACAAGGAACGTCATTAGCTTACAAGTGTCCACTCGATAATGTGTCATTTTAATTTTTCCATTTGATAAATCATGCAAAAACAATGAGCTCTTACACTGTTTTTATTATATCAAAAGTCATCACAATGTCCTCCACAAAATGTTAGGCCCAGGTCGTAGTGTTTTGTGTAAAATCAGGAAATGTTTAACTCCAAACTCCATTAGCCTCAAATGGTGCTCCCTCAGTCCTAGTGTGGGTGCAAAAAAGGCTGACACCACCAATCACACCATAGTCAGCGAGATGTAAAAAAACAAAATCATACCGTAATCTCTGTGTGCATGTTTGTATTCGTGTGAGAGTTATCAATATTATTTTACAGTTTCCTTTATTGATAAATATATATTAAGGCATTACAAAAGGCAGTCATAATTTGTCAGAACTAATACATTACGATTACAATTCTTTGGCTCTTTTGTCTGTAGCAATATTATGTATAAGTTACAAAATGCATAACCACTGCAAAATGTTTGGGCCTCGGTGACAAATGGTCATGTCAGACTTTTTCATATTACTGTAGGCGGGTCCATGGGCAGTCTTGCCGCAATATTATTGGCTATGAGAGTGGACAGTCTGTGGTCTGTAGGTGGTATGTTGGCCCAGGGACCAGCCCCATTCTCTCTCCAGCTGAGGTAATGTCTGACTGTCAGCAGAACTGCATGGTGCAGAAACCTTTGTTGATTTTTTGTTAAAAGACACTTATCCATGTAATCCCATTTCTTGCTTTACCCCTCTGACAACAAAAACATAACTAAATCTTCCCAAAGTTTTTAGTTTATATGCTCTGCTTACGGCACATATGTAATTAATGGAAAGTCCACCTCCCAAATGCAATTATTGCTTCTTTCTTGACCACATGAAGCCATTTTTTATTTTTCAGAAAATAGGTGATGTTGGCCACATCGCCTATGTTCCATACACAGTGAATTGAAAATCTACTGTAAGATGGTTTGCATTGATACTATGCTTGAAATGATTATCCCGATATTTCATGCAAACAAGACAAATAATATTATTGTATCCTTTTTATTGAAAGCATGCCTTTAAGTTTTCGTCAATGTGTATAGTGTGGTCCATATTCAAATGGTTACTTTTTCCCTAACAGAAAAAGGCATTTTTACAATGCAGTTTGAGAATTTGTTCAAAGACTTGTGAAAACACCATTTAATCGTTGCTGTTGCTGCGCCACCCATTTTAGCTTTCAGAGGCTGCAGAAGGTTGGAGTTATGTAACATTCTGATGGCTTCTCATTCCTTGCTTTGGCCACAGGAGTGAAGATTCTCTCCTTTTTGGATGAAGCGCCTTCTGAAAATGCTCCTCCCTCTGCTGCTCTTCCTGTCTGGAGCAGTAAAGGCACAAGTCAACCCCGGTAAGAGATTTTGTTTACCTAAAGAGTTCAGCCTTCCAGTCTTTCTCCCCTTAACTGAGGCCTTGTCCCCTTGCAGCCATGAGGGCTGTTTGAAGTTCATCCACTGTAAAAAAAAAAAAAAAAATTAATAAAGGGTTTCATTGTTTTAAAAAAGAGATATTTAAGCAGATCAAGTTGCCCTGGTCAAACTGTTCAAGAAATGCATTCACTAACTCACTATGCATTCACTCACTAAGGGGCATTATGACCCAGTAAGAACTGCGCTGAATATAAAAGTTAAAGTGATTATCCAGACTCTATCATGTGCCAGTAGCATTCTGCCCTGGGTCACTGTGACACTTCAGAAATCCTGATGAAGGGTGAATGAAGATTCCAGTATTGAATATTGAAGTTTACTGCTGTAATGCTTCTTATCCAGTTGTTGTCAAAGGAAAGAGGGAGTTAAATGTATGTGTTATGTGCTGTGGAGCTGCTTTCATTAAATACAACTTTATAACTGAATAAAATAAAAATAGGAAGGAGCAAGGCCAAGCAATAAGCACAGGAATGCTCATTTTTAAGAGTCATTTTACAGCTGTGGTATGGCTTTTTATTACATTTAATGGTATGGTATGGCATCCAGATTAGCATTTCATTTTAATTAAAGCTTCGTTCTAGCAAACTACAAAGAAGCCCAAAAAATTCTGCTCTGCATGTCTGAAGCATTTTAATGTACACAAAGAATATCTTTGAACATCATTAACCATCCTTTCTGGGGTCAGGCAAGTAAATAACTATCCTTAATTCTTTTGATGGTTTCTACTCACATCAATCTGTAAGAGCAAATTTGTCCCCAGCTGAGAAGAGGATTGCAGTCATGTGACACCATACACCCTTACGTCAAGCTATAGCTACCATTCCAGCCTGGCATATGATAATAAATAATAGCATCGAAAATTTTCAAAATTTTAATCATAACAAAAGACATAGGCGATCTCTGGGTGGTTTCTCCAGCTAATTCAATTTTTGATTCAGTTACATGCACCACTGTCCAGATTTATCCTGACTGTGTCCCTCTCAACTATGGCTGGTAATCCTTCCCAGAGACATGCAACTGGTCCCATAATTAGTGTTGTCCATGAAGGGGGGGGTTTCATATGCCTCATTGCACATAATTAATGTAATTCGCAGCGCAGCACAGAACTGAATGTCCAGATCATATGCATGATGTGGAGGTTAAATCCCGTCATTCTGTCCTCTCAGGCAAACGCTCAGGTTTCTTCTCATTGCATCACAGAACTGAGGTTGTTCCTCGGTTCCACAGTGAACTCATCCATCCCAGACTGCCTTACCGCTGGAGAATCCATTAAACCGGCTTTCTTTGGCCCCTCTGTTCTATCGGCAAAGGCATTCACAATCATTATTGTCATTTATTTTTCAGGATCATGTGAGGATCTGACCCTGGCCAAAGTTTATTATTACATGTAGTATGAGAGGGAGATTGTTTACAAAGGATTCAGCAATCCTACTGGAGTCTGTGGCTAATGCATACCAGACATTTTGACAGCAGGAAAGTACATTGAAATGAGCTGTGCTTTTAACCAGTTTCTGAGTTCTTCCGGACAGTTTTTACCCTCTCATAAGTCATAGAGAAGTGTATTTATGCATTTAAATATGGTCAAAGTTCACAAATTTCAGTATGCAGGAGTATCTTTGTGTGGCTTACAGTAGGGAAGATAATAGCAAGCTAGATAAAAGCATGATTATCCCGCAGTATCCAAATTCCAATTGCTCAACATGCAAGAAAACATTTCCTTGAAAGAGCTATTGGAAGGTCCTTGATGTTCACTTTTACACGTTTACAGATGCAAAGCAAAGTCCTTTTGTAATGATATTCCCAAATATCAATTTGACAATTGTAAAAATCTTTCTAAACTAAAAAAATGTTTTTTTTCAACAGTAGGAAATATTCATTGCTGTATTAAACAGCAAACTAATGCACCAATCTGCCAAATCTGCCAAATTTCCCCAGCTCTAAATTCCAGAAGTGCTGTCATTATGCCAACTTTTTTTTTATTTTTTTATTTTTATTTTTTTTTTATTAATGGGCGAAAAGTGATTCAGAGTGAGGCTGGAAGAGGAAGAAGCCGAGGCGCTGGCCGAGGTGGGCACACGCTCACGTTACCCGTGCAAACAGATGGAGCTGATGAACCCTCGTGTTTGTGATGTGCGGGGGTTGGAGCCAGCGGTTAGACAGCAAACACCACATGAACAAGCCTGCCTTTCACAGGCAGAGGCATGGAAAAATCAGAGGCTGAAAAAAAGGAGAAGAAAAAATCCGCCTTAGCTGAGAGCCGTTGCTAGGTTTTCTGTGCGCCTGCCAGCCAGAGCAAGCCCAAGAGACGAGAGAGAAAGACCTTCATTCTGACAGCGCTCCCTCACATAAGGCTGGTATTTTTCCACCTTTTCGAAACCTGATATTTTTAGATCCACAGTGGAGTGCAAGAATTGATATTGTTGTTATAATAAATGGTGCATACAGTATACTTTGCCCTGAAGGGAAAAAGCAGCATAAACAGGGAAACCAGCATAAACAAACCTTTGTGGAATAAAATGCATCTTCATTGAGTGTGACAGATTTATTTAGTTTTGTTCTTGGACAGTATGTGATGTTGTCCGTGGTAAGTTCTTTCCAGGAAAACAGTTTGTCCTCACAGTTGTGTTGTCCCTTTCTGCTATAGACTCTGGGCCTTTCGAGCAGACTCAGTGTGGCTCCACTGTTGTGTTCAGGGAGAGACTGAATCTTAAAAAAATCATATTAAACTGATTTAAGGCCTACCACTTTCAGTTTTCACTTTGGTTGCCATTTGGATTAAACAAAAATGACAAACGATTGTTGCTTGCTTTTTGTGACACAAGGTAGAGAAGTACTGTAACTGTGTATCTTGAGTTGGCAATTTCAAGCTTTTTAAAAGAAAGGAAATACGACTGGATTTATGCATGTTTAAATCTGTAAATTGATTTCCATCTGGGTTTATGACATCTTTCACGTGATGTGCCGGAGCAGTTGTGAGATACAGCGTCCTCTGAGGAGCTAGAGTTCTCCTGTGGCACTGCAGTGTGGAAAACAGTCACAGGCTTGCAGCAGAGTTCATTAACAGTGCAGTGCCCGTTGCACTGGGTGTGGGTGGGATTACAGTAACTTGAGAGGCACAGTTGCAGATTCCAAATAGGGAGAAAGAAATGGGAAAACAAATTATCTTTTTTAGTTATGGTCTTTTGGACAGGTCCACTTGTGGAAATGAATATGAGAAAAACCCATGACATTGAACTGAAATGTAACATTCAAATCATTGAATGTCAAATTGGATTACTGAGAGTATGTTTATATCTTCATAATAGATTGCTGACAGTGCATTAATGTCCAGATGCTGTCCAGAGAAAGACACACATTTAATTATTTATTCAAGTCATACACTACAAGACTACATGGGGATTCTCTCTCTCTCTCTCTCTCTCTCTCTCTCTCTCTCTCTCTCTCTCTCCTCTCTCCTCTCTCTCTCTCTCTCTCTCTCTCTCTCTCTCTCTCTCTCTCTCTCTCTCTCTCTCTCTCCCCCTCCCTCTCTCTCTCTCTCCATACCACACACAAACACACATACCTCAAGGTTCATGACTCCCCAGTCCACACTCACAGCCATGAAATCACCACCCTAAAAACTGCTCAAATTCAACCACAACTATAGAGTATGACTGCCTGGTGAGCCAGAACTCACAGTTTTCCCTACACATTACATATGCTCCATAAAAGCAAAGTGTGCAGATTATAGGTTTAGAATCTGCACAGAAACCCAGCTATATTTCTGCCAGATAACTGCCCCTGATGTTTTATTTTGTCAATGAATTCATCTTCAGCTAATCACAGACAAGTTCCCAACATCTACTCATCTGTGACAGCAATTCTATGCAAACATGGAAGCTGTTCCTAATCAAATCTTTTAATAAAAAATTGCATTTTTAAGCAAATTTATTCTTGGCTGGCTGGATCAGGAACATGAAATCTTTTCATTTAATTCTGATGATACCATTACTATAATACAAACACTATCACTCAGTTATGATAGTAGTGGCAAGAGCAGTACTGACTCCTATAGGCTGTGAGACTGGGTTAGTGTGCAAGTGGAGGGAGATCAGCAGTATGGACTGGGAGGGCTTTTTATGCAGGGTTCAGTTAGTCTGGGAATATTTCAGATTGTAACTACCCAGATGAACATTTTCTCCCCCATTTTGACTGATACTGTAGAAAATACATTTTGAGGCAAGAAAAGGGAAGACAAGAAAGGCGTTCACTTCCAATCCTGCTGGTCCTGGCACCATCACAAAGCTTTTCTGTTCAAATGAAGGCGTGGCATCAACTGAGGGAGCCCCACCGTGATTTTACAACACTAATAGTGCCTTGATCATTGATCAGCCCTGCACTGGTTCCACTGCTGCACTGATCCCACAGTTGTACTTGTTCCACCTTTTCCATCACTCTTTTACATTTTATTTGAATCCCATGATCATATTGGTTGACTCATCCATGTTGGAGAGCTCACACAAGTCTGCATTTAATCCCAAATGCAATCTACCTGTCTGTTCCCCCACTCTGCAGTCCACCAGCTGAGTTGTCATGGCGATATGCATTAGTGAAAGTAGACTGGAGTGGTGTATTTATTTCCCGAACAATGCATAATGACTTGTCCAAACTGTTTGGACATAGGACCAGGGGAAGAATCCAGTGTGTGGTACAGACTTCTATAATTATATTACACAGAAATTACATTGTGTTTTACAGTATACATGGATATTACTACTGCCATGGAAAATCCATATGTACCTAAATAAATGTTCTGCCTTGTGAAATCTTAACCAAAACCATCTTTTTAATCTCACACGCTGTTACGGTTGCTGGGTAAAATAATGCATCATTAAAATGTTCATAAGTACAAATTTCACTTTGATCATATCTCAGTTTATAGCTGCCATATAAAAATAAATGTAAGAATAAAGATCTAGCAGACCACACAAGAGCTTTCAGGAACAACATTTTATACCCAGCATGTATGGCTGGTACCACAAGTGTTGTTTGAATTGGCAGGATAGCTGAAACAATCTCATGGTACAATTTAATCGGAGTAACCACATTGTGAGGGAGGGTGGAAGTGAGAGAGGAAGTGGGGGAGTGAGAGAGAGGCGGGGAGAGAGAGGGAGAAAGAGATGCAGTACAGAGGGGGCCTGCCTTAAACCTTTACTTTAGAACAGCGTCCTACTCATCCTTTGCTTCAGCTTTGTCCTCTATGCCAGATACATAAATCACTGAGCAGCACTTTCATGGATATTACAGTTTTCAAAGAAGTGCAATAAATTACCTGTTTACATATGGCTCATTATACTGCACAAAACTGTCCTGTGAAAAAGGACATGTAAACATTATCTGCAGTTAAACAATCATCAAATAGCAGGTTATATGAATATCTAATTGGAACCCAATAGGTTTTTTTGGGGAAAACTTATTACAAAATGAATCATAGTTAAAAGTGCACTTTGACAATGAAAACATTCTCTTGATCTTCCTGTCCCCTGGTTTGTTATTGATGCAATTTTGCATGGTGAATTAATTGCATTCAATACTTGGCATATAGACATATATTTAGAAATTGAAAGGGTTTGATAGTGAGTTTCTAGAATGGCCTTGGCTGAATTTTAATTCAATCAAATCAATCAATCAAATTTTATTTGTATAGAATATTTTACAGCAGTTGTCACAATACGCTTTACAGACAACCCTGGCCTAAACCCCCACAGGAGCAAGCCTAAGGCAACAGTGGCAAGGAAAAACTCCCTGTGGCAGATGTGGTGACTGATGCATTCATTCTGACATGCCTGTTAATGTGATGGTGTTACAGGCGTGTGCCGGTACCCTCTTGGAATGTCTGGTGGGCAGATTCAAGATGAGGACATCTCTGCCTCAAGTCAGTGGTCTGAATCTACTGCAGCAAGATATGGCAGGTATGTGCAGGCATGCACACACACACATGCGCACACACACACACCTGCACATAAGCACCCATCCACATACACACACACACACAATTCATTATTTATGGGAGACAGACACTACATTGCCAAAAGTATGTGGACACCTGACATCCAACATCTCATCCAAAATTGTGGGCATTAATATACCATTGATCCACCCTTTGCTGCTATAACAACCTCCGCTCCTCTGAGAAGGCTTTATACTAGATGTTGAAGTATTGCTGCTGGGATTTGTTTCCATTCAGCCAGAAGAGCATTAGTGAGGTTGGGCACAGATTTGGTGATTAGGCCTGCCTTGCAGTTGGGTTTCCAATTGATCCCAAAGGTGTTGGATGGGGTTGAGGTCAGGGCTCTGTGCAGGCCAGTCACGTTCTTCCGCACCATTCTCAGGAAAACCATTTCTATTTAGACCTTGTTGTGCGCCCGGGGGCAGTGTCATGCTGAAACACTGTTGGGGAAGCACAGAATCATCTAGAATATGATTGTACAGTATGCTGTAGCATTATGATTTGCCTTCACCGGAACTAAGGAACCTAGCCCAAACCATGGAAAACAGCCCCAGATCAAGGGGTGTCCAGATGCTTTTGGCCATATAGTGTAAGTCACCACTAAGAGCTGATGTTCATGACAGATGCTTTAGACACTGTACAATTAAGGTAATATGTCATTTTCACGAACAGATTGAAAAATCTCTCATAACAGTCATTCTAGGATACATAAAACAGTCCGTTCAAATTGACACAGCTGAAACAGACCTTCTCTAAGATAGTTTCTCACTATCTTTGGGGAGCCTCCCAAAAATAAAAAATTAGCAGTTGGCATGTGTAGCCTAGAAGACTTATTTGATCGTTCAAGGTTTGATATTTAGAAATTTTGAAAGAAATACTTCCAGAGATATAGCGAAGATACTGCCACCTCCATTACAAACACAAACAACAACATAAGGTTTACTAGCAGCCAGCATGTGCTCAGATAGACACCAACATATGCTCCCTGCCCTTAGACAGCAAAAGTGCAATTTTGTGGAGAGGCATCTGACTGCAGGCTGGAGGAAGGCGGGGTTTGGTGTCAAGGCTAACCTCTAGACATCCTACCCCCTAGTCCAATGGAGAGATTTGAAAGATGGAATTATTTTTAACCAATTGCAATGTCGATGGGTGGGGTCGGATGTCAAACCCCACCGATCGACATCAAACCCTGTCCCTCCTGCATCCTGCAGTGAGATACACTAGATTTTGGCTGCGGCATTATTTTTTTGAAAGCTCAAGTTCCATTTGCGATTGCACCCCCTCCCCCCACCCGGGTCTGTGATTTTCAGCATATGCCCTCCAACCTGAAAACAGTGCACTGCTCTGACAAGCAGTGAAAATGAAAAATGTATTGCTGATATTTTGACCCAGCTGGGCTGAACACATTTCTGCTGATATTTTGATGGTACATGCAATTTATTTTACAACAAATACAAGAATACAGCTGTGCCTAGCGACACCCACCGCCTTTTTATACCTGCTAACTATTGACAATAATGGGCCTTGATTTCATTCAGGCCTGGTCAATCCTACTTAATGCTGAACCTGCAGTATTAGTGCTAAGCTTGCCACTGCATGCCTCTGTACACACTGTGGTATGCATTCCATGGGTGTGTGTGTCACTGTGTTTGATAAACTGCTGAGCAGATATGCCCATTTACCCTTAGTGTGTGTGAAAACAGCACTCTGAGGGAAAGCTTTTGTGTCTGGGTGGCCTTTCGCAGTTTGAGGGCGATGACATAATATTGTTTTTCTACATGATGCCACAGTGTTTTCATTAAGGCTAAGCTTTCCCGTTTCAACCTAAAATGATCCATTTAAAATGAATTTACAACAAAGAGCTCTACTGACATATGTGTTAGCTGACAGTTTGAAGTCTGCCCCCTCTTTCTCTCCCACTTCCTCTCCTTCTCTTCCTCTCCCTTTCCCTCTCCCAGGCTGGACTTTGAAGAAGGCGATGGCGCATGGTGCCCTGAGATTACAGTGGAGCCGGACAGCCTGAAGGAGTTCCTGCAGATTGACCTGCGGTCGCTGCACTTCATCACGCTGGTGGGCACGCAGGGGCGGCATGCCGGGGGCATCGGCAATGAGTTTGCCCAGATGTACAAGATCAAGTACAGCCGCGACGGCAGCCGATGGATCTCCTGGCGCAACCAGCAGGGGAAGCAGGTACACCACCGGGCGGCACCCCTTCCCCTCCCAACTCTGCTCTGATAAATAAAACCTGATATACTTGCAAGAACCACATCATGCTTCACAATACAATAATAACTAAATTCATGGGAGTGTAATAAAAGTGTATGGTCCTACCCTTTCCCTTCTGTAATCATTTTTTGTGTTGTTTTCTATCAGACAGCTTGGATTTATCACTGATTGGCTGTAGCTATTGAATAATATGGCCGTTTGTTACCCCGCAGGTCATTGAGGGGAATAGGAATGCCTATGACATCATGCTGAAGGATCTGGAACCGCCCATCATCGCACGTTTTGTGCGCTTCATGCCTGTGATCGACCACTCCATGAATGTGTGCATGAGGGTGGAGCTCTACGGCTGTGAATGGTTAGGTGAGATAAGAGGAACAACAGCAGCCAAGAAGGAGACAACGCTGAATTATGAAGCTTTTAAAAAGTTGTTAACATTACAAAAAAAAGAGTTGGCCAGGAAGTTTGTAAGATGACTGTATGTCTTAAATAAACAATGCTTCAGTTCATATTAAATAGCGATTTTATACATAGAGAAATCTTAGCTGAGCTATCAGGCATTATTCAAGGGACACTCAGAATTTAAAACTATTTCACACTATCAGGGGAATAATTGCCTGTTGACCCCAATAAACTGATGGCCTTATCTCGGCTCTTCCACTGATATTTATTCTTAAAGAAGAGCAGATATCACCGTGTGCTGTATCATCTGCACATTGTTTACCAAAGAGATCAAAGTTTAAACAAATCTTGGTGCGGCTCATTCGGTTAAGACACCACAATGTAGTACAGGTACAGTATGAGTTCCATAGTCTTTCATTGAATCCGGACCATGCCAGTGCCTACTGTGTCCGGCAGCTTTGTATGGCAACACGAAATTGGCAACTCCCTCACCCAGGGCACAGGAGGGTTCAGTTGGTTAGGGATCCTTGTTTTATCGCTATCTAGAAACCCCAGCCAGTTGATCGGGTACCTGTAGATTGCAGTCAAAGCTGCATATGAAAGGTCTTCCTCTGACTGAACACTGAACTAGTTGTACAATGCCATATGCAATTCATGTTTTTTTGTTCCATTCAAAACATACATTCTTTCCATAGGCTACATTCTGCAGTGGTTGAGTTCATGAGAGCAGTCTGATCAGTGCTCACTCATTCCTGTATTTTAGATGGCCTGGTGTCCTACAACGCTCCAGCAGGAAAGCAGATGACCATTAAAGGCCTGCATGTGTACCTGAATGACTCTGTGTATGACGGGGCTGTTGGCTACAGGTAAATTCATTTACTCTCAGACTTGTGAAAAGTCCCCTGTGCCATGACTATTGAATAGCACAAGCATAAGAGAGCGGGCTGTGGTACTATTTGTCTCTGCAACATGACTTGTCTCCACTTTATAGTGCTTGACTCATAACTCATAACTCATTGTAACACAAACAACATCTTCCATGACACTGTGTATTTAGGCCTAATTCCTCTGGGTTAGTGCCAGAAAATGACCCACCTTTCCTGAATGATGCAAGATGAGCCATGAGTGGGCTGGAAGGTGACTAAAAGAGAATGGCACCATCTAGTGGTGAATGGTAGCTACTCCTTCCAGTTGTCATCATTCACCATCTAGTGGCGAAAGGCAGTTACTGCCTCCAGTAATCATTTCCATTGAAATGTAGTTAATATCAATCCAATATTGAACCAAACCTGTCTGTACTGCCTCTTCAAAAGATTAATTTCAGCGGTTTGGGGGATCTCTCTCTCTCTCTCTCTCTCTCTATCTCTCTCTCTCATAGCATGACAGAGGGCTTGGGCCAGCTGACAGATGGCCAGTGTGGCCAGGATGACTTTACCCACAGCCACGTCTACAGTGTCTGGCCAGGCTACGACTATGTGGGCTGGACCAATGAGAGTTTTCCCAACAACTATGTGGAAATCATGTTTGAGTTTGACCGCGCTCGCAACTTCACCACCATGAAGGTGCATGATACAGGCTGTGTTTGTGTGTGTGTGTGTGTGTGTATGAGTGAGTGTGGATGGGGGGGGAGTGAGTCTCCTGATGCAAGAGCCATAATCAGGAGTACGTTTTTGGGGTTAATCACAAAGGAACTTTAAATTTATTTTAAAAATAATAAATTATTATTTTATATGAATGTGTAATGTCTTATTATTCACTGTCATTTACTATTTGCTTGATGGATTAACTGGACAAGGCTCCAAAATTGTGGGTGATAAACAGCTAGTTTTGAACACTGCTACATCTCTGTACAGGTGCACTGCAACAACATGTTCACAAAGAGGGTGAAGACGTTCCGGCAAGTGGTGTGCTACTTTCGCTCAGATTCAGACTGGGAGCCCACGCCCCTGTCCTTCAGCCCCGTCATGGATGATGTCAACCCCAGCGCCCGCTTTGTCACGGTCTCCCTCCATAACCACATGGCCAGCGCCATCAAATGCCAGTACTACTTCGCTGATGTGTGGATGATGTTCAGTGAGATCACCTTCCAGTCAGGTAGAGCAGTACATGATCTCTGGCTAGACACTCACTTATAGGGTCTAACTCTTATTGAAGTGAATAGCACGGTAAAAGGTTTGAATACATCATTTTGAATTGTGCACAGAATGATGGATATTAAACATAAGTAATAAATCTTCAAGATTCCCTGAGATATTCCACATATTGATCCACTATCATTGGTTTCTGTATCCATTTGCATGCCTAAAAAAGTGCATAGGGGCAACATAGCTCAGGAGGTAAGACCGGTTGTCTGGCAGTCGGAGGGTTGTCGGTTTGATCCCCCGCCTGGGCATGTCGAAGTGTCCCTGAGCAAGACACCTAACCCCTAACTGCTCTGGTGAATGTGACATATCAATTGTAAAGCGCTTTGGATAAAAGTGCTATATAAATGCAGTCCATTTGCATACCAATGACCTTTGGTATGTACTTCTGTACTTCACTTTGAATAAAAGCGTTTGCCAAATAAATGTAATGA
Organism: Anguilla rostrata; assembly: GCF_018555375.3. Classification (NCBI taxonomy): domain Eukaryota; kingdom Metazoa; phylum Chordata; class Actinopteri; order Anguilliformes; family Anguillidae; genus Anguilla; species Anguilla rostrata. The sequence goes on along the minus strand of NC_057936.1, from coordinate 27,911,934 downwards.
GTTTGTGTTGCAGAGCCTGCTCATTGATGAGGTTTGTTTTTCTCTCTGTTCTGCTGTCTATCTCTCAGATACAGCCGTATACAACACCACCCTGGCCCCACCTAAGACTGGCCCACCCACGAGCACGCAGCCAGGTCAGTGTTACCCCTTTTCTATGGATCTTCGAATGAAACTTCAGGAGACCAGTAATAGCATCTGATACAAACTGTATGGCTTTGTATGGGTCATGGTCAAAAGGGAAATGTTATACAATTATTGGCTACGCATGACATGATCCTGTGGGTGGAGGTTTGATCCCCTGCCATAGCACTTGTCAGTTATGACTCCTTCTCTATCTCTGTCTGCCTGTCTGAATAAAGCAGGGGTGCCCAGTCTTATCCGAAAAGGGTGTCGAGAGCAGTGGTTGTAAACCTTGGTCCTTGGAGTCCCCTATGTATGCTGCTCTTCATTCCAACCATAATTGCAATCCAAGAATTTTAAACCTATTTATTTCCCTCAGTCCTGGTTAGTTAAAAAATCTGTTAACTATTTTTATGCAGTTGTTGGCAAAATAGCTCAATGAGCACAATATGGAACATGAAATGTTCATTCTTTGTGGCATGCATAGCTATTTCTGACATAATGTGGCTTGAGAGGGTAAATAATCCCAAAGCACCTAATTAAGAAAAATGAACAGCTTGTTAAAATTCAATGGTTGCAACTGTGGATGGAACAAAAACCATACACAGAGGCTCCCCAGTGCCAGTATCTGCTGGCTGTCAGTGTGTTTCCACACCTGTGATTCATTTAAGTCATTGATTGGCCAAAAGAGTTCATGCACCTTGTTCTCGAGGCAATAATTGGCTGCTAATTGAAATGAAACCACAAACACCTGCAGATAATGTGGGCCTCCTGGACTGGACTATGACACCCGTGGTCTACAGTGTGAGACCATTCACGGCCTGTTAAAGGTGACTGTTGCCCTCCTTTTGCAGGTGATGACCCCACACACAAGATAGATGACAGCAACACACGGATCCTGATCGGGTGCTTGGTAGCCATCATCTTCATTTTAGTGGCCATTATTGTCATCATACTGTGGCGACAAGTCTGGCAGAAGATGCTGGAAAAGGTGAAGGAGCATTTGACACAAACAGTGAGAATGTGGTGCAGCGGATGTGTAGTGATCTTGATATTGTAGCTAAAGTAATGTGTATGGCTTACCTTACTTTACCATGATTTGTTTCATTTTCAATTGTAACTGATATGTTACATATCATGTAAATGTGTGCTTTAGTGAAGTGATAAAAAGAGATTTCATCCATAAAGAAGTAGCTGTGTGTGATTGTGTGCATCCGTTGACCATGTCACGGTCCCTGATGTAGTATGGGGTCAGGGCTGGTCATGTTTTTTTTTTCATTCAGGATCCTTTGTTCTAGGCCTCTCGGCGGATGCTGGACGATGAACTAACTGCTAGTCTGTCAATACAGAGCGAGACCTTCACCTATAACAACAACAACTCATCCTCATCATCCAGCGAACAGGAGTCCAACTCCACCTATGAGCGGATCTTCCCCCTCGGACCTGACTACCAGGAGCCCTCGCGCCTCATCCGCAAACTGCCCGAGTTCTCGCAGTCCACGGAGGAGGCTGGTGAGCCCCGTCCACCGTCCCTCATAGCTGCACCAGACAGCTTTGTGTTTGTGCCTCTAATGAGGCATCAGGCTGTCAAAGGCAGTTTTCTTTGTGGAGAGTGAATGCAGAGCGATATCATTGTAACTGTAAGTGTGTGTGTGTGTGTGTGTGTGTGTGTGTGCTTGTGTGTGCTAGTGTGAACATGTGCACTCCTTTTTTGCTGCAGGGACCAGTGCAGCATCAAAGTCATCCCAGGCCAATGCCCAGGAAGGCGTCCCTCACTATGCGGAGGCAGACATTGTCAACCTGCAGGGGGTGACGGGGAGCAACACCTACGCTGTGCCGGCCATCACCATGGACCTGTTGTCCGGTAAAGACGTGGCAGTGGAGGAATTCCCCCGGAAGCTGCTGACCTTCAAAGAAAAGCTGGGAGAGGGACAATTTGGAGAGGTCAGTAGTCAAGGCATCACCAAGCCCAGCAGGGCCAGATGCAAGCAAAATGAATCTTGGCATAAATGACATAATCTTGATTCTCTGTTCTGTGTTTTTGGGGTCGTTCAGGTGCATCTGTGTGAAGCGGAGGGGATGCAGGACTTCATGGACGATGATGATTTCTCTTTTGAAAGTGACAGTCAGCCCATACTTGTGGCTGTGAAGATGCTGAGAGCAGACGCCAACAAGAACGCAAGGTAACCGACCATATTGGCATGCCTGGTACAAGTTCTATGTGCTCTTTACATCCATTCTGGTGCAGATATTTATTACTAAGGGTTTAATCTTTTATTTATTTTTTATTTTTTTGCTGGTGTTCCTTTAAGTTTTGATCGCACATAGCCAAATAATCTGCAGAACAGTAAGGTGTTCATTCTTGTAGGCATTACCACTAGGACCTGAATGCCATTCTGCTCATTATGTGGATGTATGTACAGTGCCATAAAAAGTATTTGCACAATTATTGCATATTTGTCACACTGAATGGTTTCAGATCTTTATACAAAATATATTGGACAAAAGGAAACTAAGTAAACACAAAACACATTTTTAATTATTATTTCATTTATTTAATTACAAATATAATCAAACACCCATATCACCAATATGCCCACTATACATTTTCTCTGAAGATCTGTCAATGTGACAAATATGCAATAATAGAGGAAATCAGCAAGGAGGCAAATAATTATTCACAGCACTGTATATTTCTTTGTATCCATAAAATTGTGCTGATTGAGCCTCTCCTCTTCCCTGTTTGCAGGAATGATTTCCTTAAAGAAATAAAGATAATGTCACGGCTAAAAGATCCCAACATCATACGCCTCCTGGCGGTGTGCATCGGCAGTGACCCTCTCTGCATGATCACAGAGTACATGGAGAACGGGGACCTCAACCAATTCTTGTCCCGCCATGAGCCTGAGGACCTGATGGCCCTGTTCAATAACGCACCCACTGTCAGGTAACACAGCATGCCTGTCCTCAGCAGAGCTCCCATACAGGGGAGAAAAATTTCATTTTAGGGTAATGCATTCACTTGAGTTTTTACATCTGGCACAGATATATTAATCCAGACAGCAGACACAGACAGAATTTTCTTGTCAGGAAGAGAATATTTCTATTGAAAAAGGTGCTGCAGGATATGGATTTCTAATTTTCGATTAGTGCCTGGGCCAGGAATTTGACTAATTTTGTGGTCTGAGTTGACCTGGTGTGTAATCACTTGTTTACTGGGTATTGTCCCACACTAAAGCTCTGTACTCTTTGTTGTAACATCAGCTATAGCAATCTGAAGTATATGGCCACTCAGATTGCCTCTGGAATGAAGTACCTGTCCTCGCTCAACTTTGTGCATCGAGACCTGGCCACACGCAACTGCCTGGTAGGCAAGAACTACACCATCAAAATTGCTGACTTCGGCATGAGCCGTAACCTGTACAGCGGGGATTACTATCGTATCCAAGGCCGGGCAGTACTGCCCATCCGCTGGATGTCCTGGGAGAGCATCCTGCTGGTAAGGACACATTTTTACTTTAGAAAGAAACAGCAGCAGGAAAGTGAACCCTGATAAATTCTGCACTCATGGGCCACGTGTTAAAGGAAACCAGTGCCAGGCTGGCAAGCTTGGGGTAAAATGTAGCCTGAACAAATGGGATGATAGCAATGTCTGTCCCTCTGTCTCCCAGGGAAAGTTCACCACCGCCAGCGATGTATGGGCCTTTGGCGTGACCCTGTGGGAAACGCTGACATTCTGCAAAGAGCAGCCCTACTCCCAGCTTTCTGACGAGCAGGTCATCGAGAACACCGGCGAATTCTTCAGGGACCAGAAACGGCAGGTGAGGGGTTGAAGCTTCCTATGGCTGAAAACGACCAAATGGTGAATTACATATCTGACAGTAGATAACAGTTATTACAATGGTGATGTCACCGTTGATCATTTTTAGGTATGATGCAATGGTTTCACAGCACTTGCATATATTTGTCTCATGTCCTGCCAGATCTACCTGCCCCAGCCAGACATGTGCCCTGACTCAATCTACAAACTCATGTTGAGCTGCTGGCGCAGGAACGCAAAGGAGAGGCCGTCCTTTCAGGAGATCTACCATTCCCTCCTGGAGTGCCCGCCTTAGCGTCAGTGCTGGCATGCTCAGAGACTCTGTGTGCCCACAGGACTCCAGGCAGCCTCAGCCAGGCTGTCACTTAATAAACACCGCTCATACATTAACAGCATACACACAAGCGCAGTGCATTCACGGGGTGGGGAGTGATAGCTAAAGTCGAAACATTCCCCATTTCACATATGAGAGTAGTTACTGCTGTGTAAAAATGTTGTTGTTGTTGCTGTTTGTGCCATTAAAAAGGCAAGTCAAACTAATTTACCAGGGGTGTCGGTAAACCAAAAAGGAAACGTTAAAGGGAAATGTTGTTGCGTTTTTTAAATACCTGATTCTCCTGCTATTTAGTATTTACATCTACATCAAAAAAAAAACCAAAGAGCAGACCTCAGAGAAAACAGCATTTACTTGAATGTAAAATTATGCATGGAATATGAGTCAAATATAAGTCATGTCAAGCGCATGCAGTTACGTGATAATTCATATCAGTATTCCTACGACACCAATATCAATATTTCATTTCTTGTTAGGACCAAGTAATTTTCATATTTATGACAAACCTTCGAGAGAATTTTTGATTTTGAATGACATTAGTGATTATTAGCGTGTATTTGGATAGTATTGGGTTCTCATATAATTAGCATTTATTTTAATTGTTTTTGAATTTTTTGTTTGATTTGCCTTTTTTGCTTTGTAGTCCACTTAAAGATCAGCTTGAAGTTTCATTTATGTCGCTTGTATATTTGAAATGCTCGAGGTTGTGCCCAGTCTTGTTATTTGTTTACCAAAAGATCACTGTAATAAATGGGGAATCACATAAATGCAGACAGGATGAGGGACATTTTGAGAGGGAAATGTGTATTATAGTTATGGCAGAAAATTAGTTAAGATTCATTATGGTCTTGTTTTGCTGTCAGTCCATTAAATACAGGTATGACATTTTAATGATGATGCAGCAACAGTAGCATTGCACAGCTATATAATACTGACTTATTGTTTTGAATGTTTTGTATTATTAAAAGAATGAATTGACAAAAATACTGAAATGCCATAAAATGGCATTTTTCTTTCATTTCAAATGATGCTGTTTTGGACAGAAATGAAAATAAATCTTTTAGCACTTCAAGTAGCTAGGTATAATAGATGTCATTTGTTAACTTTGTTCTAATATTGTGCTTTACTTTATTTGTACTTAAAGCTTAATTGTTTTGTTTCAGTTTTCAGTGTACTCAGTTTAAATCTCAAGTCAAACACTGACAGGGTCTTGCAGGTGGCTTTGTGTAGTTTCACAATACAGGTATAATGGACAAATTTGAAGCATGTAGACCTTTGCAATAAAGGGCCAATCAGTACCATACAGTATGTCCAGACCTGGAATGGACTTATTCTTTATTTTGGCATAATAATTCAGATGAGAGAGCAAGAGGATGATCATCTTTGCATAGCATTATAAGCCAGTGTTGGTGGTTAAGGACAGTAATCTCCAGTGATTTCTTTTTTTATTTTATTTTATTTTCTTTACTATTTTTTAAATGTAACATATTGCCCCTATTTCCATTTAAAACATTCATACAGGGTTGTCATATATGACCACAGCTGGTGAATTTGCTCCCTAGTTTTTTGAACGTGTTCACAACTTTTTATATGCAGAATTGTAAATTATGATTATAATTACCAATGCAAATACCATTAAGTGGACTAGTATGCAGATCATAAAAACATAAATGGCAGTTATTTCTCAATGGAAAGGTATGCTGCTTAAGAACAACAAAGTAACAAATACTGATTGTTAAAGATGCATTACAGTATGTGTTAGGTAGAGAGTGTATTGTAAGTTTATAGATGTCAACAGAATGTGAAATGTATTGTATAGTATATGACAATCATGTAAACCTAGACATTGTACATGAAATTCCATCAGAGCTCATATGTCTCAGTATGTTACATGATTGTGCGTGGTGAGGTTTATCCGAGGATACATTCTAAGATTTGTGTATTTGCGTATTTCTGAAAACATAAGAAAAGATATTAATGTTTCTTACAGTCAAAGTATTGTTGCAGAAGTGGCCTTAAGGGAAAATTTGATTTAGAAAATCCAAGTACAGAATGTGATTAAAGTAAACTTTTTTCCCTGATGGAGGGCCTGCCAAGTTTTATTCATAATACTTTTAGGTCAGATTGTAACAGGTATCATTATATGTTACAGTGTTGCAGTGCCTTCATGGGTATGCTTGGTTTTCACAGAAAATTGTCTTAACCATTTACCATGATGGAATCCCAGAGGCTTTTAAAGACCAACAAACTCACTTCACCTAGATTGCACAACTATGATTATTATCCACTCCCACCATGCCTAGATATAGCTTCTCATAATCACACCCAAAAGGAAAAAACAGTTTCAGATTTGTTTTTACACTCAGGCCACTTGACCTTTGACCTAGCCTTTTTCAGATTCCACTGGAACAAAAAAAAGAGATACATTAAACCATCCATTGTGTATACAGTTTAGTATTTAAACTGAAATATATTTCTTTTCATTTGGGCATTTCAGTTATGGTTTTATAAGACAACAAAACAGCTTTTCATCTGGCATTTCAATAATGTTTTGTCTTTGGATGCATTACAGTTTTTCAAATGATTTTCTGAGAGTTAACAGCAAAATTAGCTATTGCCTAATGTTTGGTATTGGGTAGAATGGGTTGTACATAAATATAGTAAAAAAAATTCATTGTGGTTTGGCACATTTAGAGCCAATTTAGATGTGCCAATAACAAAGTATGAGGAGAGGTTAATTCAGTTTTAAAAAGGGAGTCATTCATATTGTGGACAGTTTTTAAAATAGGAATATGTGCTTTATTTCATACCTTGTCTGTCAATTATTTTTACCAATTGATTACATTATTTTGTAAAGTAATAAATATTGTATAGTGGTTATTAATGTTTCATGTACAAGAGAAATTCAACTGTTGTATCAGTAATTGTTTCATTTTATGGTTATATTCATATATTTTATTGAATATGTGTTTATTTCAAAATAAAAAGTTATGTATGTTTTGTATTGGTAGATGGATACTGCCGAAAGACAACATAAAGTAAAATACCTGAAATTCCATTCTCAAACTGTGGTGAATCATTTGATAAATATGTTTTTTGAAAATTCAGACAGGGCAGGCTAGCTTTGACAGATATGTGCCAATGGTAAAACCAATAGCCACGATAATGCCAATAATTCTGATACAGTATGAAGACCACACATTGTGCCTGACTGTTGTTGTTATCTGATTCAGGTCAGGGAGGCTAGACCAATGAATCCCAGCTGATCTGGACACCACAAAGCAAGGATAGGCCATTTGGACAACCTCCAGTTGCTACACTCTCCTCTAAGTGCAATCTGGACCTTGCAAGCTTGGCTCTGAACAGCCACTACATTAGGCAGGTCATGTCATGGAGCTTAGTGCCCATTCAGGTTACCAGAATGTTCTGGCAAAACTAGCCACATGAGTAACCTCTACAATGTGATGCTTTGTTACACCCTCAGGAGCTCATTCAAATACAATATAAAAGGCCTAAGAGGCACAGGGGAGTAGACTGATTTAAATGAGGTGCAATGTTTAAAAGTGATTAAATGTTACAGTACCATCTGTTGTCATACATAAGGCATAAAGAAAGAAATTGCATCACAGCTTTGCAAGCACAGTGGGATGCCTGCCTTAATACTTCTCAGTATGACCTGTAAACCAGGTCTGCCTTCTAAGAGAAGGATGGGGATAAAGATTGTCCTCAAAATAACAATACAGCCCAATGTGTCAAATAAATATATGCGAGTGGAGCTGGGATACAATGGATGTGATTTTCAACAAATATAGCATTGTGGTATTCTGTATATGATTGAAATGGGATGGTCAGCAGACCATGTATAATGGCATTTGTTTTCTGTGGTGAAGAAGAGCCACACATGCTTGATCTATTTTTATTTTTCATTCTCGGATGTGACTCTTTTTGACATGTCCATTATTCAGACCCCAGCTGCCATCAACATTGCTTTTTTCAAATATCTTTTCACACTTGACTTCCTTTTTGTTTGTGCTTCAGATGGATATTGTCAAAGACATGGCAGAAGCCCATTGTGAGAAATAACTGGAGCTTGAAAGCAACATAAAAAGTAAAGTCAAAGATGAAAGAGATTTGCGTCCACAGAATGCAATATGACATTAATTAAGTAGTCATATGGCCCATTTGAATTTCTCTTCTTTACACACAACCACAGAACACTTCAATTTAAAAATTGACTAGTATATTACAGAGGACCATTGCATTCTTAAAAGTTTTGAGACTCTACACGTACTTATAGCAAATAATTAAACCGATCCTGTTACAAGACCAATGTCAGCTAAATGAAAGGTTAAGACCCCTCATTATTTCCTGGCTATGAGAAATTTGCAATGCAAGCAGATTGATAGTATCTCTGCTCATTTGTGACATGAAAACTGAATTTCCTTGTGATTAACTTGATTAACAAAAGCTGACGTATACATTGATTATTCATCCCCTTTTAAGTAGTGAAAGAATACATTAACAAACACATAATAATCCAACAATGTAAACCTCAACAAGGTAAAGTGAAACACAAACACAACAGTTATTCCATTAGACACCGCTTTTCAGTCTCCATTGTGGGGTGACCTAAACGCAGTAGCAGCAATAAGCACCACGGTGGTGATGACAATACAGAAGAGCCAGCATACCACAGCGGAGGCATAGTAGTGGCGGCAGCAGATGACGTCCTGGTGAACTTCAAACAGGGAGTTCAGAGAGTGGCAGCACTGTGCCAGCAGTGCCCGCAACCTCACTAGGGTAGCCAGGGCTATGTGTCCCGCCTCTACTGAGTTCTCACAGCTTGATCCAGTAGGCAACACATTCGTCAGGGAAGACTGAGGTCTCCTGAGAGAGTGTGATGATGCATTCTGGGTAACATTTGTCTTGACAAGATGGCTACCTGGGATTGTGGGTAGGGGTGTGCTATATCCAGCTGAGGCCTTCTGTATCTGAGAAAAACAATTGCCTTTTAAAATACGGTGGAAATTCCTTCTATACAGAAGATGACCATACAGGTGTTTTCCTATATACATGAGTATATTCGCTAACATTCATTTTTTTTCAACCACACAACAAATTGATGAAAGAACTATCTGTGTGTAAATGCAGTTTGGCTCTGAATTTTTAAGTTGAGGTGAAAAATATTTACTTGAGGATTTGACACATTTGTTTGACCGATGTGTCAACACTGTACTCAAGCGCCTGAGCTAACTCAAACATGCCTTCCCACAGAGGCCTCAGTGCCTCGTGATTTGCAGAGAGCGCTAACATAAAATCCGCCTGAAGAGACTCCAACTAACAGGTTTCTGACCTATATTCACGAACTCCACCTCTTAGCTTAAAGCATTACTAACAATACTTTAAGCCAAGCAAAACAGGCAGCTGCCAGCATTTTATCAATAGAAAATGTGGCTACTTACCTTGCCAAAAGTAGGACGCTCATTCACTTGGCAATGATGCAAGCCTGAGTGGAAAATAACAAAACTTTATTCATGATATTTTTATTCATTGTATTCATTATACCCGACTGTCCTGTATGACCTGTACATGTATATGATTATGAAAAGCTATGGGATGCATTTCTGAGAGATAAGAGTCCTCCAGTCAGAGTAACAGTAAATGAAAATTAAAGAAACCATTTTTGTTGCTGTATGTGAGATAGACACAGCTAGTCTGTACAACACAATAGCACAGCAGAGCATATTAATTTACCAGAGCATTCCGTATTTTCACACTTGTTATGGTTTTGCATCTGACTTGTGCAGTATGGAGATACTGAAAGAAATAAGAAAACCGCATTTAATGGCCAAGGTCAAAAAGCAGTCCATAGACATGAAGACGTGCCCAGCAAGAAGACTAAACTTCAAAGTGTCTGAAAACCTAAACTGAAAGATCCCCAAGTACCTATGTCGTCAGTAACCCAGAGGTGACAGGTGGGCAGCAAGCAGCCACCTGTGTTGTACCATGATACCATGGCAGGCATGGGGGTGGGGGGGAGCTGTGGCATTGTTGGGAAACAAAGACAGTGCACCAACAAGGCTCAAATAACAACTGCATTGGGGAGCATACAGGACCCACAGTGTCAGTGCAATACACATCCACTTCTTTAAGTCTTAAAATACTTCAGACAATTTGTTTAAAAGCATACTAACAGTTCCCTAATGTACAACAAGAGACCCTGTGTGTTGAGTGTTTTGAATTTACCTTTCAGAGTAACAGCATGCATACCTTCATGACAATAAATCCGTTGGCTCAACTGATGATCAGGCGCGTAAAATGTGCTGCTTGGCAAGTTATCTTCATTTGGCTGAGAGAATGACTTGTGTGAATCTCTGGGACCTGGAAATGACCTCTCCCAGTGTGCCTGAATCAGGATCCTGCTGTCCCAGCCCTCAGAACGTAAGTGATAAAAACGGGGTTCACTGGCTGCTGCTTTGCTGGTTTCTGAGCTTGATCTCTGACACTCGGGAACCGTAGCATAAAAGCTTGAAAGACAGCCCCATGTAGCCCCAACCGCTTGTAGATTTCTATTGAAATTTAAAGCTACTGTTTGATCACGAGCACATTTTGGAATGGGCCCGGTAAGGTATCCGGGATTTGGATCTCTCCAGGTTGTGTTCCCTGCACTCTCCATTCTGATGCAGGCACAATGTACATGAGGAGCTTCCGGATGTATCTTAGAATTCCAGTTTTGCATGAGAAAAGGACGCTTTCCACAGATCTTACAGTGCATGAGTTAAATATTCACAACCTAAAAAGCTTCTTATATGTTTAGCCATTGGATGATTTGTATTCCACTTGCTGTAGAGTAGCTTAACTCCTTGGATTTGGCAGTACTTCAATGACTATCATCAAACGAATTATTGTGACTAATGTCCTAGGGACTCTACTTAATTCACAGTTCTTGCCAAGTTTATAAAAAATTGATGAGCTTCTAAACTTGGTGTCAGTTTCATTATGGGGATATCGAATGCCAAATTAGTTGCGATCCTGTGCCCTGAAATATTAAGAAGAATAACAGGAGATAAGGGTTATTCTAAATTACATTAATTTCAAAAAGGCCACAGTGAATCTGTCAGGGGGTTGCTTATAAGCCAGCAATGATGGGCCCGAAGAACACCAATTATAAAACTCTTACGGGGCCAGGTTACAAACTATCAATACAAGGACTTTAAATAACATTTCCCGAGAAACCGAGAAGGTCGTGGGGACATTTTCCTCCTAAAATTACGCAACTCTCCGCACATTAAAAGGCTCATATTTCGTTGCTCCTCGCAGAATAGAGGTGAAACCATAGTAGCCATTGATGACATGTAAGAACTGTTTTATCTAATTCTGCTACCCTGCTAAGAGTCTTCGTGGAAAAAACGCTATACAAATAAAATTGCTTGATTTGATTAATATTATTACGTACTAAAATAAATACAAGAACAAGTTCACAACCAACCGACGACATTGAAAGTGCACATCCATTTTATAAAGTACATGATGTACTATAGTACTCCAAATAAGTTGCTTGCAGCTCAGTTACGACCGCGTAATAGGTATTTTATGAAAATGCGTTTGACTCTAAAACTGAGGTTGATTAGGTTACGGTTTACTAATCATGGGTATGATGTCGAAGAATTTGTTTTAGTAATTTCTACAGTTTTAGACAGAAAATAAGATGCAAATAACGTGTGTTAATATTTTGCACAAATAGAAGAGTGATTGATCAGATCACCACAGCCAGATTTCATTCCTTCTGTTGTAGTTTAATAAGGCTGTCGAAGTATTTCAAGCAGGCTTCTTCTGTGATGTTTGCCCTCCAGTCACTTGAGTTTTGCAGATTTTCCGAGCGCATCATATTGAATTGATCCAAGGGAATCTCATCGCACATTTTTGAACGATTTTCGTTTAATTCCTTCATTTGATAATCTTCATCCACGCTACTGAGTTTTGGGTTGCAAAATGCCCAAATCATGGCGCAGAAATAGATAAAGAATGTTGACATTACGAAAAACATCAATGCATAGGATTCAATAATTGCTTCAGTCACAGAAGATGTCATTTTAAAATATGTGATCAAAAATAATACTTCAGTTTTCCCCTCCAATAGTTTTACTGACGACGACAGCAGCAAAGATTAAAGTCTGCTTGCTAGACTATCTCGTCTGAGCATGCTGGAATCGAGAAAGTGGTGAACTTTGTTCAAATAAACGAGTTATTGAGTGCCAAGCCGTCAAAAAAAATCATTTCGTTATGCGATTGTATGCGTTTCAATGCAGCTTTCCCTGTTCCAGCGCACAGTAACAGAAGTCCCGCTTTTGTTCAGTTGCCCGACGGTTGGCACCGTTGCATTCCTCCGGCGATGTACGGAATCAAAGTGATAACTTGGCTTGGTCCAGTGAATGTGCACTTGGTCATCGCTGCCTCACACAGTGACGTTGTAGACTAATTACAAGCCCTGCATGGTAAAGGCATTCATAAATCTCGATGTCCCGTGTAGAAATTTTTGAGTAGGCTACATTATGAACCACACAAGGCTGATAGTAGAAGGCATAATCTTGCAACAATTTTGTATAAAGAGTTGGTCTATATTACTTATGTAATGATTTTGATAGCAATTAAACTTTTATTATTATTATTATTATTATTATTATTATAACCACTATGTAATATAACTTAATCATAATTATTATTATTACAACAATAACCATATTAAAACATGTTAATAACAAAATATAAACCTTGAAAAGTAGTACCAACTCATATGAGCAGATAACAATGAAAACCCTGCATTGCCACCCAGAGCCTTGTATTGGATTTGTAGTTGTTTCATTTTCCTTCCTCAAATAGTGTAGCATTTCAGTTGTTCCAAGTGCTCCAATCAAAATAAGCTCATTATTGTGTTTAATGTACTAGATTTGTGTTGTTTATTATTCATAGGGGTCCAAGCAGCAAAGCTGCTGGAACGCTATTGTTAGAGGACCAAGCAGCAAAGCTGCTGGAACCCTACTGTTTTTATTATGATTCTTTTTTAGGTTTAGTTCCAAAATGAGATGTAGACCACCCATTTTGGGGGAAACACCTTGTTTGAAGTTCATTACTCAAACTTTCTAAAATACAGAGGATTCAATCTTCAAAATAGGATCTTTTTTTGTATGTAAAGGACTTATGATAGCTAATATTAAAACTACCAAAAAAGATTTTTTATTTTATGTGAGTAATTTATAACAGTAGGCATCATATAGTTAAATTGTGGATATCTTGTTTCACAAGGAAATCATTCATTTTGATCCAATGTGTCAAAGCAATTAGTAGGCTTACCCTAATATAATGTCAACATTAACACATGGTAAACAATAGCCTAGTTGGGTGACAGAAAGGTTACTGTCGATGTTTGTTTCCCAAGTAGCCGTTCAAAACTTGGGTGAGGTGGTAAATCTGTCAAGAGACAAATTTAACTGACTCCTCTAACTGATAGCTTTGGTTGTCTTTTTGCAACAGAATCACTGGCATCAGGTGAAATAATTATTATACATTTAGCACAAGAAACACAGCTAGTTTACAAACCATATTCTAAAAGATATGAGGAATGTGCCAATGCAACAGTAGCCTAAGTAATACAGGAGAGGTGGGAAAGTATTAAATTTGGAAGTAGGCCTATGTTTTAATGGAGGCAATGGTTTTCAACAATCATTAATTACAGATAATCTAGATTACAATACTAATTACATTACAATACACTGTCTTTATAAACGTTACTTTTTATTTTAATTTTTTTTTCATTTGCAATTTTTATCTTTCCTAATAGAATAGCTGACACTTGTTAACTTCCGTACTACTCTTTCCTTATGGCTGAGACGTCTGTTAAAACATGTTATTGAACTAGCTGCAATTATGAACGGTACCAACATTTTGCCGAACAAGGCTATACGTTCAGTTCTACTTGTGAACAATGCTACATGATCTGTTTTAGCTTGCAAGCGGCCGCTCGTCCGCAACATAATGACACTGACAGTTCGCTTCAGAGCTACTCCTTTCAAGAATAGAATGAGACGCAACACTGTTGGAACTAGTAGTTTTCGGGTGCGCACCTTCACACTGTATCCTGGCACTCTGCGTAAAGATAAGACTACACGCCCCACACGGCGCCTAAATTGAAGTCCCGGATGTCTATCACGCCGGAAGAGAAGAGGTCTCTTTCCCGGCCATCTTGTGGCAGCATCTAGCAAGCTGTGCGCTTCAAGCCTCGTAGAATCGGAGGAGAATCCCGCTGAAGGGGCGCCATCATGCCCGGGCATCTGCAAGAAGGTTTCGGCTGTGTCGTAACCAATCGGTTCGACCAGCTATTTGATGATGAATCCGACCCGTTCGAGGTCTTAAAAGAGGCTGAGAAGAAGAAGGACGGAGCCGCTCCTAGTGCCGCCAAGACCGCTGCCCAAGCTGCTAAGCAGCCCAAAAAAGAGTCGCAGAAGGACAGGAAGAACCCACTTCTGGACAAGAAGGAAGAAACACAGCCTCAAGTCCCACTAAAGAAAGAGGGTAAGCCGTTTTCCAGAAATGGTTGCTCCGCATACTTGAAAACACGAAGGGTCTGGTGTTCAATGCTGGCTTTCAGGGTATTTACTGTATGGCTAACCCCCCATGAGGTCAACAACGAGTCTCTATTGTCAACCCGTTGCAGCTTTAGCGCCCAACTTATATTTTGCCGAGCTACAGTATTAGCCTTAAAGTGTCATTTTCAGTTGCTCTCATATTTGACAAAACGAATCTATGCACTTGCCAAGCGGGGACCTGAATACAAATGGCCCTGTTTTTAGCTAGCTAGTTTAAGTTACCTGTGAAAATTGCAACGTTAGCTGTCTAATCGACATAGTGTTAAACAAAACTGCTAACTGGCGAGGTCTATGCATGGATCGGAATGATCTAGTTTCATCTCGGAGCTGTAACGTTGAAATAGGGCATAAAATGGGTGGTCAACTGAAAGGCCCGACTCTGCACCGTCGTTGTGGGACCAACCGCGTGGTGGAATTTTGAGGGTTGGCTAGCTAGGTAGCTAGCTGGTGAACTGTCACAACACCTGCGAGCTGCATTCCTCCCATACACTTAACTGGGCAGTGATGTCAGCACGTTTCAAGTGATATTTTTCAGTATGTTTTTTACGACTGACTAGCAATTAAACTTATTACGCGGTTAGTGTTATTCAGTGGCTAACCGGTTCATCGACTTGCTACTTCGAATTGAAAGTAGCTAGCTGAGTTGGCTTGCTAATATCTTGCAAAGTATTGTTGGTAGCTAATTGCAGAAACGATAGGCGTGGTGTGCAAGTAAGCTAGGTTGGGTCGCCAAGTCAGCTAGCCGATCAGCCAACCAGCTATCTGATTATTAGACGCATTTTCACATAAAATTAGTTTGCTTGCAAGAACAACACAGGAATGGTACAACCAGGGCCCACTCGCATTAATTCTGTGTGAGTATGAAACACAGAGAACCTTCATTAACATTACCTAGCTAGCGGAATTCAATTTGAAGCGTTTTAAGTAATTCGAATTTTGAATCGGATTTGGTAACGTGTGAGAAGTCCAAACAGGTGCACACCCGAACGTGCCAGCAGCTGTTGGTATCTTACACTGGCTCACGTCTATTTTGGTGGGGGAGGCGATTTGCTAACCCCCTTCCATGATGGCAAGTTACAGTATCTGAAATTAAGCTGGTAAGCGTGACTATTGTTACCACACCAAGTTAGCTTCAATAAATGAGGCATTTCTCATTCTCAATATTAAAGTCTGATCGATTTTATTGTCTTTGGCAAGCCAATTTACTGGTCATTTTCATAGCCCATCATATGTTAATTCACATTCCAGCGACTGCAATCCAAATTCAGTGATTTCATCTAGTTAACTTCATTATATATCTTCCTACAGCTGTTTGGGGATTTTCAAGTTATTAGAATATGGTTCACTTTTATTATGCATTTACGGACAGCACGTAAGGAATTTTGTTTAGCAAGCCCATGATCATCACTGCAGGTTTATAAGCGGTGTGTTTGAAAGTGCCAGAAAGATTGTAGAAATTCAGGGTTGAACCTTTTGGCAATTTTGTGGTAACATTTTCTTCAAGATATTGTATAGCTGGTGAAGTTGCATGTTTTTAAATTTTTTTCTTTTTTCTTTTTCATTTCCCACCGGCATTTTTATTCTGCTTTCTGTGTGTGGAAGGTTCTAAGTGGGGCTTGCTTTTGTTTCAGGTATCAGGAGAGTGGGCAGGAGGCCTGACCAACAGACCCCGCAGCAGGGACAGCCAGGCTCTCAGCAGCAGGGCGGCCCAGGCGAGGGTCGCCCCAGCGACAGGAGGCCTGACAGGAGGCCCCCTCGCGAACGGCGCTTCGATAAACCCTCCGATGAAAAGCCGGAGGGCGGCGAGTTTTCAGTGGAGAAGTGAGTGCCTAGAATGCAGTTGGGGCAGCATTAGAAGCCTCAGTGACAGAGAGATGGAGTCAGATACAGCAGAGAACCTGTTTGTATTGGCCGCATTATTTTTTTTATCCTCGTGGTCCATGGTGGGTCGAGCATCCAGTAGAAAGTTCAGCAGAGAATAATTCCTGTATTTAGTAGGACTCTGGTTTTTGTGGTTATATTAGTGTTGGTTCTGTGTTTGCTTAACTAGGTTTGAAATGTCGAACCCACACTACATTTGATTGCCATTTTGGCTCTTGAACTATTTTTTTCTTTTTCACAGGACTAAATACACCTTATACCAGGTAAATGTATCTTGAAAAAGAGGCCACCGCAGATGTATGGGCACTAGGGTCCAGCAGTATTTTGGTATATCTTAACGTGAAGCTCATAATTGATATTGTGACTGGCAATTTCACCTATATTGAATACAGCATACATATTGCTTCGGAACAGTCCTTCAATTAAAAACTGTCATAGATGAATAACCTTAATCCAGCAGTATCATTCAACCTAATCCCACCCTAATATAATCTTGGTTTCAATAGCACACTAAAGGGACACCGTTTACACATAGCTAGCTAAGCAACCAACTAACTAGCACTTGCTTGCTAGCCAACAGCCAGACATTTAATTGTTTAAAGACTTTATGTTGCTCATGATACCACACTTGTGTGCTCACTGTTTTCTGGGAGTATCGAGGGTAAATCGGTAAAGTGTAGGCCATTGCCAATAAAACCGTAATAGTCTGTCATCAGATTTTATTTTTGCAGTCCTCCTTGCAGCTAATTTACACATGCTTAAAACTGAATCCAAACGGACGTATCCAAATATAAACCTAGCCTGTTTTTTCTTGTTTATTTTATAAACTCAGAAGAGTAACCATCCCTCTCGTAAACACTAGCACAAATTTTTTTAAACACTAAGACAATTTACACTAGAGATTGGATTTTACTTTAGCTACATCAAAATAGAATTGACTCAGTGGCGATCAATGGCCGGTACTTTATCTTCCGATCCTGTGGTCTGAATAAAACAAGGACCTGTACGTAATATACAATGCACAGCTTAATTTCCCATCAATATTCAGATAATCAGTTGGCATTGAGAGGGTGTGCCAGACCCTTTTTGACAAGTTGCACGCAAGTCTGAATTGGGATATGATTTTGAGTCGGGTGCACATAGCATGCCTAAGTCTGCACTCAATTTTCCAAGTGAGAATTTTCCCTGTGTTATCAAATATTATGTCAATACTTAAAAAACATTATATATTTATAAATCATGTGGGAAATGGAACATAGAATAGAAAAATAATTAAGTTTATTGTTACCAGGCCATATTCAATTATTTAGATATTTGCCCTCAATATATTGATATTCCAATATTGCTGGTTCCTAATGTGCACCACATTCCCTAAATGCACATTTATCCCCATCTCATAGTTATCTCATGCTGTCATACTGTCACTTGAGTTGCACAGTGGTGTGGTAAAGGGAAAGACACTAATGTTTATTTTAAAAAAATGTTAATGAAAGCAATGTACCTGTGTTTAAAGTTGAACACACGATCACAAGGTGTTATTGGTTATGTGGGAGGAGATGTGTGCTTTTCCAGCTCACTGTTCTTCCTCTGCTTCCTCTCCCAATCAGGTCTGCCGGAGACCGGCCCATGAGAGGCCGTGGTGGCGGCCGCGGGGGGCGTGGTGGCCGCGGGCGGGGCATGGGCAGGGGCGATGGGTTTGACTCTCGTGGAAAGCGCGAATTTGACCGACACAGCGGAAGCGACCGATCGTAAGTCATTCGTTAATTGTGCCTCTTCTCGCTCTCTCTGCGGTGTGCATGAAAGGGAGGATCCAGTTCTGAGCACTTGGGTTTCTGGCTGTCATCTCAGAGCTAAGTGACTTTTGGCTTTTGTTTCAGCAGCCTGAAACCTGAGGAAAAGCGTGGCGGCAGTGGGTCTCACAACTGGGGCACTGTCAAGGATGAGCTGAGGTAGGCGATCTGCACGTTTTACTAGCATTAAGCTATTGAGCAGTAGTATTTCATTGCAAGTGCGATTACAAGTGATAAATGGTCATCTACAATTCAAGTATAGGTAATAGCGTGATGTTACAGATGCATGTTGGATTAACCACTTTAGTAGAATACTGTTGCAATTTCATACCATAAATCTGTTATTTACATTGTTGTTTTGAGTTGTGTCCGTTTCAAAGAGAAATATACTTATTGATAGATTTGTGGGTTATACAGCAAAGTTGTTTTATTTACTTAATATCGTTAGATGTTCTGGGGTGTCGTAATTCACAGCAAATTTCAAATTGTGGCTGTTAAGATGTATTTACCTGGAATACCTAAGTGGTGTTTTCATGATTTGATTATGAATCATGGGACATATAAGATACCTGGATTAAGTAATAGCATGTTGTTCATTGTGTTGACACAAATTCAGATTATTAAAATGGTTAAACTCCGATCTCATGAAGTGGCTTAAGTGACAGTCTTAATGTTCCATAGTTATAATAATTCAGTAAAGTAGCCTGAAAAATGCCGTGTTTCTGATACTGATGGGTCCATGTGTTACCGGCAATATTCTCTCATTCTTTGGTACATGCTAATAAATGGACATTTTCACTAAATTCCACTGATGGAAATCACTGTGGCAATTTTACCATTATGCAGAACTGATGCCATATTGCATGGATGACTGTTATTTTTTAAACTTTAGTGAGCTTGATCAGTCCAACGTCACCGAGGAGACTGCTGAGGGAGAGGAGGCCCCCCCTGCGGACTCTGAGAACAAGTGAGTGGAGCCCTCCTGATGTTCCATTTCTGCTTGGTATTTAGTCACTGAACATGTCTGACAGTGTTTCCAGTGATATCCCAGTCCATCACATGCCGTATCGCGTTCCACCAAAGGGCGTTGATTCCGGTTCCCAGCAGTGTTGTGGCTTGTGTTCCAGGGAGAATGAGGTTGAGGAGGTCAAAGAGGAAGGACCCAAGGAGATGACTCTGGATGAATGGAAGGCCATGCAGGACAAAGAGCGAGCCAAGGTTGAGTTCAACATTCGCAAGGCCAACGAGGGTGCTGATTGGAAAAAGGGATATGTCCTGCACAAGTCTAAGAGCGACGAAGTAAGCGTGACGCCTAGCATGTTCATAGCACTGTATCAGGGTCTAAGTGTATTTTTATTTTTATATGCACTTATAAATTTTCACCTGTGGAATTTGATTGTACTTTGAACATTTGCTGGTTTACAATGAGAAAGTAACATTTTACAGGGTTCTCGAACATTAAATTGGATTGAAAAATCCAGATCCCAGTGCCTAATAATATATAGTTTTTTTTGCTCAGGTTTACATAGCAAGACTCATTTAACTCGTTAAAGTTAGTTACAATAGCCAGTTAGTATTTGTTAAGTTATTATTATTACAGTATTATACTATTATGAACTAAATCTTTTCCTGGCCTTTTTCCTCAAACAGAGACCTGCTGGTACTTTGATCGACACTCCTGAGATTGAGCCAGAGCCAGTGGTCTACCAGAAGGTGTTTATATTCCCTTGCATTCATTTTCCACTGGTCTGCTTATGGCACCAACGCAAACAACTCTTTTGCAAGTACAACTTGATGTCTGTTGGGTGATAACTGACTGCTAATTTATGTGTTTTGTTCTGTACATCTACTCACTCGGTAAATGCTCACACACGGTTTTATGCTATGCCAAAGATGCTTGTCGGAAAGATGCTTCCCCTCGGCGTAAGCAGTTGCATTCACATTCCTCCATACTTTTCCCAAGTTTGCCTGATATCCGAAAGTACTGATTCATCGCCGCTGCATCTCCAACTTGGTGGCTTATTGACTTGAGCTGTGCTTTTACTATTCTGTGCTTCAGAGTGAGCATGGTTCTGTTTGAGCATGAATTTTCCAAGTCTAATCAACAGCCTGTCAAAACCTCCAAGCCCCATGTTTGTATGCATTGTCCTCACTTTTGCTTGAGAAAATTACATGCCAGCTGAACGATCACCTGCACTGAAGTAACCTTTAGCGGCTTGCTGATGTAAAATGTTGGAGAGCCCTTTCAGACTTGGCAACATGCATGCTTAAAACCCATAAGCGCCCATAGAGAAGACATTGCGGAGGTTTCTGAACAGCTTGAATTAACCGTTGTCATTTTATCAAAAAGCTGTTTATATCTCAGATGATTGGCTAAGGTGCTGGGCCTGAAGGTGTTTGAGCACTGTGTACGTGTGTGTGTGTGTGTGTGTGTGTGTGTGTGTGTGTGTGTGCGCGCGCATGCGCGTGCGCGTGCATGTGTGTTCCCCTCTATCTCAGGTCCCTGCTGATGATCCAACCGGAGAGCACCACTTCCGGAAGCCGGCCAATGACATCACATCCCAGTTGGAGATCAACTTTGGAGATCTAGGTCGTCCTGGGCGTGGCCGTGGCGGACCCCGTGGCGGAAGGGGAGGGCGTGGTGGCGGTGGTGCTGCTGGTGGTGGTGGTGGCGGCGGCGGTGGCAGCAGCGGTGGTGGCGCCAACAGGCCAACCCGCGGGGGCAGACCTGACAAGGTAGGAGGATAGAGCCCCAGTTGGGTCAACTCCAGTTAACTTGGGACTGTTCTTGGTCTTATGCTAGATGTTAAAGTGGGCTCTTCTATAGAAATGGTACTTATGACAGCTTCTCTCCCTCTGTCTTTTCACAGCCTAGTGGAGTGTCAGTCCCCAATGTGGATGACCCAGAGGCTTTCCCAGCCCTGGCCTAAAAGAAGCCACCATCAGCCGAACCTTGAGCCCCTCCGGGCCCTCCTCTACGAGGCTTGCATGCTTATGGATCCTTCAGCTTAAAAAAAGGAAGACTGTCATCCATACCATTCACACCAGAGGACTGAATATTATCTGTTTAAAAAAAAAAAAAAAAAGGACTTCTTGCTACTCTGAAGCAAATTGGTAGAAGTTTTGTATTTAGAAACATGGTAGCAGGGATGTTTTCATACAGTATTTTTTTCAGAGATTATGCATTCTTCATGAATACCTTTTGTACTGCTGCTTGAAAATATGCATTTGCAAATATAGGTGTGAAGAGTGTGTGTCAGTTAGCTCAGTCTCTGCTGCTTGCTTGCTTCCCTTTCAATTGATTTCAATTTAATTTTAAGGACTTTACAGTTGGCAAATTTACCAAAAAGTGAGTTTAAAATGTTACTGTATTATATTAAGTGAGAGGCACAGGGCCTTTTTAAGTTCTGTGGTGGCCTATATATTTTTTAATGTTTTAAACTTAAGACCTGACACAATCTGTTTTATAGTAATGAAGATATTTTTGATGCATTTCTGAAAGTGTCAGAAAAGGTGGACTTGCTGGTGGGTTGCCCTCCCCCCTTGTGGTTCCGCTGAGCTGTTGGATCCAAGGTACTTTTTAAGTGGTCCCTGGATCATTTATATAGGATTTGCTTTAATAAATAAGTCAAACATTTTTGGGCCATCCACAGGATCCCGTCAGGTGACCTGACCACCCAAGCATGTTTTGTTCCCTGAAGTTTTTCTCTGAAGTGTTGGGGGCTTGGTGTTTTGGGTGGGTTAGAGGGGGGTGTGGTGTGAGATTTTTAATCTTAGGAAATCTACATCTGCCTACATCCAATATATTTTGAATAGCTCAGCACACAGATCAGTCTCTTTCCCATGCTATAAAACATGCCGTTTGCCATTGTGGTGACGTTCTCCCATTTTAGTTTTGCAGCAGCACTACGGCATAATTTTTCTGAAAGAAATACGATTGTTCTGTGTGGAACAATCAGTTGCTACTATATGTGTGAATTCTAACCCTGCTAATAGTCCTCTGTGTCCCATGTTTAAAATGGCAAGCTTAATTGGATTGAAGTGTGAAATTATAGCATCAGAGGAATAACAAGGTTTAACAGTACCATAAGCAAATCAAAACCTTGTATTTAGTGTTGGAAAGTCGCTGGCGATGTACAGACACAAATGGCACATGCAGACTTTCTTTTGTAGAACTGTTGGGTCCAGACAAGTTTGGGTTTCTCGACTTAAAACCCCTTTCTGCAAACATCCCTGTTGTAATAAATTGCTTTAAGGTGTTACTTGTGTTCTGCCAATGGCAGTGGCTAGTGTGTAATGATTGCCATTTCATTTGTGGTTTGAACAAAGTAAAGTTTAACCATTTTTACTTCCAACAGGTTCATGAAAAATATATCTTTTACCATCAAAATTTTAAAAATCTTTAAGATAGTGTACCTTGATACATGTTAATCTACCATTTTTAGTGGTAAACCATAGCCTGGTAACACCTTACACTGAAAATAGTTATTCTGCTTCCCATGGCATGTGCGCATAAAATACTCAGGAGCCATGTGCTTTTCAGGCAGTGGCGTATTAAACAGAGGTTGAGGTCATAGCCCCCATGGGTTGAAGATGATACCTCAGTTAAACCATTGGCTTGCAACTTTCTTTGCCCTAGACATGGGGCACAAGCTTTTTGAGATGTATATACTGTATGTACAGTCTAGTACAATTTTTTTGCCCAAGAGATCTAAGGGGACAGTCAAGGTGCATGTGTGTCAAGCATTTATCATTTACATTTGCAAGGGAGATGTCAAGTGTATGCTTGCTCACTCAAAACAGTATGCCATTCTGTGTGGTCATAATTTCAAAACAAAATTGACTAAACTTGGAACTGCATTAACTGCTTTTTAGATATGGGTTTGAATTGCAGCAGTTTATACCTATTAAGAGACTGAACCCCAGGAATCCCATAAAATGCCCTCTGCTTACCTTCTGATAAACCCAGGAATGTTGAGTGCTTAACATGGTTGAGCTTTGAACATTCATGGAAAATATCATTCCATGTTCACAGAATATAAATTGTCTTTTTTCATTTTAAGATTCAAATGATGGTTTTTAGAATATGTGGTTATTTCCAGATAACAAACTAACTTGTACTGACTTAATTAAGTTGCATAAAAAATAAAGATGGGCTACACTATGAAAATGGGCATCAGAATGATTTTAGACTAAGTTTAGACTTTTAGTTGTATTTTGTGGAAGGAAACTCAGAAGGTGCCCAGGCAGGTGTTTCAGATCAAGTTGTGTAACCAGCTCATATTTGGATATATGCTGCCATTTTTAATGTGCTGTTAGATTTGAAAATACAACATGTATGACAATGCAGTCAACAGCAAGAGCTTTTCCAAGCTCGCCCTCTTCTGTCTTCACATTCTCTGTAACTGCGTAGAGAATAATTGCACTATAGGTCTTGTGGCACTAATATTGTCAGGAGCAGGACGAGAGCAAGGCTGCTGATCGGATATGTTAAGTATTGAATCGTTGGTTTTTCCATTCTGCATATATTCATGTAAGAATATGAACCCTCTTAGGAGAGTTTACTTCCAAGCTCAGGTAGGTCCCAGGACATATATTTCGGTTTCATCACATGGTGATATTGCCGCAGCAGGCACAGTGCAGTTTAATATGACTGTCGTCAACTCGCTGTAGCACCAACTATTATCAATTATTTGTTTCAGCCCCTTTGGAACAAGTGAAGGGTTTTTCCTTTATCAAGAGATTTTTGCTATGCTAAAAGCCTCACTAGTCCACAATGCAACAGTGTGGCTTTGTGGGAGATTGTTAGGATCCTCCCTGTCACTAAGTTTCTCTCATGGTTCCCTTTGTGTCAGAGAAGTGAGGGAAGGGAGCCAGCTAATGTCAATATCAATATAGCTGGCTGCGTACACCACACCCCTTCTTGTGAAGGGGGTGGTGAAAGTCGTCTAAGGTAATTTAGGAAAATGACACACTGGAGCAGATCCAGAATTTAGACAGGATAGCAAGTGAAAAATTGAATTGCGATGAGGTAAAATATATTATACATACCAGATAATAAACACTGGAATTAATTACACATCACTGTTGCATAATTACTACTCATTTAAGTGTTGTCTTAGTGAGGACCGAGTAAAAAGTTTCAGTTCTGAATCCTGCAGTTTAAACAGTCAACACTTGTTTAAGGTCGGGCACTCTGCCCATAAGTGTATCAACAGTTAAATCATCTGACTTAGCCGACAAAATGTATTTATTTGATTTAATTTAGTAATTCGTTAAATCACTGGATTTGTTGATAGGCAGAGCAATCTGTTTGATTAAATCTCATCAAAATGTTCTACTCAACCTGATTAAGAAATGTATTAAGTTAACAATATACATATAATCTAAAGATGAAGGTCAACTACCTTAATGAACGTTACAGACATGGACAAAAGAAATGAAGGAAAATACAAAACCACAGCCTTTTCTTCCCAAAATGGACCCAAGTAAAACCAAGATCAAACTTCATAAACCTCCAAAAAAAACAATTCCAAAAAGGAAGGGATGAAAATGCTAGATGAGCTGTAGGGCAAAAAACATCAGACCCTGCAAACACCAAGAAGCGCAAGGTCCAGGTGTAAGGTTCAGATTCCTCGAATGTCTGCCACAACCGATCTTAAAAAGCTGAAGTAAGTGGTTGAAAGCTGGTGAATAGCTGCAAATTTCTGTATTAATGTGGCCTTGTAAATGGTAAATGAACTGCATTTATATAGCGCATTTTTCCAATGCCATGCCAGGAAAATTCCCCCCTCAGCATACCAGAGCCACCAGACCCCCTCACTGTTGGTGTCAAGCATTCAGGCCTGTACCGTTCTCTTGGTGTATGCCACACATGCACTCGCACGCTTGTCGAGAATATGGTGAAAGATGACTCATCTGACCATATCACTTTTTTCACTTTTCTGCAGACCTGTGCTTAGGGTTTTTACACCACTGAACACTCAAATGTGCATTCGCCTTTGTAAAGAGGGACCCTGCTATAAAATCGCTCTCTATGTAGTTGTTGATGGACTGTTCTTGCTGACAGTCTGATCACGCCCTGAATTGACATTCTCATTTTCCTTACATAATGCACAAATGCACAAGCATCACAGTTATCAACTGTGCCTCTGACCACAATTTCTAACCCTATATACTGATGTCTTTCCCATAGATCTAGATGCAGATGTCACTTTAGTCACTGTTCCTATTGAACCACTAGCCAGTTGAGCAGTGTTTGTGACTGAAGCTCCTGCCATCCAATAATTAACCCTCCTTCAAAGTCACTTACATCTTTTCCTCTTGCCATCTTGTTCAAAAACGAGGTCAACTGGGCCTGCTCAGCATTTTTATACATGCCACAGAGCATGATAGGATGTTAGTTGCTTAATTGTATCATGCAGTACACTTGCATGGAAGCATCTAAATTTGTTATGTTCCTCCACTCTTTTACTCAGGTTTTTCCTTTAATTTGTTACCCATCTGTATGTCCTCATCAAAGTATCTCAGGTGTACCTTGCTTGTATCCCAGTATTTGCAGCTGGAAAAACATGTAGTGAGGTGAGGTTTTATTAATTTTACTGTGAAAATCAACTATATAATTGCTTTCTGTGTGATCTGCATTTACTCTTGGATTAAAAATACATATCAAGAAATTTCTGTAGGCTAGGTTTTAAAGGCTAGGATTGTTACATTTCATAATTAAGCATTTGAATATTCCTCCATGTAAACATTATGTTCTGATTGAATATTAAGATGACAGAACATTGTCTGATCATGTATGATACACAAACTGCAAAATCATTTTCCCATTCCACAGAATTTACTTTACAGTTTGTGGCTGCATGGGAACGTTTAGTGTTTTTAAACAAATTCTGGAACTTGTCACCCTGTGCCTGTGCAAAGAAAAACTTGTTTTTGGGCATGGTGAATAGAAACTAGAGGTTTAAGTTCAGTCCAGGAAACTACAGTCTATCTTCACTGCGTCTAAAGTCAGTTTCCCCCCACATTGAAACATGGGCTCCAGGAAGGGGCTCTGGGGACAAGGGAAAAAGTTCATGTCACCCAGACAGTCGTTCTCTGCCTCCACCTCACTGCTATCAGCCAGCAGCCCTTGGGGGGAGATGTAGTCCACGGTGACATCCGTGCCCTTGGACTCCTGAGTCTGCTCTGAGCTGTCTGAATCATGGGAGAAGCTCTTTATGTAGGAGAAGGTCAGCTGGCCGTCGTACAGGGGCGAGGCCTGTGATGGGCTGTGGTTGGGTGGGAGCAGGAGGCACAGATCAGTGGTGCCCCCATCGGGGTCAGAAGTTCTGCTGAGCTCTGGGTTTGCCAAATCCCATGGCATCGGAAATTCCTGTATCTCCAAGGTATGAGGCTCCTCCTCACTTTGACTGGAGTCATCCAGGCTAAACTGGTTGTCCAGCATCAGACCCTGGGTAAGAAGAGTGAAAAAAAATACTCCAACATAAGTAGGGAGATATCCATCTTATTTATGATTGGTCATTGTCTGTTTAATTTATAATTAAACATTAAATTAGTTGTCTATTTTGTAGTTATTATAGACCATTTGTTATTATTTATTTGTTATATTTTTATTTTTGCACAGGCCTCTCTCAAATGTTTTACAGACTACATTATTTAGTTACGATGCAAGAACACACGGATCTTAGTCTATACAGTAAAATGTTCAGTGCTAAATGAACTGTTGCAGAATACATATGGTCCCTATTTGGCTCATATGTACTCTTTTAGAGTTGAATTAACACTATTTAACATTAACACATTTTACAGGGTACACGTTGATATCATATTGTTCTTTTCAACCAACTGCATTGTCTAATGTTTAGCACCGTTTGTAGTTCTGAAAAGTAAAATAAACGTCCTGTGGCGTAAACTCTGAGTGGTTGTTGATTTTATAACTATATTTAAAAGTGCATGGCTTTCCACTACCATGAATGCTAAGAGAACATGTCTTCCATTTCAGCTTATTATAACAACTTCCTGGGATAACATGCATCTATTCCCAAGAGAGGAAAAATATTAAACCCTACCATACAGCTAGCTGACTGCCAGAGGCTGTCAGTCCTGCCATTGTCTTAAGTGGTGCAAATTGGCGTTTTCAATTAAAATCTGAAAAATTAAATGGCTCCCCTGAGGAGGGGAGCAGTGAGCGTGGTGAATCCTTGTGTGCAGGTCCGTGTACCTTGATTGCTGCACACTCCTTTGCCCATTTGCTGTTGGCAGGATCGGGAACATCGGGCATTGAGCAAAAGAAACACATTGAAACTCTGGAGAAAGAAAAACGGCAATCAGTAATGCTGTTTAAAAATACAGTAAAACACCAGTGTACTGGTAATCTCAATTCTTCAAGTCACATGGTACAGTACACCGCGGGAAAAACATTAATTCCTGACATGAACAAAATGACATGAAACCTAATGAAGGTCAACATGCAGAAACATTAACATGATACTAACATGCCTGATGAATTCTGCATCATCAGACAAATATAATCCATGTAAAAAACAGTACATATACTGTAAATCTGACTAATGAATAATAAGTTTTTTTACTGGAGTCCTGCTTTTCATCTTTCCTTGGAGGTAGATTTGCTGTGAGCTTCCCACTTTGTGGGAAGTGCAGTTAATCGTCTTTTTTCCAAATAAAATGTATGAATGGTTCACACTGCTTAAAAGGTTTTTAAGTTCTATATGCAGTGATGCTTGCTGCTCAACTTCTGGGGGATGGAAAAATTTTTTTGGGGGGGTGCAATTAATATACATGTAAACAGTATATTACATCCCATTCCCTTGACAAGTACTATTTTATGAAAGTGCAGTTTTTCAGTTTAAGTCTGGATATAATCATTTAACAAGCCCAGCTTTTTCCCTTTGTAGCCATCTCCCTTAGTCCAAAGCATTTCTTGTGCCCTGCCCTTGTGTACCCAGTGTACCCAGGTCTTTCTGTAATGTAATGATGGGGTTCAGCACAGCCGAGATTCAGTGTGTGTCCCTCACGAATGTGGAACTGCCTGCGTTGCAAGGGAAACTGCAAGCAGATAAGAGGAAGCTTTTGTGTGTATTTCCTTTGATTTGAGAGTGCATGTGCTCACTTTGTTCTCAGTATATAGTGTCATGTGTGATCAATATTTGGGAAGAAGCAACTCATTTCATTACCTTTTCCGTACTGATGAGATCTGACACAAGCTCATGACCACGAGGACACACAGAAAGAGTGTGCAACCAGCAAAAATGATGACATAAAGGACCTGCTGGTCTTGCTCTGAAAAAAAAAAACATTTGTTAATTGAAAGCTGTGCATAGCAGAGCAATATACCACTTGAGCCATATGCCAATATACACTCACCGCCCACTTCATTAGGTACACCTGTTCAACTGCAAACTGCAACTGCAAAACCCGTTAACGCAAATATCTAATCAGCCAATCACGTGGCAGCAACTCAATGCATTTAGGCATGTAGACATGGTCAAGACAATCTCCAGAAGTTCAAACCAAGCATCAGAATGGGGAAGAAAGGTGATTTAAGTGACATTGAATGTGGCATGGTTGTTGGTGCCAGACGGGCTGATTTGAGTATTTCAGAAACTGCTGATTTACTGGGATTTTCACGCACAACCATCTCTATCTCTAGGGGATTACAGAGAATGGTCCGAAAAAGAGAAAATATCCAGTGAGCGGCAGTTATCTGGGCCTTGTTGATGTCAGAGGAGAATGGCCAGACTGGTTCGAGCTGATAGAAAGGCTCAAATAACCACTTGTTACAACCGAGGTATGCAGAAGAGCATCTCTGAATGCACACCACATCAAACCTGGAAGCAGATGGGCTCCAGCAGGAGAAGACCACACCGGGTGCCACTCCTGTCACCTACTGAAGTGTCCGGTGAGTGCATATTGCAAGTAAAGAACAGTGTATATATATTTACGTTTATGGCGTGGGTAGAAAAAGACGACGGGCTTTCCCCTGCGTCCCTCTCCTGCAGTTGTGCTGCCTGTCATTGACAAGTTGTATCTTTCTCCGGGGTGTAGGCCACTGAAAGCACTGTAACTTCTCAAAGAAGGGTCTATTGGACCTGGAACAGAACCCAGACACAAACTCCATTATCTCTAGTGATTCATCGCTCTAGATGTCTCTTGGTTAAATGTTATTTTAATGTTTAGCAATGCGTATTGTCATTATTGTCCATCAGGAAAAAAAAACTTGTGGGGTGGGAGATCTCACATGCTCTAAATTTCAAATACTCAGTTAGGAGCTGAAGGCTTTCCACCGACCTTTTACTTAGTGCCTGCACTCATGCACATGCACCACTGCATGTTCTGCATCATGTGAGGGCTGTAGTAGCGTGCTATCTTACTAGATCAAAGTGCTCGGCTCATTTTGAACATTCCACATGTCTGAGCAAGAGCACATTGTGCCTTTATTAATATTCAGAAGTCATTACAGGTGACGGCAAGTTTTCAGTAATATTTTCAAAAATATGGCACCGTTGATGACTACTACATCCCAATGCATTTGCCACCTTTTTGTGGTGTATTGTGAAGACCACTAAACTACTATTGTTATGTTTGGGCCATTCCCATACAGTGCTAAATACAAGAAAAGCTGCAATGGAAATTGAAACTGTGTACTGTGTTACAACTGTTACAACACATTGGTTTTTCATATTGAGCTTTAAAACCAGGTCTCACTATATCCAACTCAGCTTCCTCACCATACTTTTGAATGGTCCTGTCCCTTGCCCGTTCAAGGTAGATTGTGTATCTCTTCAGACAGCCTCTCTGGTGTTCCAATGGGATCTCTGTCCAGGTCACAGTCACTCTCCCATCTCCCACATTCACAGAGGGAGTAGGGCCCTGTGTTGGAGCTGGATAGCATACACAAACCAATAAAATTCACATCACAAATATAGACCACCCTCCCCAACACAACAACACACACACATACATACTGTACATACCCACACTAGCCAGTATCACGGCATAATGTAACACATTATTGTAGAAAACACTGCAGATCTCTCTCTCTCTCTCTCTCTCTCACACACACACACACACACACATACACTGCAAAAAGCAAGTAGCAATGACACAAAATGACAGAAAAGACTATAGATCACACGCACAGAAAACAGTCTATACTAGAATACAATTACATAAATGCAGACCACAAACCCAAACTAGTCACAGATAATAACAGAAAACATGCACATCAAGCAAAAAAATCTTATTGACAACACCATACACCACACACACTCATGATCACATTTTACACAGAATGACATGCAGTGAGTGCATTATTGACTCACTCCTTAATCCAACGCAATTACAGAAAATTACACACACACCCCACATACACAAACTCAACACAGTCACACGTGCAACTCATATCAGAGTAACATATTGCATATGCATACAAAATATACTGCAGGTTATGGGACGCAATTCTAACCTGACTCCAATGAGAACACATCCAAGAAACTGGTCTTTCCAGCAATCCTGTCCTTATACAGAGCGTAGACGGCCCCTTGATAGCATTCACCTGGATGTATGTTCTCTGTGGCAGAGGCAGAAATTAGGAGCATTACCTTCACGATGGCTCTTCATCTGTCAGACAAATTATGACAAGATGTACCGTGCCTGCGCACCTGTGATGACAGTGCTGAGCTGGTCAGGATTTATCCTTTTCCACTTGAGCCCCTGCTTCCCCCTTTTAGCTGGGCACCACTCCACTAGGTACCCGCTCACATGCCCCGCAGTGGCAGGTTTCTGCCAGGAGATGGCGATGCTGCTGTTACTATTGGGCATGCACAGGACATTCTGAGGGGCAAAGGCGGGCAGGTCTGAGGGCAGACAGAGAGAAGAACAGAGGAGTTGCACACTTTCTCCTGCCATTGATATTGTCTAGACTAAATAAGACAGCCTAACAAACAGTGAAGCCTGACCTAAGCATAAGGCCTGTTTCTGTCAAACTGCCCTTAAAACAAAGTGACATGCTAGCAGTTAGCAGAGTGCGTTTTACATTCACATTTCACTACTCCCAGCTGTGTCCAATATGTACTGATTATAATGGAACAGAGCATATTCAGAATATAGCTAATCGGAACAGACAAGTCAGACAGGGCCTTTACCTGTATGAAGAGGTAAGGTCATGCAGGCAGGGGGTGAGTGGCCTTTGGAGTTGTAGGTAGAGAGTGTGACATTGCAACGAGTGCAGGCGATTGGCCAGCCAGCACTGCTGTTGGTGGTGTATACTCTAGTGCTCCCCTGCTGCAGATCATGAACCTCTAGCCTGTACCCAAGAATCCTTCCACCTGCCTCAGATTTATTTAGCTCCTGCAAAATGGGAAAAGGCCTGTTTGTATCCAATCCTCACAGGAAAACATTCTGGGGTCATACATGTACATTACATACATTTTCCATTTAGGCATTTCATTGTCCAGAGTGGCATACATAAATTTGGAATTAGTGGCATGCTTTGATCACATATTGGCAGGACCTGTAAAAATGTGAAACCTTAATACATCATGAGGCTTTGTCCCTTGTGGTATTAGTATTATCAGCAACAAAACCAACAACCATTATCATCTTCCTCACATCACGATCACAATATTAAATTTGCACCAATAAGTAGAGGGGTGGAGAATTGTTTAACATACTGATTAAAACCAGGGCCCAACATTTTCTTTTTGTTAGCATTATCCATTACTGGACAACGTACATAATAATAGCGGCAGAATAATCTACGCTGCCATTGACACAAATTATAGGTTGATCAGATGTATTTTTGCGCAGTTATTACTTTCTCTGTTCCCCAGCACTCCTAAGCATGGGTCTCGTTTTTAAGACAGGGGTGCTGCACCGCACCGCTAGTTCCTACATTTATGCATTACAGTGTCTCTTTTCAAGGGGATGGGGGTGTCTGTTTTGGCATTTCATTTTTTTTTGAGTGTGTTTCTTCTAAGTCTGGCATCACTTTATTGTAAACTGAAACTGTCTATCTACTTTAGCTTTAGTTTCATTCTAACACATCAGTTGTTAGAAGGTGAATTAACAGTCCTGAGTCATGAGTTCAGAAGTGGTACAACCAACAGGCAGTGTAGAGTAACAGTCCCACCGAAACAGTGCACGACCACCTGTGATTTGCTGATGGGTGTTGGGATACGAATAACTATTGTGACATTGGAAATTCTATGCTTCAAATGTGCATTTTCCACAGGAATTACAACTTAAAGGCAATTAGATTTCCTTTGCAGTGTTAAAGGGAATTTATTTCATGAGGGCTGGAGAATGCTCATCTGTAGCCACTTATTTTAATTAATGCAACATTGTACTGATATTACAGCATGGTAATTATTCAGCCATAATCTGAGTATGTCACATTTAGAATTTAAATGAAATGCACTTGCATTGCATGCATGCAGTGGTAGAACTAATAATGCACAAAGGCTTATACAAGCCATCTTGAAGCATTTGTGAAGGGAATGCAATGCATGCATCTGTACACACAGATTGTACACACAAGTTCTCACCGTAAAAGCCATTCACTAGCTTTGATCTCACAAAACATAATTGGAACAGCCAAAAATGAAGATTTAGGTGTCATAACTGCTGCAGAGACAACAAAGGTGGAAATACTTGCCTTCCAGAGCACAGTAAGAGATGTGTTTTGGGACTTGGGCGACTGTTCAGTGTACCATATGTCCAGCTTCGTACGTGGAACTGCAACAGAGCAGGGCACTAAGATGACAACAGTATTCTCTTAAATCTCACCACACCCATTTCCAGCTGACATCATTCTTTCATGTTATTTGCATGTTATTTTAGTTTGCTGAATCTTTCACTAGACCACACAGAAGAAAACTGACAGCAAGATGTGTTGTGTTGATATTGTTTGATGCACACTGCAACTCACTCAACTGCTCAAGTGAAACAAGAATGTTTTCTCAGTCGTGACTAATGTTCCTGGAAATTAAAGCTATCTGCGTTGAATAACAGATACAAATGACCTTTAAGGTAACCATCAACTAAAGCCAAAATTTCATTGCTGCTTTCCAAAGCATGCCTCTGCTTATACTGTAATGCAATGCTAACATGGCACGTTTGCAAAGAAAAAAGATACAATGCAGCAAAATTAAACAGACACTGTTGTATATCTCATCCACTCTACAAACTATTCTGAAATAACGTCTTCAGTTAAGTGCACATCTACTGCATGTTGCTTCTTGACTGTGGTCTACGATCACAACACGCACACAGACAGTTGAGAATGCGCTTCTCTACAAATACAAACCAACACACAAGACAGAGCAATGTGGCCAACTAAGGTGCGTGTTTTCCAAGAAGGCTCAGCTAGCACTGACGTCACAGTCCACCATGTTCTTGAAACTGATTTCAGTCACTTTAAAAGGACAGTTTTAAAGGACAAAACTTGATTACTTCAGCTTACTCTGGCTCAGCTTTTTATGATCTCTGGATTTTATAAGTCCACCTACAAAAATCATCTTACGCGCACAAACACACACGCACACATGCACACACGCACACCTTGAACAACCAAAAGGACATTATTTATCTCACACAATCAGTTTGTAAATCAGTACTTTCCAAGAATTCTTCCAGCTTCATTTAAACTTGACGCAAGTATGCAAAGATGATGTGTCATGGAAACACAGAAATACTGTCGTACCCGTCTACTGACGTTGGTGAATTATTAGTCAATTCAAGGTAAAAATTTAAAGGTGTGGTATGTAAGTTTGGAGAAATGAACAAGAGAAAGTTAGATTTTGAGAAAAGTTCCACCACCTCCCATCCCCTCCCCTCAAATTGTTTTCTACTAGCTACCTAGCTTTAACACTAACAATGCAGTATCTCTGCTCTGCTCTCTGTGTAGCCCCACCCTGCCTGCTCTGGCTGCACTGTGACCATGCAGATTGACAGGCAGAGAGCGAAGCTTCCTTGCAGAGAGCTGTCCTGATTGATTGTTAACATTCTGGAGCGATGAAATTTGGAGTGGCTGATTACAGAGCCTGAGGCAGTCAGGGAGACAGTGAGATTTTTTTATTACAGCTTTTAATTTATTAATATCTGTTTGGATGTGAAGGAAATTTTACCAAATATGAACAAAACTGTTCCAAAAAAAACTCACATACCACACCTTTAAGATTGTCCTTCTGGTAAGTCTTTCTACATCATGTTTTTATGTCACAGTCTGGTGAAACATCTTGAATGCATTATAAGAGGCAGTATGAAGTCACCTTCTTCATCAGTTCTGGTGGTGAGGACAGTGCTCCACTCACTCCATACACCTCTCTCCGGCATTAGCTTGCACCTGGCCCGTATTTCATACAACATGAATGGTTCTAGGTCCTTGATGCCCCAGGTCCTGTTTCCTTTTGCCTGCTGGACATAAACATTCTCTTTTTCAGCAAAAGTACTGTTACACCAAATCAAATACAAGCAGATTTGCTGAATATATGCATTAAAGCTACATGGAGGGGGATATGAATTTAAAAAGCATAAAGGATATTTGCAAATATTCTTCTCCATCATTTTGTTTCTGAATCATGTTGGAGGACCCTTTTGTTAAATTTAACCTTTAACGTCAGGTTTCATGATCATGTGTGATGCAGATCACAATCACCTAACTTCAGCTTCTGCAACTCATCATTGCAAAACTGAGTCTACTAGTCAATCATTATGATCAAATGTATTATCTGCTGTTCTCAGGTTAAACTAATGTCCTGAGTGCAGAATCACAGTGTATCTGTTGGCTTTTATTGAAATGAATTACCCCAGTTTGTTGTCAGGGGATATTATTGTGTCATACCCACTAAAAGTTCTGGGTCGGTGATGTGTACTAGTGTACACCATGATAAGATACTGTAACGATTTGACTTAAAGTTGCTGGGGTGCCAGTCAGGTCGGGGCTTGACAATTCTAATAGTCAGAGTTAGCTTAGAACACATCCACAAGACAAAGTGATTCACGCTAAATGGACAAATCTAAGCTAAGCACTGTAACCTATGTAGGTGAGAAGTAAACATTTATGTGTACATGTATATATGTCAGCCGGTCCTCAATGCTGTTGGTACATTCAGAAATTATAACAAATTAGGGGATTGTTCCTTTACCCTGAATGGATCTGTTAAGAAAACTAAAAAAGTTAATCAATACAATTGAAAAATTAATTTGAAAGAAACACCCCGTTAATATCCGGCTTTATTGCTGGTGCTTACAGTGAAGCGGTGGGTAGTCCAGGTTTCTTGCACAGCCCGATACTGGACCTCCATGCGTAGTGGGCCCTGTCCTCTGTCCCAGTGGAGTACACAATGTCGAGAGGAGCAATCCACCTCATTGATCTCTGGGGGCAGGGGCATAACTGTACACAGAAAAGGACAACAGAGTTTCAAAACAAAATCTCTTGTGTAATATAAATTTAGCAAAAGGCACATTTAACAAAATGTTCTGACAGTCTAGAGAGAAAATGATCTCATCAAACATGCATTTTACAAGAGATGTTCACATCACATTCAGAGATAACGCAACAGTGATCTGCAATAGATTCACACCTCATCAGTGATCTGTGACAATAGTGTATAGTCAAATCTCTAAGAAGGCCATTTCTAGAGACATGATAATTACATACAGGAAGTTTAGGTAAGGTCTGACAACTGTCATTGTGAACATTTTGGGATATTTTACCTTTTATTGCTGATTTTGTGATAGTCAGATTTTATTTATATTGCTAAACTGCGCAATCCTATATAGATAAATTTAAACCTGTGAAAATGTAGGCAATTCCTCATTCACCATGCCTCAAATAAAGGTACATTCACAACATAAATATCTATTAATGTTTCATGTACATCATGAGAATCTGGAAATATCCCCACACCACAGTTGGCGATTGTGTTAAGAAAACTGGCATCAGAATGTATAGATACAAAACCCATTTAAATTTGGTCTTAAAGAAGCCCTGTGGTCTAGGATGGTATGATCTCAGATCTATGATTGTGCTGGTCAGACTTGGGTCTTACTGTACCTGGTTATCTACATTCTAAGGATATGTGAAGTATTTTGCTCGTTTTTCAACAATATATTGTAAGGCAGATACTTACCAGTTAATTGAATATTAATGAAAGAATATTCACCTCATACTTTTTATCCCCTTAAGCCTACCTATATCATTGAGTGAGAAATTCAAGCTGCTGGAGACTGCAGAGCCCAGTTGGTTTGTCTCATTGACCCACACAGAGTAGAACCCCTGGGGTTCAAGGATGGGAAATGTCACAGAGCCAGATCCAAGTATAGAGCTGACCATTGCCGTGCCATCAGGAGCTAATGTTCTCAGCCTAAAAAAAAGCAAATCACTCAATCCATTATCATCAAAATGACTGCAAAACCAAAATGAGCCTCTGGTGCTCATACACACTGAACACCTGTTACATGGAGCATTAACACTGCCTTTGGTGAAACCCCATCACAATATGTGTTATAAACCATCATTGACATACTTTGCTGGGAAAGTGGTCTCCTGTGAACGATCCTGTAACACTGAACATACACTTTCCAGTTATACTTACCAGAACTCTGATATGGTTGGGAGGTGAGTCTCTCTTCCCTTTTTCCATGAGCATGTAACATTTCCAGATCCCTCTTTTTGAATGCATGTCAAGTTCTGAGGTGTCAAGGGTGCATCTGTAAGGCAAAGGCAGACCACCTTCAGCACCTGCATTTTTAAGGCCATTTGAAGAGACAAAACATAATGGAGACCCTCTGTAACATGAGTTTTGCTAAACACAACATTCTGATGCACTGCAGGTCACAAAGAAGTAGTTACCCTAAGAATTTTCTTTAGAGTAAATATGGTAAGGCACTTGAATCTTGTGTGAGCAATGTAGTTCTTCAAACCTGCAGTTCTTCACATCCTGAAAAAACCCACACTGGTTTTCACAATCCCCTCCCTAAACTCATACTTGGTAAGCTGCCAATGTAGAAGTATATTCAAAGCTAAAAGCGCATCTCTGACTCAGTTTAATATATATTTTAAATTTTGTTAAGTATTAAATGCATTTTTAAAACTTGTTTTAAGCACACATAGTTTATTGCAAGCTTTGACACACGGCATTTTCTCAAATGTTTTCCCTTGTGTCCAAGCATATCAGAGTACATTGTCTTAAATGGCATACTTACACCCAGCATCAACATCAATTCCACAAAGTCTTGTTTCTTTAGAAGAGGTTGTACACTTGCAGGTGAAGAAGACTCTATTCTCTGTAATATTTGTAACTTGGAAAGATGATATTGTAGCATTGTGATCTATACGAGAATTGACCTCTTTCCGATTGATGTGAATAGACCTCCTTCCATGGCAAGGGTTTGTAGAAAAGTTGCAGTATATGCGAAAACTTGAACCCAACTGGACAACTTTACCCACTTCTGAGTATGCAGTACACTGTTCTCCTGCTACAAAAAAAAAAAAAAAGTTTACCAAAAGTTTACTAAGTAAATTGAAATATTACAATTTGGTAGGCATCAAAATGGGTTGGCCCTCTGCCAATGTCATTCATTATGTATGCATTACATAATATGCATAAAAAATACATTATGGGTAAGCAAAATTATACAATGAAAGGCCTAATTGAATTCCATTCGACATATTAATAATAACTACATTATATCATCAATTAATACACCTCTTCAACAAGTAATGTTTAAAAATAGGAAAAAGTTTATCTTCAATTTTTCTTGTGAAAAATATACTCCAGAGAAAAGGTTACCAAGTGTTTTTCAGTTGAAACGGAATGTTTGACAGAATGGTACACTATAAGCATATCGTAATGAAAAGTGGACTGCTTAAATGCTGCGGTAAACAGAAACAAGACACCTATCCAAAATGGACAAGAAACGGATTAAAACAAGTTATCATTGAGAATCAGAAGAGGCATCACTGATCCACAATAATCGTTCAGATGATTTGAATGCTCTGAAATGACAGCCTTCAGTATACACCTGCCAATGTCCCGTGTATGATTAGATCGAGTAAATAAAAGCTGGAAATAAACATTTGAATGTGATCCATTATGATTTACCTGTTGCTGCTGGTACGCCACACAGCAGAGTCACCAGTGTAAGGGCTGGCAGACCCGCACATAGAGAAGTCATTGGTCCTATTATTCCACCCGTTTAATCTGTATATGGTCGATATTTGGCTATATGATTACTTATGCTGTCCTCTTTGTAGCGTTAGGTCCGCCCTTGCCACTGACATTTTTATTGAAAAACGGTATTTGATCCGCAGGAACTCCAGTGTGCACCTTAGAAAATAAGAAACTGCCAAACCTTACAAAGCTGTACAAATCACCAACATTTCAGATAGATTAAAAAACAAACATTATCCCAACACGTGTGGCCGAACATAATGAAACGACAAATGCTCTTGGGAATTTTTCGCTGTAATAATTGCATTACTTGTCTAACGTCTAGTATGGATTTACACCTGCTGTATGTGTATGGGAAAGTACACAAACATTCACTTGCAAACGTTAACTATGTAACTTATATGAAAACCTATGATTAAATAATGGGTTACTACGAGTAACTTTCTGACTAAGGATGACATTGGTATTATTGATATCCCACAAAACGAGTAAGTATTAAAACAACGTATCCCAAGACTCACGCCATTGTGTAATGGAAAAAATAGGCTACTTACCAAGTTTATCCGGCAATACTGTAGACTGCGGTTTTACTTTTTTCATTGTTGAGAGAATGAATTATTTTCAACTGACATAAACATTCACACGAAATAGTTAGATTCAATACTTAAACGATCCATACTCCCTCTCATTTTACGTGTTCAGCGCTTAAAGATTTGGATACGAGAGCGCGTGCTCAGCGTTTGCTGCGCGCAAGTGGAAGTGAGTTACTGCAGTTGACATTTGCGTATTTAACACATTTTCAGTTCCCCCCTCGGAACGCTTGAGCCAGTACCACAAGTCATACATAATATTTGTTCTTGAGGTTATTTACAATGAATAATAACCTATTTCATATATCATGTATTATCGTATTTCAGACTAAAGTCATATATGTCAAAGTGTGGGAAGTATTTGAAAAAGCCATTGGAATTAGCAGGTTACTATGGCAAGGGCAACCATCCATTATTTCAATTGATGCTTTTTCATTTTTTGTTGAGGAAACACATAAATGCCATAACCAATGCTGAAGACTGAATTAATCATTGTAGTTGCTGAACATTATTCTGTAGGCTGTGCAAATTCATTTCAATCAGTGATAATTAAAAGGGAAATTCCCATTTACTTTCTCTTTCCTTTCCATTGCAAAATCGACATTTTCCTCTCCAACACAAACTGTTGCAAGGACCACTAAGGGCTATGTGCCATCTCCTGGCAATTTATTTTGCGTGCTGTGGTTTTGCCTAGTTATTTCTTAAATTAAACTAATTTTATTTCCTTGGATATTTGCAGCCACATGTTAAGCACTTATTTATAGCATATCATTGTGGAATGGCTTCCTTAGCACCTACATAACCATGCTCAGTGTTTCTGGACGTATCAGCTGGAAAGGCAGCGGCTTCCTTTTTCAGTGTAAGATGTGTGAGGTGAACTAATGGATTAGGGCTAATCTAAATTGGCCTATAACTTCCAATTTTTAGGTTTTGAGTTTGTTAAAGAGATTACTACATTGATGTATGTATTTTAAAAACACATAATTACACTATCTTGATATGGACACTTTAAATGTAACATATTTAGTGGGCCAAATTATTTTAACCCACACTTAGTTGAACTTTACAGTTGAAAGGAAATGAGGACTTCTCAGGAAGTTATGAAAACGGCTTTGGTGTGCAGACGTCACAGTGTCTACACTGTCAGAATGCACTGCTTAACACTGACACTTGCTGTTTTCGGCCAATGACTCACAACACTACTGTCGATAGCTTCCCCTTCAGAGACATATATTTCAGGGAGTGAACATTTGCTTGAAAGCTGGCATATACAAATGTTGAGAATACTACAGTATATGACTTGTTTGACACTGGACAAATCTAGTACATAATGTCTATTTGTTAACTCCTTATGAATCACCCCGTTTTCTGTACCTGAAAATGACATACCCAAAATAAAATGGTTACTGTTCTTGAACCCTTTTGACTTCAAGCATAATGGTCTTTTTTGAAAGGTGACCCATGGGAGGGTTACCTGCCAAGAGTCAGAATTACTCTAAATATTATTGAAACAAAGTAACAGAAGCTCAAACACTGTTTTTTTCTCAACTTTTTTTGAGTGGATACAGATGCTTGGAGCTGTGCCTGGTGGGCTTAGAAATACAATGCAGCCTTAGACACAATGCTTGACAAATCCTGGTCTAAAACTGAGGACAGTACCACTCAAAATGAGCAATCAGCATTGCTGTTGTCAGGGCAATATTTGGCAGGTTTTCAAAAAAGTTATTTGGCGACTCTAAAAGGACACTTGGTAACAAAATGATATTATGGGTTATTGAGGTTTAAAATTCCATATACGTTATACTATATGCTAATGGAAGAAGTAGTGGCTTGCTTTCCCCCTGCCTGTCACCATTCCCCTCCCTCTCTTATCCCCTATCCTCCTCCCTGTCCTTGCTCTGGCCTTGCAACCTCTGGCAGCAGCAGGTCTGGAAGATTGTAGAAAATAAATACATTATCTACCTAATCCATTGAAGTCCATTGATTGAGGTTTATGTCAAATTCCCACCCCCAACAACATGTCAAAACATTCTCATTTCTCAGTATTATGAAAATATTTTAATTATTTTTCATTATGTCAAGTCCTTATTTATAAAAGTACTGAATAATAAAAATATTTTAAGAATTTATTTTGATGCTCACTAATATAAAATAAGATCAAGTCCTTCACTGAGCATGCCCTCTGATGTGGAGTCAAAGACGTTTTCTCTGTCCTCCTCAAAAATATTCACTCAGACAAGTGAGTTCTTCCAAGTCCTCCAAAAGCCAAGTTTTCTGTTCAGACTTAGTCATTGCAAAATAGATTTTTTTGCGGTAAAACAACCTTTTCTGGCATACTATGGTTTGTTTATGCCAGCGAAACAACGCGTGTCCTTTTATCCTTGCCAAACAACTGATACATGAAGTTAGAAACATGAATTTCATTATCTAAAATGCTTCT
This sequence comes from Anguilla rostrata, assembly GCF_018555375.3. NCBI lineage: Eukaryota > Metazoa > Chordata > Actinopteri > Anguilliformes > Anguillidae > Anguilla > Anguilla rostrata. The sequence continues at coordinate 27,870,115 of NC_057936.1, read as the reverse complement.
CAGTTGTCACTATAATGACTTGCCACTGGCTGGCAGTGTACTGGGTAGAAGTTATATTGTCCATGTTGAGTCATTGCAGGTCCCATTAGCTATATTGAGGGATTGCTTGGCCAGCACCTGTTAGAGGACCTTACAGTTGGGCTTATTTTGTTCCAGAGAATCAGTGATAACTCATTTTGTACACAATACTTTAGGCGTGTATGTAATGGCAAAATTGAAATTATTGATAATTGATCATTATTGTCCCTGAAACATTGGCACAGAGAAGTAGTTTATAGATATAGAACCATGTGTTTTAACACCTTCAAATGGTGCATCGTGTGACCAGATTGATAGAAAATTTAATCATAATAGAACAGAATTAATGCAAATAAACCCACTCCAGCCCGAATATGGGTCATCATGACTTAAGGGGTTAAATCCTTTATTTCAACTCAGTCACAAGAAATCCACCTATGAACAGTGGGGACTAAAAGTCTGAGGACACAACTTTTAGTCCCCCTGTATATAAATAGGATGGACAGATGGATCTAAACTAGTTGACAACAGCCTAACGAGCAGTTCTGAACAGCTGAAAATTATTTTTTTTAATTCCTGCTGATTGTAAACAAGTGTAAAACGATATAAGAATTAATCAAAGGGCTTGTGACACACAAACATACCACTAACAAAGTAATAGCACATAATAGTATATTCCACTTAAAATATTTAACAAAAACCTTTTTAAATATTAATGAACTCATCCTTGTTTCCCATTAGAAATATGGATAATGCTGATTTGCAAAAATATGCATTTAAAGTGGCAAAAAGTATTGGTGTTTCACTGGCATGTTTCACCATTGTTTCCAACGGTTTTTCTTGCTCATACATGGCAAGCTTGCAGTCTATGTCATTATTCCCCTTCCATCTCATTCACTCACTCTCTCTCTCACACACACGTACACACACACACACACACACACACAGACATACACACACATGCACATACACATATATACACACACACGCACATATACACACACACACACACACACACACTCACTCACACACATTCCTCAGTAGTGGTACTGTGTGGCATGCAGGGTAATTCCCTGAGGAAGGTGGTGGGAGACAAGTCAATGGCAGGACTTCTCAGGCAGTTGACCAGTTGGTCTGGCAGTAAGGTCTGCCCCAGGTGGATGTCCTCGGGGCAGTCGCCCAGCTCTGTCAGCCCTTCCTCCGGCCAGGACCCAGTGGTGTGAACAATCAGGGGTGTGCCTTTGAAGTGGATGCCTCCCGTGGTGTTCAGGCCTGCCCCAGATCTGTCCTGAGTGATGTCAGAGAGCCAGTCTCTCAGAAACTCGGACACATGCGTACTGCACACTGTGTCCTCCTGGCACGGGATTAGAGTCACCTCTGTGTGCAAGGGAGTCACCCATGGATTATCCTCCTCCTCTGGTAACTCCTCTTGAGCTGCACTGGTGATCTGGGGCTTGTATGCATGATCCTCTTCCAAGAGCGGACCAGTCTCTGGTTTCCTTAGTAACACCGCTCCTTCCATACCCACATCAGCACTCTTGAGCCCCACAGCAGGGGGGTGCCAGTCTGTCCTCTCTGCTGGGATGATCTCCACTGGAGTAAAGGGGGGATCAACATACATGGACCTCCAGGAAGACTCCGAGTCACTTCTTCCCTTCTCCTGAGGTAAGAAACACAATGTCATGGTTTGTTGCAAGAGTGAAAGCAGTGTGATTTTGAAGTAAAACCTGGTTCAGATAACTCTTTAATGTTTGACTGAATACTCAAGTGTTCCAAATAATTGAGCAGTAAATGGAACATACATTTTAATATGTTCTGCAGTGGCATTTGGAAATGTACATCAAATCTGGAACTCTTTATCACTTGAAAAGGGTTATTGACCTGCAGTAGCTTGGTGGCTGTGCTGTTTTCAACTTTGGGGAAGTTCTCAAACAACCACTGGGGTCCAACCATTGTGCATGTCCTCGTAATACTGAAAACAGACAGTTTACAGCATCAGAGTGGTTAAATAGAGTAGTGAAAATGGTGCATTAAAGACAGACAGAAAACACAGGTCAATAAAGTTACAGCAACAATACCAAATGGATTCAATTTTAATCTATAGTTGTTGACTGTGATAATGCATATGCGGGGGTGAGCCAAAAATAACATTGAATAAACCCGAAGACTGCATTACCGCTAAGCATTTTAGTGTCGATAAGATCACAGTGCAGAGAGAAATCACAAGGTATGTAGTTTGATTCAGAAACACTGTTTTCATTTGTTACCTTCTCCGAACACAATTCCAGCACATCAAGTTGGCAAGAATCACCAGAGGGACAGCAATCATAAGGCCAAGCCCAACATCTGACCAATCTGGAGGAGTGTAGTTCCAAAGAAACACCATTACAGAAAACTAACAATGTATAAATAACACAAATTTCATGTATGCATTAGAAAATAGCTCTGAAACACGTTTTACACAATCTCAGAAGATAGTGCTTTAATGCTAGTCAGTATGATTGACTGATATTTTAGGTAGGCTACATACATTGTTTCTGACACTGCACTGATGAAGGAGTGATTTAGTGTATATATAACATTTCATTGAGCAGCAAGTTTGTTGCTCCTGTGGTCTTATGAAAAATGTAGCGTTGGCCTAAACGTTGGTGTAACATTTATAACTCAAGGGTTAGAAGAAGACATAAAGGAAACCTGAACTGGGGTCATTATGCATGAAGCCTGAGCTGATTCGCCCACCCCTCCCCCTCTCAAAACAAGAAGCCCTTGTGATTTGACCACCCCCCAAAAAAAGAAAAATTTATGTAAACATATAAATGAAATTTTTTAAAATGTAAAATTATACTTCAAGCACTGGGTGACCAGTAGTAGCTGAAAGATGCTGCTGACCTTTTGGAGAGCGTTGGAGCTGGCAGAAGACCCCCTCCCCCAGAGGACCCTCCCCAGCAGAGTTGGAGGCAGAGATATGAAGGTCAAAGGGCGTGTCCAGGTGGTTTAGCCACATTTGTCTGGACATAGAGCCTCCCAGGGTCACTGTGAAGACCCAACAATAAAGTATCAAAAACCATTCGTGTTTTTAAATTACTGTTCTAATCTACATTTTGCTAGTATGTTATAGGCAAAATTAAAGGTGCTTTCTCCAGTGTGATTTTGTTTGCTTTACCTATAAATACCTGTGGTATTTAAAAACATTTAAAATGAGTAGATATAAGAACAATAAATACACATAAATGTGTTAAATAACATCTGAATGTATTTTAAACAAATGTAATCAAGGTTGGATAGGTGGAAAGTTCTAGCCATGCTATCTTCATGCATGAGCATATTGTTGTTCATACGGTAAAGCAACCATGAACAGGAGGTATGTTAAAAGCATGCAGCTGTTTTCAGTTTCATGAGAGCACATGTAGCCACACATCTTCCGCTTTTGACTCTCCTTCCTGTTGTTCTCACATCAGATGATTAATTTTAGCTCATCTCACTTGCCACAGCCTAGTGCACAACTGAAGTTGAACAGCCCCTGCTGTTTCAAGTTTCTGCTGCATGGTTTTATTCAAACAATGTACACTTTGAAAATGAACAAAAATGTGATACATATACGTTTTTCACTCCCCAAGAAAATTTTAGCATGCAGAGCCCTGTATGGATGTATGTATTGTGGAAGAGACCTTTAAAACGATCCACCAAATGTATTATTGGCTGTTAATTCCTCATACAAACTTTAGGTAAGATAAAATGGCAATATGTAATGCTTTCCGGCCATAGAATTCAAATTTTCAAACAAGCATTAAAAAATGTGGGACTAGTGTCACAAGGATGTTGTTTTGTTACCATATACTAAGTTCTAGTTTTACATACGCTGGTGGGCACTGTGGTGAGTACAACCATGCTGAATAAGAGCCATCTAGTGGCAGGATTCTTATAATTTTCACCCTGATGACTCGGAGAACTGAGTTACTGGAAATGACAGAAAGTTTTCAGTAAGCGGAGAAAACCCCTGTTGTTGGTCTGTGGCTTTGTATGTGTAATAAAGCACAGGTAGCAGGCTGAAGGATTCAGAGACTAAAGCATGAGTAAATACACACACGCACATACACACGCACCCAGGCATATGTGCGCACACGCACACACACACACACACGCAGACACACACACACAGGCAGACATTTTCTCACATTGTTGTCCATTGTTGCGTTTCCTCACATAGACAGTATAGTTAGTGATGAAACCTCTCTTCTGTTCCAGGCTAAGATCCTCCCACTGAATTAGTATATGGGTTCCTTCGAAATTCAGCAATGAAACTTTTGGCCCAGAGAGTGGTTCTGAAACAGATAACAATAAACACATAATGATTATAGAGATTTAATAGGAACAGCCTTTTTTGTGCCATTGTTCTGCCAATCCCCCCCCCCCCCCTTCCCCTCGCCCCCCCTCATAAATGAAGGGCACTTATACAGATTCAGTCACCACTATAAAACAATGTAACAAATAAACATTAAACTTACTCTCTTCTTCAGAATAGGCTTGGCGAAAGGCAGGATCAGATATGCCCACTGATGTTATTGCAAACAAGGATATGTTGAATCTTACTCCTGGTTCCAAACCTGAAATTTTCAGTTAATCATTTTATTTATTCAATTGTTAATCTTCATCACAATTTTAAGTCAGACAGTAAGTGTGTCTGTTTAATCAATGTATGTGTATGTATAACATGTCTAAATGTTTTTCTGCAGCTACACAGGCTACACGGATTATGGATTATGAAAAATGACTGTTTCTGAATCATCTTCATTTTAAAAAGAAATCATATTTTAGAGTTCAGATCATATCATAATTGTTTTAGAATTGAACATCAATCATAGGAGTCCCTACCTTCAATGAGGGTAGAGCTATCTGCAGCAGCTAGACTCTTCCATTGCATATCTTGAGAGTGGCTCTGCCACTGAACAACATAGCCGAGTGCTGACACATTCTCATGGCTCGTAAACGCATCCCAGGTCAGGAGAACACTGCCTTTATGTGCAGGAGCCACATCTCTCACATGAGGCATGGTGAGACCTTCACCCGGGTGAACCAAGGTACATATTAAAACCACAAATCACAGGTCTTGTCAAATCATTGTTCTGTCCTTCCCACCAAACTAGTTCATTAAGTTGTCATTTGATTATTTATAGATATAGTGCATTGTGTCACACAATGTCAGATCCTGACATTCCATTATAGGAATGCTGGCAAACACAGAACTTTTGGGAGCCAGGACTGGGATTTGCCCTCCTAGACACTGAAGCATAAACAAAGTGGAGAGTAGGCCTTTTGCATTTATGCCCTAAAGCTGTGGAACATTCTACCACAATATATCAGATTTTTACTGTCAGTTGACAGATTTATAGCACAGCTGAAAACACTTATTAAGGTTGGCTTTTAATTAGTACATTTGTTTTTATTATGGATTTTCTTGTTGTTGCTTTTTTATCTTACCATTCTCCTATTTAATATGCATTGCCTCTCGTCATTGAGTTATTTCAGTTATTATTTATCCATTTCTTTATTTCTCTATTATTGTAGCACTTTCCATGCAATGGTTTACAGCCCAAAGTGCTTCACAGAAGAGCATTTGCAATTACATAATAGAAAAAGAAACAAAGTATTATTATATGTCCTTCTCCCGTAGGGCTAGGCGAGCGAGCTAGACTGTTTCTGCAGCCGTTGCAGGGCTCACAGCGCAAGTGACTAATGCGGATACCACAGAACTAAGCGGAGGGTAGCACTTTTTCCCACAGACCAGCAATGAAACCCTCACCTGCTTCTGAGATGTGCAGAGCAGCAGGTGGGGACTTCCCTGTGGATGTGACAGCGTAGACAAAGATTCTGCTCACGTCAGGTGACACGCGGAACGTTTTCTCTGTGACATTGGCAGGGCAGGTGATCACCTGCCTCCGCCCTCGCTCCTGGTAAACGAGCTCGTGACCCACCATCACATCTCCGCAGTCCTCGGGCCTGAGAGGCTATACAACAAAAGATAAAAAGTTAGTTGACTGATTTCTTTTGGATTTCTCAAATTGAGCTACACAGACATGTCAATGAATTACCATTTTTCACCTCAGATTTTATATTATGGAAGTATCAACAGTATTGGGATTTTAAATTGTATCATATTTCAAACATTAATAGTACTGCCATGGCATTTTATGCAAATATTTTTTAAAATCTGCATGGGTTGTACGCATATAGCAGTTTTTATTTTTTTATCCACTAGAGAGCGCTCTAATCTCCCTTTCCACTTCGTCTTCTGTGAGTTAGAAAAAACAGTGGCAGTTAAGTGACAGAACAAGTTATGCCTTTAACACAGTGAAATGAATTATTGGTAGGACAGCATTCAGTATTGTTCACAGTATTATTATGGCTTTGTCCTCTAGAGCAGTCCAGTGTAAATGGTTGGCCAATGGTTGGGTACTTAGGTATACCTTCCACAGAACTGTCACACTTCGTGTTCCATTCTCTTGAAAACTTCTGAGTATTCGCCAGACATCTAATTTTTTAGTAGGTGCTGGAAAAGGGAAATGGACAAAATGTGACTATAAATAATCACAAGGTGTTGCTTCTATAAATTAAAAGGGAGAAATATGACATATTGAATGTTTGTCACGTTGTGATAATTCAATAAACTAAGTCTTATGAATTGCACTAAATAGGTGGCACGGAAACATAATTAGCAGACAGCGCTATTATTCCCTACCTGTTCCTGGGCTTGTGTACTGTACAGGGGAGCTCCACTGGCTGCACTTGGGCTTCTTTTCTATGGAGCAGGCTTGAATCTGGAATTCATACCAGGACAGGGGTCTGAGGCCTTCCAGCTGCACCGGACCCTGTCTAGGACCCTGAAAACACAATAATCTCATCAATCTGATATAGACACCGGCTCATAGACTATAGGCTGTGTGCGTCAATCCACCAGCTGAGCTGCAATGATTTGTGTGCTGGAGGACTGCTCCACTTGTAAATCTGGTGCAGGTATACTGCACTGCAGGTGCCAAGCAATGCTATAGCAAAGCATGTTCTCGCCTGTGGGGCTACTGGCCATAGCCAAAGTGAGCAGGGTCAGGACTTGATTTTGGACCGTTTTTTCATCAGTGCACCCAGCGCTAGTGCTTTATCGAGGGATGCTACAGAGAGCCTCAGTATTATTAAAGTGTTCTTCCAGGGATTATAAATTTCCATGCAGTAGGAATTTAGATGAAAAAGAAATGGGTCATAAAAATCTTGACCGATAAAAAAATAAATGTTGCAGATTGCTTTCATCAGACTTACCCAGAATTCTGTGTGTCTTCTGGTATCTCCGATTCTGACTCTGGCTCTCCATAGCCCCGATGATTCCGAAATGTTCCAGTGTAATGTGGCCGTCAGGGAATTATTCCCAAACTCCACCATAATGATTTTAGGGGTGCTGGGGATAACTGCAGAGACAAATAAAGAGCTTTTGCACTTTATTTTTGATACAGATGCAGTGCTGAAAACAGACATTCATGCTGTGTGAACTTACTTATGTCTCTGACTGACAGTGAGATCACATCAGACACTGCCTCTCCCAGGTCATTCTGAGCTCTCACACTGAACTCCAAATCCCCATCAAACAAGGACCGTGGCACACAGACAGAGCTCTTGTTGTAGCTCTGTTGATGGAAAGCTTGGGTCCCATTTTTGCTGTTGGTAAAACAGCAGAACATTGGCATGTTGTAACCAAAGACCAGTAGAGAGAAAAAGGGAGGGAAAACTTCAGCAGACCTAAAGGCAGAAATACAGACATGCTCACAATTTAAATGTAGCAACATTTTTGGTGAGGAGGTGGGTTTCCCTTCCTTTGTTCCAAGTGCAGCTGGCATTTTCTGAATCCTTCTGTGCAAAACATCTCAGTCCAGTAGGCTTCTCTGGAGGAACTGTAGAGACAGGCTGCTTACATTTCCTGCTCTCATGGGCTGTACACCATGCCAAACATTACATTAGTCACATCAACATAGATCAGAATGAAAAAATAACATAAACTGAATCCCAACATTTTCCAACTCCACAAGTAAATATATGCTTCATTTTAGCTACTATTCAAGTACTATTACCATCAGTGACTTGTTCAATTAGGCTATCTACACTGTCAATTCAAGTCAATAATGGCACCCTTTTGGTACTAATTTCATTAGATTCTTTATCTCTTGCTATTTTCATCATAACCACATAATTGGCAATCAAGTACACAGGTTGTGAACGGTTATTACTGATGATGATAGATGGCGTACAGCCAGGCTGGAGGACCGTTCCGCACACGGTCTGCTGCATTTTGTCCTGGCTCACTCTGCAGACCAGCTGAGCATTGGGCACAACGTTAGCCAGTCGCAGGCTCACTGTGGTGCAGTTGATCACCTCTAGGGGGCCCTGGAGCTGGCGGTTGAGATAAATGGAGAAGTGCCTGCCGCAGCGCTCCACATATGAGCGACAGAGGACAGTCAGCTCAGAGCCCATGTACACCACAATACCAGGTTCCACCTGAAGGACTCCGCTACAAATCACTTGCATGGAAGCTGGAGGGAGAAACACAATGGACTAGTTGAGCCGCCATATTTGACGCTGCATAAGGGTCATGATCAAAACTGAAAGCATTCCGACACTACAGCTGCATTAAGATGACGAAAGAAGATTATGACTCTCAAATGTCACGTAGAATGCACATTTTATAAGGTTTCATTGTGTATGCAATAATTAAGATCGTAATCAAAGTAAATACTCTACAAATTAATTGTCATTTGTGTTCTTACTTGAACACAAGATTAAGAAGGAGAATAACAAAAACAAATAAAAAATGTGTACATACATCCAATTTTCCAGCAGAGAAGGTTAACAAACAATATATCCCACACTTTCCTGCAGAAAGCCATGTCATTCACTTGAAAGCTCCTTGAAGTTGACACAAGACAAAATAAGTATTTATAAAGACAGTATATAAAGGTCAGGCTAAAAACATAATTTAAATATCAACTTTATGTGTGATCTTATAATTCTACAAAAATATGGTTTTCTTTTTTGGTTATAAGCAAGCAATTTTCAATAACCATACAAATGGAGAGCTTTTAAGTATCTCTTACTCTCTTACTTTTAAGTATCTCTCTCTCTCTCTCTCTCTCTCTCTCTCTCTCTCTCGTCTGGTGTTATCTTAATGGAAACTGCAAACAAAGCAAAGAACACAATCTTATTACCTATCATATCATGAATTTAAAACCAGAACCATGAAGTGGTCTTGAAGATCCAACAGAAATGATGTGATGATGAAGATGATACCAATGATGAGGATGACAATAAGAGTAATTTGAGGTAATCATGGTCTGCATGTGTAAAATATTCTTTGACTGGAAAAGCAAAGATAAAGTCAATACATCTCAATTGTTAAATTTGTTGAACACATCTCAATGGAAAAAAATAATAATAGCAACCCTTTCCAAAAATCAAATAAAGCTATTTGATGAAATCTGGACATCATTCAGTGTTTCTCTACATGTGCCACTGAGCTAATTCCTCTAATCCCACTAATTCCACAATTTCACCTCAAATACAATTATTTCCCCCAAAAGCTTCTGAACGCACTCAACCATACCAAACCATTCAAGAAAATATCTATGACTACAATTTAAAAAAATAGTCAGTAGTAGATCTCAGTTTATCTAATAGCATTAGTTAAATCCCTGTCTGTGGTTGTCTCTTACTAGATCCTGTCTGTTTGGTATTATGGTTCCTCTTTGTCTTATGGATCATTTTTGTTTGTTTTATGTAGTAAAAAAAAAAAGAAAAGAAGGGAGATTTGCTTGTGTGCTCAGCTGGCAATGAAAGTATTCCTTTGTCCATCTTCACACTTCTATGTTTCAACAAAAACTGGCCCAAGCACTCATGTTCGTGCAAGAAAAACAAATCAAGCTCTTTGCCTGTTATTCATTCATTTTCAGTGTGGAAACTTCTTTTGAACTTTTAAATGTAATGACCTACATTTGTGGTCTTTCTGCTAATGCAAAATCTTAAGTGTCCCACATTAACAGGCACCTTCTCGGTCACAGTGGTCTAGTTAACTCAGCCCACTTTTTGTTTTAATCACCAGTTTACAATGAGAAATGTGAAACCTTTTAAAATGTAAATTTAAAGTAAAAAAGAGACAATTTACATGACTGTTATTACTGAAACTAGTGGTTCAGGGGTCCAGCAGACAATTTCCATACTCTGTTTCCCCTTACACATCACCCCCACTGTACTTTAAACATTTGAACCAAAGTGTACAGACGGTAAGTTTTGCAAATAGGAATGTTACTGTTCTGGTGTCCTCTGAAGTTTGCTTTTTTCTTGCAGTCCATTTGTCATGTTCTCATAGAATGTGCCTGAAACACATCTGGACAGCTGCACACTCCCTACAGGAAAGCAGCCACTTTACTCCAAAAGAGTTTTAAAACAGTGGTGTAAATCACTTAAGCTTTAGAGCCATGTCCATTTTTGAAGCTCTCTAATGGTACAACACTGCAAAGATGTCACAAAATATAAATGGATGCATCCACATGATTCAGCCTGGGAATTACTGAATGGTACGAATGGGATATTCCTTTGGAAAGCCCCTATAATGGTTTCACTATAACCTTTTTACTTTGAACATTGGTGAAGTAACACTGAGTGAATTTAACATAACCCCACACAAAAAATACAACATTGTTTTTTTTTTTGTATGTGGGGTTATGTGAAATTCTAATTGCTGGGAAGAAATGGAACAGCATAATAGTTGGCTTAACAGTTATAAATAATCTCTAGGGATCACAGAGCTTCTCCACCCTAGCTCCCCAGTGGTGGAACAAACTCCCTGTCCCTCTTCGAACCTCTCCCTCACTACCCATCTTCCGCCGTGGTCTGAAGACTCATCTCTTCAGACTGTTGTGTGAACTAAACTGTGTTCTTGGCTAGAAATAGCTGTACAAAATAAGTATTGTATCTTATTGAACCTGTGTTGTCCATGACCATGAAATTTACTTTTTGTATGTCGCTTTGGATAAAAGCATCTGCCAAATAAATGTAATGTAATCTCTGTGTAGCTTTTATGACAGACAAAGAGAGAGGATGAGAGAGGAGACTTACTTTTCTCTTTATCCCATGTGCTTCTCAGATCAGCCAGCAATAATGTGATTGCGGTGTTGAAGGAGGTAGCATTTAAAACCTGCCCCAATTTCCCTCTCCAGTCTCTGCAAGGGAAGGTCCCACCACTTCAAACAAGTTGAAAAAAGCTATTTTTTGTGACCCAAATCTTGGCAGGAAGTACTCAAAATGTCATGCTGATGTTTCAGATTAGATCCATTTCTTTTAGACCTTGTTGAGAATGAAGAAGTTGAGGACGTGTTGATATTTTGATTGCCTCCATGAATGATCCTTTCTTTGTGAAAGTCTGCATTCAGTTCAGTTCACTTGCACTGCATGTGTAGTTCACACCTCTTTTAACTCTAGAGAAATGACAACCGCACTGTGAATTCAGATGAACCACAAAGCATCTGACAATATCATTAGCAAATGGCTATTTTAAATCCATTCAACATATAGGATGTTTTGACATATTTACTCTCGTATAAAATAGAAGATTTGATTCATTTTAATGGTAATATGCTCTTCTCTGAGATCTTTGAAAAATATATAACATTTGTATAAAGATTCATTCCTCATACCACATTCTCACATTTTGTAACAGAACTATAATTAACACCCATTATGTCATCAGTGTGCCACAATGTGTCCCAAAGCCAGGCTTGTGGTATATTTTTGATCACTATTGTATAGCTAGTTTTGCTCGCCACCACTACACTATTAAGTAATCTTTTATAGCTAATTCTGTATAAAATTACTATCTGTATTGTTTGTGAATCATGGCCAGTATTATCCTGGTTTTGGTCTAAATCATAGTGGCTTTCTGTCATTCTCCATTATTTTGTTTGTTTGTGGTCCGTTCATTTGCAGAATATTTATAAACTAAACTAAAATCAAGTGTTCACACCAGTTCCACTCACCCTAATCTTTATACACTGGAAAATAAAAAGGTGGTGTGACAAAAAATGATGCCAATGGTTTCCATTAGGTGTAATAATATACTCACACACATGCCAGCAAAAAGGGTGTATTAATTTAGAATTGTTCAATTGAAACACAAATAAGTCTATCGTTTATTTGCTTTCAGATGTAAATTGCCCGAATGAAAATGGCACCAAAGCAATCAGACAAAATATTTTGATATATATAGGGTATGGATAAAAAAAACTGAAACTCCACATGAAAAGGACACAGTTTCACCCAGGCCGAATGGCCAGTGCCTAATGTGGCAAGGGGAACATTGTGGAAAATTACGACAACATATCCCAAATACGAACAAACTGCTTAAGAAAAAAGGAATAGCCGCAACAAGTCAAAGCTCACTGACAAGGACAGATGGACACTTAACAGGATAGTCATTAAACACCCAACAACTACAGTCTCTAAATTATCACAAAATTGAGCCAATACCCCTGTCTCAACAAAAAACTATATGCCATGAGCTTCAAGAAATTGTGATTTATGGTGCCATTAGAAAATTATTTGTATTACTTGCATGTCTTCTAAAGTCTATTTTTCAGCTTCCTGTGCTCGGAAAAAGCCTGTCAGCTCATCTAGAGATCAACCCAGATTTGATGTGGTTGTAGCTGCACACGCTCATTTGCAGTTCTACTTCATTAACTATTGAGATGAGAGCAAAAAATATCCTGATTTCTTTTTTTTAATGAGCACAAAAATGATTCATTCTTCCTGACACCAAAAAGCCTCTTCTATACTTTCCAATGGAGTAAATCAATTGATCAATGAATCAATCTCTAAACATGCTGCATCATAAAATATGATTAATTTAATCATTCATATGACTTTCATGAGTGAGAAAAATGATATGTTTTTTAGCACTACTGTGAGAAACTAATTTATGGGCTCTTTGATGTGCTTTCAATATGTTATGAACAGCTTGTTAACTTTTCACCACAGTCATCAACAAAGTGATGAACATAATGTGGTCTGATGACCTGAATTTAGAGACTCAAAAGTTCCAACAGCACAGCAAAGACACATCATACTGACTGCTGTGTAAAAACATGTTCATCCCACTACAGTTGATCTTCCTCCTTTGTTTCATGTGACATACTCAGACATATCAGAATGATACCCATTCACTTTAATTGCCATAATTGTACATTTTTGCACTCTAATTTGAAACTCCCATTTTAATTTGGCTGAATTTAGTCAAAAGCACCAGGGGAATAGACACCAAACAGTTTTGTACACACAAGATATGTCATAATGTTTTTTACAACATAAACGCTGCTAATCTGCAGTTTCTCTCATTAATGGGGATGATGCAGTGATAAACAGATCTTGTGGAAAATTAGTCAAGAATGAAACTGAAATGCTGGTATAAGTTGCATATGGATACATCTTGCTCCTGACCCTCAATCAGTCTTTCCTTTTAGACTTCTCATAGTTAACCACCTCTGCTAAAACACTGTTACCTAACATTGTATAATAGAGTGTCATTATGAATGGTTGCTAAAACATTATTAACTACATTATAAATCTAATACAATGCAAGACTGCCATCTAAGACACTGCACCAAGCTGTTTTGCTTTGCTTCACAGATCATTCACACTAGCATCCTACATTAATTGCATATAATCCTGCACTTGTTCTGAAGCAAAATAACCTGATTGTCATCGCTGAATGTGATCAAATTCATGTGACTGATGGAAACTATAATGAATCCAAGTCAAGGTGAATAACTGAAATGTGTGACATCAACTGGCCCCCCATTGGTTGTAACTAATATAAGAACAAATCTCCCATAGTTGCTTAAAGTAGTTTGTACCTGGCAACCACTGAGTACATTTTGTCACAGTTTGCCATTGCAGTCTGCCTACACCAGCTGCTCTGCAGCTTGCAGGAGTTCTGAATCTATGACACACAGATGCGAACAATAAGTGTATGTGGCTAGTGTGCAAAAATTTAAACTGATATCACACACATCAAGATTCAGTTGAACACACAGCCAATTTAATGGCATTATTTAATTAAATTAAGTTGGTTTGTATTCAAATAAACTTTAAAGCTGTTTAAGACTTATAAGTCCAAGAAGCAGCAAAAGGTGTGGCCTGAAATGGTGGTCCCCAAGCTGGAGTTTTTTGGCTGGTCCGCAACAGCGGGGCCAGCCCTACAAACGCGAATGTCTGTGACTGAGTGACTGAGTTATGAAGTTACACCATTGGTCGGCCGGATCACGTGTGTCATAACAACTAAATAAACAACAGCGTGAGTACAGCATTTTATTCTCAGGCAGAGTGACAAACAGGGCAAAGCATATGTCTATGGGGCAGAGGATAGGATTACGCTACCGAAGAAAAAAGGTAGATTTAACTAGCTAACGTTAAATTAGATAGATTTAAATAAACATTCGCAATGTATTCTCTATTGATGTTCATGGCCAACTAATTCTTATTAATATTAATAATATATCGTGAAATAATGTTCCAGCTAACGTTAGCTAGGTAACGTAAACAGATTTGCAACTATATATGAAATAGGCGAAATATCGCTAACAACTTGTACCTAGTTATGTAGGAAATAATGTCCTTGTTATCCTCCAGTGATTATTTTTTCAGTACTTTAGAGATTTTTTTTCAGTGCCGGCAAATAAGTCAGAGGTGGCCCAGCGCTAGCTTTTGGTTGCTAAGGGGACCTGTATCGACCGCCCCATAAATGAAGGAAACTTAACATCAATTTGCTAGCATAGTGTAAGTGTCCTGTCTTGCGTATTTGAGGTTTATATGAGAAAGGGTTGTCGCTATCGGCACGTCCAGGAGTCTGTACATATTCACAGTTGTAACCATTTTTATAAGGTCTATGCTTGTAACCCAAGTCGCAGGAAGCAAAATAGCCGTTAGGAAAGCAGTTTGAAATTATGAAGCAACGTCTGCGCCAATGGGTTTAGTGGGTCGCGATGAGATAATTCCGAGCGTGTTGCTTGTCTTAAAGTTGATATAGTAAATAAGGCTGTATTAATATAACTAAATGCATATGTATGAAGTTGGTTTTTCACATTTAGACAGTTTATTATGTGAATTTTTACAGGACGTACATTTTAATAGGTAACGATGTCCCGTTCTCTAATAAATTACAAAGTTAATACACTAGCGGTTCAGGTGGTCGATACACGTCCCGCCCCTCAGGTGGTCGATAATGTGCTCTCGCTCTAACGTTACTTTCGCTAGAGAGGGGCTCAAGGTTCTTAGCTATGCCCCGAATTTTTGAAGGGAAAGAAATGCCTTCTAGTTCTAAAATATGTAACGTTAGTGGTGGCTACTAGGGACTACAGTATTTTAATGTTGTTACTGGTTGCATGATCAACTATTTGTGATGTGAGAGAATTATCTAACGTTACTCATTCTCAAATGTAACCTTATTAGACAAGTACACAGGCAGGATCAGTGGAGGCGAGTGGAGCAGGAGAGCAGAGTGAAACAGGAGAGAGGGCAGAGAGGAGAGGAGAGTGGAGAAGGACAGGAGAGAGGAGAGAAAACGAAGACTAAGCACAGGCTATCAGGCTGGGACCCTAAATGGGTAGACAAGACAAGGTCCACCCATGGCTCTCAGCCAGGCTGCAAACTTTGCCACTTTGCCACTGTGTGTCCTTAAAGTCGATGTCCACACTGTCATATTGTGGTATCTGCCCATTTACGAAAAAACCCCTTTCAGACTGAAATAGGGGAAAGTTCATTTGGAATTATAAAAGTCAAATTTCATCATTTCAAAATATTTTTGTCAAGAGGACAAAATCTGTTTCAGATATTCTCACCATTATGTTAATATTATCACAGTCTCACCATTAAACTTGAATTGTCACAATCACATAAAGTTCAGTTGCATATACACATGACATGCACATGCACCCAACAGGGTGGACATATGAATCATAAGCATGCGTGTGTAAGATAAAATGTCATATTTATCATATTTGCTATATTTTAAAAATTGAATAATGCCTGATGGACAGATACTCTGCCTGATCCCAGCGCCACAAGTACTCAATGGTAACATCCAGATGGAAGTATGTGGAAGAGCAGTTAAGGTGAGCTGTAGGCCAAGAACTCTGTGAAGTCAGAGGTGATATGAATGCTGCTGACTTTGCACATTTATTCCTATATTTTACTTTAATGTGCCTGAGTTTGTGTGCTTCCGTAATAAGTACTCGTGTTTTGAAATAAGTTCAACTAATTCAATTCTAATTCAGTATTAACAGTTTATCCAACCTTTTATCACAAAATGTCTGTCTCATTGAAAATTTGTCCTGTCATAGCTGTGTGCCCTGTCAGGTCTTGGTCCAGCCTGTCATCTTGGTATTTTCTAATCATAATTTAATCATATTATCAGATATCAATAGCTTTTGTGTAGCAGGTTAAAGAATTAGAAATCAACATATACTTGGCTCTATACTCCACAATTTTAAATTTGTAATCAAACTATAATCAAACTAACTATACTAAGGGCATTTTTATACATTGTATGTTCACCATGTAGAAATTGCAGCACTTTTTATACATGGCCTCCACTTCAGGGCACCATAATGTTTAGGACAAACGGCTTTACCAGTGTTTCTGATTAGTCAGGTGCATTCAATTGCTTCCTTGGTGCAGGTGTACAAGAGCTTTTAGTATCTCATCTTGTTTCTAGGCTTTTGACTGCCTTTGGAGTCTGTTATTGATGTTTGTCGACATGAGGACCAGAGTTGTGCCAATTAAAGTCAAGGAAGCCAATATGAGGCTGAGAAATAAAAAAAAAAACAGAGACATAATCCAAACCTTAGGCTTACCTAAATCAACTGTTTGGACCACGATTAAGAAGAAAGTGAGAAATGGTGAGCTCAGTAATCACTAAGAACCTTCAAGGCCAAGGAAGACCTCTACAGTTGATGACATGAGAATTCTCACTGTAATGATGAAAAACCTCTATACACCTGTTCAACAGATCAGAAACAATCTTCAGAAGGGAGGCATGGATTTGTCAGTGACTACAGTCCACAGAAGACTTCACAAACAGAACCACATAGGCCGTAATGGGGAAGATACACATAATTTTATAATTATTAGAGCGATGTTTCGACTGGTGATTGCCGTTTCTTTTTTCTCTTCCTCGCTCTTCCTGACAGGACGTGTGATAATGGGGATGAACGAGGGATGATGCCGGTTGGTCCTGTTACGCCAAACGTGTGCGAACCCCAAACAACGCCCTAAACAAAAGAGGCACAGAAACACGTCGGAAGTGAGTCAGCTGGCTGGCTATCGTTTGTGAAAGTGAGAGAAGTTGCAGAAGAACTCCTTCTAAGCAAGCTGTGATATCGTATTGCCTTCATGTAATTCCGTAATCGATTCCATTTTCTCTGCATGCATTTGTCTTTTCTATAGGCTAGTGAATACGCTGCGATAACAAGAATTATTTAGAAAGCGCTGCACATCTAGACTTCACGCACTCTTCCTCTGGGTTGTGCTTAATTGATTGGTGAGTTTTTATTGATTAAACTGTATTAAAATATTGTTTCGGAATTTACAATGTATCGTTGTACATGCAGTTTTCTTCTCTGTATAAGCAGTGGCTTTTAGAGTAGCCGTTGAGTGGCTAAGCGTCTGAACTGTTTTGCATCTGTGTGAATTACAGCTACATTTATGGGTAATCTTTGATGCGGCAAAATAGACTTTGATCTGTGTCTGCGTATTGTATGCATGAAGTTTTGCCTTTATAAACTGGTGGTGTTAGCCTCTCTTGTATTTAGGCAACTAATGCTGTCTGCAGTCAGTTTTGGTGGAGTAACTTTTCCTTGCAACTGTACATACTGTATAGATAAACTGATAGATAGAATACTTCATTATCCCCATGGGGAATTTTTCCTAGCAGCATATAACATTCACATTTACGAACAAAATTTTATTCCAACAAACCTACAATCTTTTACACACACACACATATATATAGAAGGGCGAGGAATGAATGAATTAATGAATACTGATTGCTGGTTTGCATTTTAATTTGAAATGTGACCAGATTACGCTTCCATAATAATCATCTAATGTATGATGTAATATCACATAACCTACATTTGTTCATGTTACTGCCACCTGCTGGTAGAATTATATAATCTACCAGCAGGTGGCAGACCTTTCACTAGGTCTGGAATGAGTTATTACAGTTGTAGTATCAATATAGGTCTCCAAATCACCAGGGAGAAGCATAGAGTCCCCAGTAGCAGGGAGCAAATTCACAACCATGTCAAAGACATAGCTGTTTTATATTCCATAATGATCACAGTATTTCCAGATAATCTAGATACTTACAATATAAATTCAAATATATATTCTAAATTGCATCACCAAGCAATTGCATCACATTAATTTAAAGGCTCTTAAATGTAAATTATTATTATTATTATTATTATTATTATTATTATTTGATTGGGAAATTATTTTTTCATGAAGACCCATAGGACACCTTCACATGCCTTCTGAAGGTCCCCTCACCTGCAATAAACCCATCTTTCAAAAGCATCCATTAGAGAAAACTGGAAAGCCTTGTTCACGTCATGCCTTTGCTGTTACATATATTTAAAAATCTTTCATGCGTCAGATAAGGCAGAAATACATTCCCTGTCTGATAATACACATTTTTACACAGTACACCAAAAATGGTGCAAACAGGGATAAATGTCAATTTTGGATGTGGGGGGTGGGGGGGGGGGGTTGTCCATGACTTAATTATGCAACATCCATTATCTATACCCACTCATCCAGGGCAGGGTCATTGGGGGTGCTGGAACTGATCCCAGCAAGCATTGGGCAAGAGGCCGCCGATCAGGGCACACACACCATTCACTCACGCAATTTAGAGTCGCCAATTATTCTACCTGCAAGTCTTTGGAGTGTGGGAGGAAACTGAAGTACCCGAAGGAAATGCAAACTCCACACAGAAAGGCTCAGGCCGGCTAAGGTACAGAAACCCAAGACCTTCTTGCTGTGAGGCGACAGTGCTACCCACTGCACCACCATGATGCCCTTATTCTGCAACATTTGTGATCAAAACTGAAAAGCATTATCCTCCGGCCCAGCAATTTTTTTCCCTGTAGGGACGAATCTCTGGTCTTTCTTGAAAAACATATTGTCAGATATCTAATTTTTAGATTAGCACCTTTGAGAAACAGACAATAGAATTTAATGAGGGGGTCTGTTTTTCTCTCCCTCCTCATGACAGGCATAAAAAGATGTCCTGGAATTTTCTCTCCTTTGAAAGTTTTATGACTTTATTACTTTATATTATAGGAGCACACCATAATTATTGGGTGTCACAAACACACAGAGATTATGTTCCTTTTGATTTTAAATTGAATGTAATCTGTGGTATTTAATTGAAATAATTGATTGAAAATCTTAATGTTTGTGTAGATAATGGATGTTGGGGCCTGATAGCTAAATCTTTAATACTAGTTCCAGTTTTAAGCAGAAACCGACACGATTTTACATATCAAATATTTTGCCTGAAAGTGGAGATTGCAACTGCCTTGATTTAACAAATATTTGGCTAAAGATGTCACCTCTCTTTTTAGAAGCAAAAGTAAACGACCATTTTTAAAAGGTAGCAGTCGCTGAGTTGGATTACCTCCAAACATATTCATGTTTGGTTTTATTATTTGGATAATATCATAATGCTTAACGCTGCTTCCAGAAACATAAGGCAACTTTAATATGTACATTTATTAGCTTTCTGATAAAAAAAAGTCCTTGTCTGACCATGCTCTCACACCTCCACCCTTCCACACCTCACCCAATCAATGCAGCCATGTTTCCCCCACTCGCTCTCAGCCATTCTTGGAACAACTTGACGATTTAGACATTACCAAAGGTCAGAGTTTTTGGATGCTTAATATGCTGTATATATGGGATCTCTCAGTATTTCATTGCAAACTAAAAAAGAGCAAATTCATTTTTACTTTTTTGCCTGAACAATTGCCTTTGTGGCACTTTATTTCTTCCGAAATTATGAATAGAAACTAATCTAAGTTATTATTGTAAATGGTACAAATGTCTTGCTTCATATAAGCCATTTCAAGTATCTGTGATGCTCACACTTGTAGTTATAAAGCTTTAAATAGGGTACCCCCTAAAGGGGCAAGGATTGGCCAGATTTGGCATGCACTTAATATGTGTTGCAGGGACGTTCAGGTGTTGATCTCTGTTGTTACCATCTGGAGAATCTTATCCTTGCATCCGGGCCTGGTGTAGTGTGTGGTGTGTGCAGGATGTTTTTTTTTTTTTTTTGGTTTTTGTTTGGTTGTAACTTAGCCACATAGCCTCACACTGTACTTACACACATCATGATGTTATTAACTACACACACCTCTAGTTGTTCCAATGACCTTCGGTATGCACTTATGGTACATTGCTTTGGATAAAAGTGTCTGCCACATAAATGTAAGGTAATGTTATTAGCAAAGAACTACCCATAGCAATGATGCATGGTGCCAAGGAGGAAACTATTCAGGTTTGGGCTAAAAGTGTACAATGCTGTTTTCCCCCTTATTTATTTTTTATTCCTCTTTTTCCCCACTGTTTATTTGGTTTGTTTCCTTTTTATCTCTCAATTTTCTCAGGAGATAAGACATATTGTGGGTGGGGGTTGCCACAGAGGGGTGCCAGTGCATGCAATGTGAATATGGGAAATGTAATGTTCTATGTGCAATGCCTGTGTTGTATGCTTTCAAAATACAATAAAAAATGTATCAAAAATAAAATAATAAACTTGTTTTCTACCAAGTTTCAGGAAGTTATGACTAATTCACAGGTTGGCTTTCTTTTGCATAACTGTACCATGTCATGTCTGAGTATACAGGTATTGTGACAGAAATTGGCCAAATACAAATTACTCATTAATTTATTTGCCAGAGAAAATACAATTTAACATTCTTTAAAAAGTCGAAAACAAAAACTGGGCTGCATCAAAGTTTTAAAGCCAAGGCACATATTCATCCCCTGCCCCCAGACTTTTGTCAAAAAAAATACACAAAATATAAAACGGACAATCAAAAAAAAAAAAAAAAAACATAAAAATAAATAAAATGCTTCATATGAGAGCAGAACTTAAGTGCATTCATTCAATTTACATGAGTAGTAATGTCAGACCTGGGCTGTGTCCGAAACAGCCTCCTAACTACTGTGTCCTCAAAATATGAAGTCTACTAAACATACTGCCTACTGCTTATTTTTTAGTATGCAATGGGCAGTGTGTGTAAATAATATCCTTCGTACTATTTTCCAGTTGTACTGAGGAAGTTGCATAAGACGTCCCGCCTTTGTAGTAAAAAGGCCCCACCGCATCCTCTATGATTTATGGGACCCAAAGATGGCTTGACCACTTCTTAGCATGACCTCCTAAAAAATATAGTTCAGGATTTTAGGTTCACTACATTTCGAGAAAATTGCACTACTTAACTACCTTATCCGCTGTACTCAACTTATATGCTCAATAGTAGGAAAGTAAGCTGTTTCAGACACAGAACTGGTTAACAACATTCCCAGATCAACCAGTGCATACAGTAGTTAACATCACTAAAGCACTGTAAGAAACCCCTCAGATGTACCAAACAGCGGAAGTGGCAAAGGAACCTGCCTCCAAAACAAATGTTTTAACCTCACCTCTGTGCCAAGAGTTGTGCATATAAGGAGACCAAAAATATTCTGCCAGAAGGGTTTCTTTATACAGATCGCTATCTATCGTAGCTAGAAGACGCGGACGTGCCTCTGGTGTGTGTAGCCTGTATAGATACAATTGTGTATCTTGCTACGGCACTAGAGTAGAGGTGAGTGACTACGGGGTGTAGATATCCTGAGTTCTATGCTTATGTTAGGACCCTGAAGCTGCTAGGAGTGCAGCGATAACAGCCAAAAAGGAATGCCAGGTTAAAGTGAATGCAGTTTATTTTACAGTATGTGTAATGCAAAAACAGATGCAAAAGACTGTGTGCAATGAGATGGCTATTTGCATATGCATAGGAGGTCATATTGATGAGTCCTCAAACCATTGCACCTTTCCGCTTATATATTCAAAGATCAAAGCACAACAGCATGTCATCAAATAAAGACAATAGCAAAACAGTACATTACAGGGTTCATACACTTTTTCACCAATGATTTTCAATGACTTTTCCATGACTTCTCCACAACCTTTAACTGAATTTCCATGACCAAAACAAATGACTTTATTTCAGCGGGGCGATTTAAAATTATTTATTGTAACACTAAGTAAAATTAGGTCTGCATCTGAAACATATGGTGCCTCTCTAAAACAAATAAACACCAGACAGACACACTTAGATACATTCTTTCATATTTTAATTCGAATAGTTTAACATTTTGTCAATGTCTCAAACAGGGCTCGAAATTGCGATCATTTTGGTCGCATATGCTCCCAAAATTTAATCTGTGCGACTTCGAAATATAATTGGGAGCATTTGTGCGAGTGCAAATAATTGTTCTGGTGCTACCTTTTTTTTTTCTTTTTTCAGTCGAACGTCTCTTCCTCTGTACATTCGCTAGTTAGTACACTTGTGAGCTGACGGTGACCCTTCTAACCAATCGTGAGCTTGACATTCTTACCTTTAATGCTGATTTTAAATTGGTTAATATTAGTCTTCAATCACTCCCTTTTGCAGCACTCCACTGTCAAGCGACACAGAGAGCTAATGCGTTTACTTATGTTACCTGAAGACAAAAGTTTATGTTCAATTTATTAGCGTTATCGAAAGCTGAAAAGTTGAAGCGAATGCTCCTTACATTTTGGTGGGTGCTCCTAACTTTTTGAAATTGGGTGCACCAGTGCTACCAAGTAAAAAAGTTAATTTCGAGCCCTGATATATTATTGAAGCTGCACTTCCCGGGCATATTGTCGGCACAGTAGTGCCTACGTTTACTAACTGCTACATTAGCAGAAGTGTGCCTGTTGGGCGTGCCTGTAAACAGACTGAGCCAGACCGAATTAACTTCTCACACCACCAAAATACCGCGAAGGTTACGCGCCAATTTACGTTTTATGACTATACACACCATTTTTATGATTGGATTAATTAGCAATTGTATTTGATGCACCTTTAGCTATATTTCCATTACTTTTCCAAAACTTTTCAAAAAATATTATTTTCCATAAGTTTTCCAGGGCCTGGAAATTGCATTTTAAATTTCAATGACTTTTCCAGGTTTTTCATGACCGTACGAACCCTGACATTAATTTATCCCTTCTCTGCAAGCATAACCAGGTTAACCTTTGTATCTGGCTGGGCGCTGACCCATAGCTATCAAGTACTTCAGTCAGCATCCCACCACCAGAGACACCAACTTGTTCCCCACGACAATACAAAACACGATTACACTATTATGGAGAACATACGTTTTACATAACGCTGATCCAGTAGGATGTTTGCAGCTGAGCACTGTCTCTTTATCAGACCCTGCTCACTCCCTGTCTGCACAGTAAACATCCATTTTCCTTTGGTCTGTAAACCGTTTAACAGCACGAATGGAAATGAACTACGCAAAGTAATAACCAAAACATAAATCCTGAATACATATGGATTACATCCATAACAAGCCCTGAGAAGAAAAGCTACAAACCACAAAAAAGTTTTAAAAAATGGTATGAGTGTAAGAGTTGAGATGGAAGGAGTACCAAAATGAACAATTCTGCTGTCCTGACCTGACCACTATGGGAAATTAATTTCACACTTGAGGGTAAAACATGAGCTTGCTTGGCAAGACTGCAGACAAGCTGCGTACAACTACATTCTGCATTATCTGCAAGTGGTTTAGTGGCACAGGCAGGAAGACTGGCAAGACTGACTTGCAATAGTCCAGGAGTGAGAGCACCAGGGCCGGGACTCAGAAGTTGCACCAGAAAAAATCAGCATGCCCATCTCACTACCACTTTTAGGGAGGAGAGCGGATTATCCACAGGTCATGAACAGCTCAAGTGAGGTCAGCTGTGATTTCACGATACTGATATTGTGCTTCTCCAAAACAAAAGTAGGAAAACATATCTATGCGCCTAATTTTGCTCAGCAGAAAATGGCAGGAAAACACAAAGTGTACACAGGACAGAGAAACACAGCAGTGCAATTACACATTTTTTAGAAAGCATTTGCTAAACAGCCCATTGATTGTCTGTTACAAAGTAAACTCATTCCTGCAGTTGGCTTCCCTTTAAAATTCCTTCCAAAAATGATTTCCTACAACTAGAAATCCTTTGACTCAAAGTGGGGGAACTGAGTGCAGGCAAAACAAACACTGGTTTTTTACATTATTTACTTACTAAAATATATTTGATATATTAAATTGTCATAACATTTTCTTTTCCTTTTCTATCCAAAGTGCATTACACGTCTAAAATAATGACCAATTTCCATTGGTCAAAATTTCTATTAAAGGCTTGGATTTTTTTTTAAATAACTGAAATCTTTTGTCTGGTTTTTACAACATATTTCCATAGTTGAGGGCATTTACAACATATTAAGCCATAGTCTTTACAGGCGGGGTTCCCTATAAGGCACTGTTTTGCCACTGTTTTGATGGGCCACACCGTCTGACTTCAACCCTGAGCTGTTCCTTCCAGATGGCATATAACTGGCCATAGCCTTCACTTTAATATTTAATAAAATATGGCAAAAACTATCCCTCAGTCAAAGACAGTTGGTCACCCCCTTCAGTAAGTAAAATGTAATAATTGATGTATCTTCATCTTTTGACGTTGCTGCTTCAGGAGATTCCATCAGAATGGCCGAACAGAACTCATTGAAGTCTCCTGGCAAGGAAAACTGAGCTCAGGTTCTATGAAAAGAAAGAAAATAACTTTGCTTTTTTCCCACAGAAATGTACAGACAGTGACCAAAAAATGGAAACAAAACTGCTCCAACAGTGAAGAGTTCTGGATTTCCATAATTGTGCGAGGAGCACCTTCCTGGAATGGTTTGGAAACACACATACCCTTGGAAGGCAAGGTTAATATTAGTTTCATGATACTGATTGATCATCTTCACACATGTCCTTCTGACATATAGAGGTGTCTTTAAACAAGCATACACTGTAAATCATAACTGCCATCATCACAAAATGATGAGTACAGTATACTTAAAAGATTGCACTTGTCAGGAATGCTTAAATCTGTATAGTTCCATTTACTTAAATATCATCCATTTACTAAAAAAAAAAAAACCCTATTTAAGTAATGACCGTGAGTCATAAAATGAAGTGAGCAGAAGTTAGTCCATTTGTGCTTGATTTAATTTATTAAAATCATGACTTTCAAGTAAGTTCAACTGAAATAAACTAGGGCTCATTTAAGCTCAAGAAGTCAGTATCAATAATTCAAGTAAAGTTTAAGAATTTAAAATAATTTGATATGAATCAAAGGAATTTTAGAGATTAAACCAATGAAGCGGCATTAACTTAAAAAGCATAATTAGGTGGCATTAACTTAAAAAGCATAATTTTGCAACTCTGATTTGTGTTGGGTTAACTTAACCTCATAAAGTGAACTATAAAATAAAATGTATGATAAATGGGGTGACTCATGGCGTAGCCTGTAGAGCACTGTCCACATGCTCATTATGAGCCGCAACATCAGTGGTTCGACTACGGTCGTGTGACCTCTGTTGCATGTCTCTCCCTCTCTTCCCCATTCTTCCTGTCCCTCTACACTGTCCTGCCCAATAAAGCTGAAAAGCACATAAGAAATGTATATTAAAATGTACTATAAATGGAAATATTTTTAATTGCTTTACTCAATTTGTTCAAGGCAGCAGATTCTCTGATTGTTTTTGGTATGCAAATATTTAAACGATTGCCCATTTTTTACATAGGCATTTGCACAAAAACTGCCTTTACTAATAGCTCATTTAAGACCATTAAAATACTACTACACTGCATTTTCTCAATCCACAACCTAAAACAGTTGATCCAGTCATTACATTATATTGCATACACACACAACTATACCTATAAAATGATCGCTAGAAATTTTATTTGAAAAGAAAGAAAAGATAGCTTAAGAGGATCAGAAGAGTCATGGTGCAGTCTGAAGAGGTGGGTTTTCAGTCTATAGCCAGTTCCACCGCAGGAACTTTACCCCGGAACTAGGAACCTTTTGAGGAACTCAGTGCGTTTCCACCGCAGGAACTAGGGTCTAAATTTAGTTCCTGGGGTTTTATTTTACCCCCCAAAAGGTTCCTGCTCGGGGGGTAGTACTTTCCGAAAGTACAGGAACCTTTTGGGTGGAGCTTGCAGCGCTGAACATTTCTGATTGGTCGAGTAGGCTACTCGCAGCATTTTTTTGTGTTTTTTGTTTTCAGGCGCCATGTTTAAAAATATGCAGGCGCAAACCGATCTTTTTTCATAATAACTTCAAATCAAACTTGTATGTTATGCGGTGCAGTAGCCTACTTTTGGTTATAGCCTGCCAACGTCTTGGAATTATAACGTGTGCTCTTCTGCTCTTTTCTTGCTTTAGTATTCGTTTTATAAAATGCTAAGCATTCGTGCTGGGACAGCATATTACGTACTAAAACATTCAAACGGATTAATTCGGTTGCTGAATATTTTCTTCCGGATTTTCTTTGTTAGCCCGTTGTAATTGACTCAAAACGTTTGATACAGTTATGTGAGGTATGCGGTAGTTCTGCGTAATTAACATTGGTGATACAGTACAAGCAAACTGGAAATCACCTTCCGCACTTTTTGTCAGGGTAAAATAACAGGTTAATTCTAGTAATCCTCCCTTTAGCTTTTTCAGACTGCCGTAATTTTACTCAATTTTACTGCCATTTTTCAATTCCACGAAAAGACCAGGAAGACTATGGACTAATTTATGGTGCATGGTTCGCATCTGGAGGGCACACTTCGCTGCTCGGCTAGCAGTAACTTCGAAGGAAAGCAAACGGTGGCTGTACCACTACTAATTTACATTTTCACGCAAGTCCGAGTTTTCGTTCTATTTTGTAATTTTGCGATTAGCCTATATGGAATTGACGACGAGAAAGTAATCAAACAGCAAATTGTTTACAACGTGTGCATGTTTTCTGCTGTTGTTGCCAGTTATACATATAAATGTGAATGCATTCTGTCGCTTCGAATGTCAAGACATGAAAGCGAATGTTCGTATAAAAACATAATGAATGTGTTTGAGAGGATATATGAAAATCAATAAATACAAAAGTAACCATATATAGTCATTGTTGGTAACCCGTTGTATATAAGTGGAATAAACCCCTCCGGGCTGTCCCGGTTATTAGAAAATAATGTAGGCTACTTCGGTGGTAGTATGGGGTTACAGAAGAAATCATATGACAGATGGACCGACGACAACGTCGCTTTTTCATACGTCAGTGGGCTAATTTGCCTAATCTTCGGGGTACTTTAGACCCCGGTGGAAACGCAGACAACCATTGGCTGAAGGAACCTTTTAGTTCCTGGTAAAGTAGTTCCTGGGACTGAAAGTTCTGGGTAATTTTGGTGGAAACGCGGCTTATGTAAAAAAAAATGTTCAGTCCCATGCAGAAAAATTTGGCCTCCACCTAGATATATTTGTAGCCACAAGCAAAAAACTTTTGCTGGGGTATCCTTAAATGGGGTAAATAGTGAACAGATTAATATATATTTAATTCAAAGGGGAGAATTATTTTAATTATTTTTAATGTACAGAGTATTACTGGGATCCTTAAATCTGGCCCTCAGAGCCAGTAGTACTGCTGGCTTTCATTCTTCCCCTCTAACTGCGATTTATTTAAATCACAGCCACCAGAGGAGTTAAATCTCTGGCCAATCGGTGCCATTAATCAACCAATTAACCATCAGGTAGAAAAGAACCGAGAGCACTACTGGCTCTGAGGGCCAGATTTGTGTATCCCTGGTACCCCATTTATCACAATTTATCATAAGTTGGGGGTACCTTGAATGATGTCCGCCGGTACAGTGTAACAGCAGCAGCAGCAGCATCTGAGAATGTCCCTGATTCTTGAAGTGCAAGCAAGTGTCCAGGGACATATACCAGGGCCAGAGCTGGTATGCAAGTCATCTGAGGAGCAAATAAGTTCAATCAACATTTGCAAATAATAGAAAATTCACAAAACAAATAGTTTCTCCCTTAATGCAGGCAGTGCAATTATCTTCTGACAAACAAAAAAACTACTGCACGTAGTAACATCTCTAGGATGATTTTACATTACAACAAAGGAATTTAGCAGACACTTCTAAAATGGCAGATTTCACATTTTTATACGGTATCCATTTTATAGAGCTACATACAGACTGAAGCAATTCAGGTTAAGTGCATTGCTGAAGGGTAGAACAGGAGTCAAGCCTGCAACCTGTTCACCAATATTATGTCCCATGTGGCTGGCAGAGCCAGCATGGTAGACAAATGATTTCAATCATGGCTAAACACAGCGATTTTCAGATGATAAAGAAATGTATAGTCCCTTAACACATCTGACAGATAATTAATTTATTTAAAGGTAACAAGAAAATCTTGTAATGGGAAGTGTATCTGCATTCCCATAGTGTCATTGCTAGCACAAAAAACCTACCAATTACAAACCTCACTCACAGGCCATATTGCTGCAAACACCGATCACCATAAATTTCACTTTACAGGCCTGGAATTTTTTATTTTCATTTGAACTGCCCAAAAGTGTTTTCTTTTGTCATCCATTGTGCCTGACATAGCTAGCAAGCTAATGTCAGCAAACTAATTCTAAATTACTTCATATAACAATAGAAAAGCATAAAAATAAACATTCAACAATAAACAAATAGGCTAAATGCAACTGTTTCTATAAAGCTGCCCATGGTCCATCTTAAACAGTTAGTCCGTTTGTTTGTTCAGATTAATTAATTAGATGTAGGCTAGGTCTACTGCAGCACAGCTATGTAACAAATGTGAAGACATAACCCAGAGTTTTCCACAGGATTTTGGGGGATTTTGTAAAGGGGGACCCTGAACCTTCTAGGGGGGTCTGGGGGTATGGCCCCCCAGGAGAATATTTTGTACATTTTAACAGTTAATTGCATCAATCTAATGCACTCTGAGAGGAAAATTAAGATCTGAAAAGAATACTGTGCTTTTATAAACAATTCAATAATAAACTCATTCAGTTGCATCATCTTTTAAGATGTTTGAGTCATCAAATAAATTAAGTAAAAGTTGTCACGTGTTGTACTAGTTCATTTAAAGTGTTTGGAATCACACTAATGTTGCAGTAGACAAACAGCACCGCATGCTACGTCAGATTTAGAGATCACATTCAACTAAAATCTTGAAAGTTAAGCTATCAATAAAAACATTTACAAAATAATAATATGGTAAAATGGTAAATGGACTGCATTTATATAGCACTTTCATCCAAAGAGCTTTACAATTGATGCCTCTCATTCACCCATTCACACACACACTCACACACCAACGGTGAAAGATTGCCATGTTCAAGGTACCAATCAGCTCATTGGGAGCAATTAGGGGTTAGGCGTCTTGCTCAGGGGCACCTCGCACGCCCAGGGTGGGGAATCGAACCGGCAACCCTCCGACTGCCAGACAACCGCTCTTATCTCCTGATCCATGTAATACTAATTTTCCACTTCAAATAGATAACATTTTAAAAGTGTAATCAACAGGTTTCAAGTAGAGAATATCTAGAAGCGAGATATTCCAACTACATGAACATCTGGTGACAACATTCATCTTAAAACAGTACTTGAACATGTTTAGCATTCAACAGATTTGAATAAATGTAGCGACATAATCACATATCACGGTCGGTATATAGCTTCTTTGCCAACTTAATGCTGAAAATAATGTGACCTACTACAGCATAAGTGTGTAGCAAACGTTTGTTGTTTTAAGTTGACAGACATTGTAACCACGTTCTGTCTTATCGATGACGTAAACACAGCAAGAGCAGGAGCGAAAACAGCAAATGTTACAAAAAACGTCACAGCCAGTCCAGTGCCACGCCCCCGCACAACCATTACAAACACGCAAGGAACACCGTTAAAGAATACAACGCGTTTGACTGATTTTACTCGACCCATAGGCTATCTGGTATCACTATGAAGGACAACATTTGAACAAGTCATTAATAGGCCAGATATCGTATTAGGGCAGGGCTCGAAATTGCGACCATTTTGGCCGCATATGCTCCCGAAATTTAATGTGTGCGACCTCGAAATATAATTGGGCGCATTTGAACGAGTGCAAATAATTGTTCTGTTGCGACCTGTAAAACACGTGGAAATGGCAGGACACAAACAGTGCGTTTGCAACGGAGGCGACATATTTTAAGCGTGACAGTTTAACTGTTACTTGTAAACTGTTATATTGTCGTTTTTTATCAATAAAAATATCCTTTGCATATATTGTTGGTGCTCCTTACATTTTGGTGGGTGCTCCTAACTTCTTGCCAATGCCAATCAATATGGTTAATGAACTTGAACTATCGAATGAACTTGGAAACCCCTCACCACTTTTGATAGGTCTATGTAAAGATTGGTTTCACATAGCTATACCATCGATTCTTAAGTTCGATACACTCACTCACCGTCCGGTGCATATTCCTCAAAATCAGAAGTTACTGTGGTGAAGCGGGTTGTTGGTTTGTTTTCGTCAACGCTGTAACACGTTCCCGTTTCAAATAGATTAACACCGTCGAACTCTGTTTGCAAACCACGCGCAATTACAGCTGATGCCATATTACTGTGGGTTATCCAGTCTCCCAAAGGTATCCTAGTTAGTGGTAGGGATCTTACGCTCGATACTGACTTGCGGACTCGGTGTGGACCTTTTTCTGCAGTTCGGACCTGCTGCTGAAGCCAGCCAATGAACGGGCTCTAGCCACAGAGCGTATATAACAACTGGAGCGGCTGGAGGAGTCAGAATTTGAAACCAATATGGCGTCCAGTGCACCGCAGCTGACAGTGACCATTCTAACCAATCGAACGTGAGCTTGACATTCTTACCCTCCCCCATTACTGTAAAACACGTGGAAATGGCAGGACACAAACAGTGCGTTTGCAACGGAGTCGACATATTTTAAGCGTGACAGTTTAACTGTTACTTGTAAACCGTACTGTTATATTGTCGTTTTTTATCAATAAAAATATCTATTGCATATATTGTTGGTGCTCCTTACATTTTGGTGGGTGCTCCTAACTTCTTTAAGTAAAAAAGTTAATTTCGAGCCCTGTATTAGGGAAATTTCTTTTTTGGCCGCACAACGCAAATATCCCTGAAAGCCCAACCATCCTTTATTACCTTTCGGATGTGTCGATACTTTTCATGACTGTAATTAATAAGAAGAATGTTGTAAGAAGAATGCCAATCAATATGGTTAATGAACTTGAACTATCGAATGAACTTGGAAACCCCTCACCACTTTTGATAGGTCTATGTAAAGATTGGTTTCACATAGCTATACCATCGATTCTTAAGTTCGATACACTCACTCACCGTCCGGTGCATATTCCTCAAAATCAGAAGTTACTGTGGTGAAGCGGGTTGTTGGTTTGTTTTCGTCAACGCTGTAACACGTTCCCGTTTCAAATAGATTAACACCGTCGAACTCTGTTTGCAAACCACGCGCAATTACAGCTGATGCCATATTACTGTGGGTTATCCAGTCTCCCAAAGGTATCCGAGTTAGTGGTAGGGATCTTACGCTCGATACTGACTTGCGGACTCGGTGTGGACCTTTTTCTGCAGTTCGGACCTGCTGCTGAAGCCAGCCAATGAACGGGCTCTAGCCACAGAGCGTATATAACAACTGGAGCGGCTGGAGGAGTCAGAATTTGAAACCAATATGGCGTCCAGTGCACCGCAGCTGACAGTGACCATTCTAACCAATCGAACGTGAGCGTGACATTCTTACCCTCCCCCATTACTGTAAAACACGTGGAAATGGCAGGACACAAACAGTGCGTTTGCAACGGAGTCGACATATTTTAAGCGTGACAGTTTAACTGTTACTTGTAAACCGTACTGTTATATTGTCGTTTTTATCAATAAAATATCTATTGCATATATTGTTGGTGCTCCTTACATTTTGGTGGGTGCTCCTAACTTCTTTAAGTAAAAAAGTTAATTTCGAGCCCTGTATTAGGGAAATTTCTTTTTTGGCCGCACAACGCAAATATCCCTGAAAGCCCAACCATCCTTTATTACCTTTCGGATGTGTCGATACTTTTCATGACTGTAATTAATAAGAAGAATGTTGTAAGAAGAATGCCAATCAATATGGTTAATGAACTTGAACTATCGAATGAACTTGGAAACCCCTCACCACTTTTGATAGGTCTATGTAAAGATTGGTTTCACATAGCTATACCATCGATTCTTAAGTTCGATACACTCACTCACCGTCCGGTGCATATTCCTCAAAATCAGAAGTTACTGTGGTGAAGCGGGTTGTTGGTTTGTTTTCGTCAACGCTGTAACACGTTCCCGTTTCAAATAGATTAACACCGTCGAACTCTGTTTGCAAACCACGCGCAATTACAGCTGATGCCATATTACTGTGGGTTATCCAGTCTCCCAAAGGTATCCTAGTTAGTGGTAGGGATCTTACGCTCGATACTGACTTGCCGACTCGGTGTGGACCTTTTTCTGCAGTTCGGACCTGCTGCTGAAGCCAGCCAATGAACGGGCTCTAGCCACAGAGCGTATATAACAACTGGAGCGGCTGGAGGAGTCAGAATTTGAAACCAATATGGTGGGTTATGCCGGCAGTTGCATGCCGCCATATTGGTTTCAAATTCAGAGAATTATGCAGAAGTGAATGCACGGAGCAGCGGTTTGTTAGCTCGAGTGTTGGAAGGTAGTTTTTAACCAACCATTGCTCAGCCTATTTGACTTCTCCGATGTCTTCGTTCGCCGTGCTTTCAAAAAGGGCTTGTTAATAAAAATCAGATAATCCACAGAGCTTTACAAAAATCAGATTATTTAGTGGTCTTGCCGATGAAAATGCATCTATTTTATAAATGAAGTTGTAAGCAATCCTTTATTGCACTTGTACTTCAAAGCTTCCGGTGTTCGTGGCGTTGTGGTGTTCATATCCCTTCAAGATTAAACTGTTAAGCTATCTTTTTGATGATTAGCTGATTTTACTAAATCTGATCCGATAAATGTTTTGACGTGAATGACAAGACAACACGGGAATTCCCAATGGTTGATTACGGATTATTTATTATTATTATGATCATTACATATTCTTCATGAAATTGGCACGCTTGTTCACCAAGCAAATAAATTAATGCAGTTTTTAGATTGATTATTATGTAGGTTACGTTGCGATTTAAGCTTATGGTAATTCTTTAAAGCGTTTACTTTCTCACGTATTTACATGTGTTAAAAAATATTACCATATTAACAGACTGAAAAAGGTCTCTCACCAACTATTCACTTACCCATAATCAACAGTCGCAGGGTCCGCCTGCACCGCCCGTTGTTCCACAGGGGCCGCCTGCTACACCCAATGTTCGTGCTTCGCCCGCGCCTCGAGCCCCGGAGAGGCCTCCAGAGCCACCTCGGGCCCCGGAGAGGCCTCCAGAGCCGTCCAGAGCCCTGGAGGGGCCGTCTGCTCCGTCTGTTGTCCCGCAGGGGACGCCGCGGCCTGCCCTGGCCGCGGTTCCGCTGGCAAAGCCACCTGCCTTGCCCGGTGTCCCTGCCCTGCCCTCGCCCCCTGGTGTTCTCGCTCCCCCTAGTGTCCACTCCTCCTTTGGTGTTGTTGCTCCCCCCAGTGTCCGTCCTCCCCCCGGTGTGGTCGCTCCCCCCAGTGTAGTCGCGCCCCCTAGTGTCCGTGCTCCACCTAGTGTTCTCGCGCCTCCTACTGTTCCCAACCGTGTGTCTGTTTGTTCACTTGCCCCCTTGTCTAGTTGTCTGCCCGCCTGCCTGTCTGCCTGTTTGCCCGCATGTGTGTCAGCCAGTTTGTTGGCCTGCTTATCTGCCCCCCAGGCCATCGGCTCGTCGGCCAATCCGTTCTCCCGCCTGTCTGCCTGTCTGTGTGTCAGTCTGCGTGTTTCTTGTCCTGTCTGCCTATTTGTCAGGTTGTGTGTTTGAGTTCACCCCTCTCCCTCCCTGTCTGTCTGTCCCTTAGTGTGTCGGTCAGTCTTGCCGTGTGCCTCCCCGCCTGCTTGTCCCTTTGTCCTGGTAGATCGCCCCGCGTCGTTCCTGTGTCTGTGTCAGTCCGTTTCTTTGTCAGTCTTGGTCCACCCCAGTGTAGTGTCCATGTCCAGTTCCATGTAGTGTTGAGTCCGCTCAGTGTCTGTCTTTTGCCCGGTCCTGTGTTGTGTGTGTGTGTGTGTGTGTGTCTGTTTCGTGAAGGGTCTTGGTGTGGTTACATATGTGTCAGTTTGGTCCAGTCCGTTCCTGTCTTGTTGAGTCTTGCCCCTTCTGTCTAAAGTCCAGTCCGGTGTTCAGTCTTGTGTCTAAGTCCAGTCCAGTGTTCTGTCTCATTTCGTCTCGTTCCTGTCCAGTGTACTGTCTCGTCTCGTCTTGTACCAGTCCGGTGTTTCTGTCTAGTCATGTCCGTTCCGGTGTGTCCGCCTCGCCCCAGTCCAGTCCGGTGTGTCCGCCTCGCCCCAGTCCAGTCCGGTGTGTTCGCCTCACCCCAGTCCAGTCCGGTGTGTCCGCCTCGCCCCAGTCCAGTGTGTCGGCCTCGCCCCAGTCCAGTCCGGTGTGTCCGCCTCGCCCCAGTCCAGTCCGGTGTGTCCGCCTTGCCCCAGTCCAGTCCGGTGTGTCTGCCTCGCCCCAGTCCAGTCCCGAGTTCCCGTCCTGAGTCCCGAGTTCCCGTCCAGTCCTGAGTCCTGTTCCTGTCCTGTCCAGTCCAGTCCAGTCCTGAGTCCTGTTCCTGTCCTGTCCAGTCCAGTCCAGTCCTGAGTCCTGTTCCTGTCCAGTCCAGTCCAGTCCAGTCCAGTCCTGAGTGCTGTTCCCCCGTCTGTGCTCCAGTCCCGAGTCCTGTTCCCCCGTCTGTGCTTCAGTCCTGAGTCCTGTTTCCTGCTCCCACCCTCTGGTTCACTCCCTCCCAAGGTCGGCCTCCTGGGACGTCAGGAGCCGTCCCTTGGGGGGGGGGGGGTACTGTCAGGGTTCTGTGTTTTTCCCTCTGTCTTTCCTTGTTGGCTGCCAGATGGCGGCACTTCTGTTTTGTCCTGTTTAATTGTTTTATTGTTTTCAATTATCCTATTATTGTTTGCTGGTTGTCTCGTTTTCCCTTCCCTCTCTGTGGCCTGATTGTTCATTGTGCCCTCCTGTGTCTCGTCTGCATCGTTTAAGTCTCCCTTCTCCCTGACTCAGGTGCTGGATCCTTGCCTGCGTGCTCGTTGTTGTTAGTTTGTTTGACCGTGCCTCCGATCATGTTTCTGCCCAGAGTGTTCCTGCCCCTGTTCTGTTCTCTACGTGTTTTTGGACTTTTGTATTTCCTGGTTTCCTGCATTTTTTGAAGTTTTCTTTGGGTTTGTTTTTGCTGCCCTGCGAGGCTTTTGGTTCCCTTTTTCGTGGAGTTCGTGATTAAAGTCTTTGTTATTCCTACTTTTGGAGTTTTGTGTTTTTCCCCGCACTCTGCGCTTGGGTCCATTCCCTTGCCCTCCTTGACAACCTTAGTTTACTGTAGGATTTTATTATACTCATGGTATCTTAAATTACATTAAATATGTGGGATGTTTTACTGTCAAAATATCAAGACTGAAAGATGTGACAAACAGTACAAAGAGGGTCCTCTCAGTACGAGCTCTTGACTTCTGTGGTTGCACCACAGACCGCATTAAAATAGTTAATGTTTATGAGTGTCTGTGTAACATTTTTCACCTGAAATTACCGCTGGTCTGTGTGGATACAGACCAGCGGTAATCTGGGTAAGTCGGCGAGATCTGGCAGCATTTCAGCACGGTTGTACTAGGGGATCCTCTCGCTATGAGTTGTTGACTGTGGTTCTGTGGTTGCACTGACACGCTTGTATTGCAGACATGGGCGTGTCTAATTACCAAGGTAATAGGGGTGGATTTTCCCGTAGTCGTGGACTCCACTCTTTAGCTCCACTGCGCTTGCCCTAGTTTGGGCTTCATGCGCCAGTGAGCACGAACCATAGCAAATCAGTGGGTGACTTCATAATCACTTCGTCCATATTTTTATATGGTCTATGCTCTAGTCTAACCCATATCCGCTGCTGCTGCTTCTTCTTCTTCTGCATACACTGTCACCTACTGTGCTGGAGTGTGAGGCCGGTTACGGTCGACTTACATTAGATTCTTCTGCCTCGTCCTGTTATTCTAAGAAAATTAAAAAGAGCCTTAGCCACCATCTTTCCCCTTTCCTCCCGCTAATATCCCACGTGTACCCCATCCCCACCCAGTTTCTCCGACCCACACAAACATTTTCTCCCTGTCTAGATCATACAATTCGCAAAATATCAGCACGTTTGACCGTTTAGTCCAGCACTCGTCACATAACCCTGTCACCTACTGGAGTTAGGAGATTGCTATTCTTTTAATCAGCCCAGTTATTTGTAACAAGGTGAATATCCTGTTAAATACTGCGCTTCCAGAGGGATGAACAAAATTTATATAGGTTCATATCATCCATTCCTTCTTCCTTCAGTTCTTTGTATAATCTTTGTCTTTCCTGAGAATATTGCACGCAGTTGAAAAGAACATGTTCCACAGTCTATTTCTTCTGACATGTCACATTTTCCAGTTGGGTGTTTTTTAATCAGCTGTAATGATCAATTTAACTTCGTATGACCTAACCCTGTATCTACTTACTATGCATTCCTCCTTCCTGTCCCGATCAAATGATCGTATATTTCCAAATGTAATTTGAATTTGGTATAGGCGTCTACCTTTTATATACCTATTCAATTTCTCCTGCTAATTAATATGATGCCAGATAAATACTCTGTTCTACTAACAGAAATGACTAAATCTATAGTCTCGTTTTTTACATTACATTAGCCTACATTTATGTGGCAGATGCTTTCACCCAAAGCAATGTACAATAAGTGCATACCGAAGGTCATTGGAACAACTGCCAGCCTGTATCATTACCACAATCAATATTTCTCCCCATTGGACATTTAGCTACATTTATTACCTTGGCTTACTTGCCATCCCAAACAATAACACGTTTATTGTAGTATATCAAACCATCGTGTTTGTCCATTTGAATCCCACATGTGGGAAAATTTGTTTTCATGTTTTCGTTTTATGGCTAACTCTTAATTAATTGGCGCACTACTACATTTGGTCTCTTACTATACGCAGTTCAAATGAGAATACCAACATTAACCAAACGCAGCTCCGTTGCTATAGAGATGGTTTGTCTAAACTTTGCTGGCACGCAGGTATTTGCTGAGCAGAGCCAGTGCAATGTAATGTTTGTACCGTGAAGGCTGTATGCAGGTATCGATGAGTATTGATGGCAATAGAGTTCTGGTTAAATTAGCAGATTATATTGTTATTTCGATATAATTCTGGAATTCACAACGTTTCTATGTTTCGACGCTTGTAGAGTAGGTAAATTAGGCACTTAAGTTCTAACTATAGTAGGCAACTGTAGCCTATTGTGTGGGTTGTGGGTCTTGGCAGAAGACCGATTGGTAGCGAGCGCTAAGTGCGAAGTAGTAGCCTAGCGAATAACTTTTTCTGCAGGTAACCCGAAAGTTGTGAAGAAATGTACAACTCATAGTCAGCTATAGCCTATCTTAAAACTTATCAACCTCTCTATTGTATGTTTTGCACGACAGAAACGTTTTATTTGGCTGCACCTTAAACTGGATTAATAATGGCATAATTTACAGTTTTGAGTCTGGAACAGACGTGCACGGGTGAGTGCGATACTCATCAAATGCTGACGATGTACTTCTGACCTCATATAGGCTCTTCTTTAGAATTAGCTGCGTTTTTGGTTGACAGTTGAAGCGCAATATAGCCATACGTCTGCGCATATATAGCCCCTTGTATGCGTTAAAACAGTATAAGAATGAACAATGAGGAGTAGGATGTGGCATTTGATAATCGTCCTCAGCCAATCTTTATTACATTTCTTTTAGACTAGAACCTATTGGTATTTTATCAGAGCCACACGTTCCTGTGCAAAGAAATACTAATATGAATGCTGTAATCACAGATTTTGGTTCAATAATTTTAATAATACCTCTAAGTAGGTTCAGTACCACTGTACTCAAATTAGAAAGAGCTGAGAATGCATGCCTTTCTTAAATGCGCTCTCTAACAGTAGGACGGAGTGTGGCACAGTGGGTAAGGAACTGCGCTTGTAACCGAAAGGTCGCAGGTTCGATTCCCGAGTAAGGACACTGCCGTTGTACCCTTGAGCAAGGTACTTAACCTGCATTGCTTCAGTATATATCCAGCTGTATAAATGGATACAATGTAAAGTGCTATGTAAAAAAAAAAAAAAAAAAGTTGTGTAAGTCGCTCTGGATAAGAGCGTCTGCTAAATGCTGTAATGAATGTAACAGATGTGTCATGCGCAAGGATCACAATGCATCTGGCATCTAGGTCAACTGTTGAAGGAAGTGGAATCAAGGAGACTAGTAGAAACAGTAGCATTGGACCATTCACCAACCCGGAGGACCTTGCCTGGAGAACAGTTCAGATGAAAGGTGAGTCTGACCTTCTCCCATCTCTGATTGCCGGATACATTTTCTTCTAATTCATAAACCTTATTCATGGAGCTCAAAAACTATTATTTGGACAGCACTACTGCACAAAACAGCTCAGTGATCTGCAGCATGGTATTATGATAGCTGAGTGTGCAATCGTAGATTACATGTATAGGCTACTCATCGAATTGACTGTTTATAATGTGCTGTTTCATTTCATTCAAAGATGCCATGTTTAAAATCTGGACGGCTGCTGTATTCTACAGATAACAATGATCCAGAAGAAGGATTTATGATTATCACATTCAAAAAAAGACAGTCCCTCAAGCCTGCAAAATATCTGTTCCAGAAGAGACTGAAGTGGTCTAGTGAGGTACAATAATTAATAATTAGCAGATAGTTCATTAATTGTGTATTCTTAACTCTAATCTTGTGACATGTATATGTCTGAGCCATATACAAACATACCCATCT
This sequence comes from Anguilla rostrata, assembly GCF_018555375.3. Taxonomy (NCBI): domain Eukaryota; kingdom Metazoa; phylum Chordata; class Actinopteri; order Anguilliformes; family Anguillidae; genus Anguilla; species Anguilla rostrata. The sequence continues at coordinate 27,830,819 of NC_057936.1, read as the reverse complement.
GCATTGGTCAGCTCCTTACTTTAGAAATGCTATTGGTCAGCTATTCGCTCTGCTTTACCACTGCCCCATTTTATGCCAATTTGTAGTGCTTGTGTAGTGTGACACATGAGAGCAGATTCTGTTTCCTTTTGTGCCCAGGCTCCAGGGGAGCTTGCACACAGGTGAACTTGAGTATAGAATTGCACCTGATCAAATGTTTGGAGCAGTACCTGAGTTGTACTATTTCCTGGTACCCATGTAACAGGACCCTTCCATGTTGTTGTAGCATGTGTCTTTTGTCAGAATGTGTGCTCTGACCAAACCTGCAATCTCTTTCATTCTCGCATGAAATAGTTGTTTTTACTTTTATCATTGACACAAACATTAAGTCATAAGACTAACAATAAGCCTTGTTAGTTGTGAAAGAAAGATTTCACAACGTACACATTGTATAGATGGTCAGAGCCAGAGCTGGTGACTGTGAAAGTGAACAGTGGAACTTCACTTAAAACCATAGACGTCCAGTCACCATTAAAGTGTTAATAGGTGTTTAATTATTTTTTGTGATTTTTTTGTTATTAAAGGTTTTTCTCATAAATAAATCACAAATGTTACACTAACAGAAACTAAAGGGATTGAAAAAAGAGGAGGAAAAATATAGATTACTTCAAAAGACCACCAACACGCATGTTGCAATAGAACAGAGACAAAGTTCACACCAGACCAGCAATTCAGTTTCACAGCTTGCTCTGAGCATCCTCGCAGTCAACCTCTCCAAAATCAAAACACCTAAGAAAACAAGACCTGGGCTTATTAATGAAATTTCCAGGTATTCAATAAGAAGTGTGAATTTTCATTACAGGAATATCTTTGTTTTCGTTATCGGTGTTATTATTCTCAGAAATGTTTTCGCTTTAGATATGCCCTTATAGTGCAATTTGAAAAAGTTGACTGTATGGAATTTGGCACTTTGCAAACATTGCAAAACCTTACATTGTATATGAAGTTCTTGGTCACAATTTATACTTCTGTGACCTTGTACCTGTTTACTTAAATGTTGAAGCATAGGTAGTGAATAAAAATGGAAATGCAACACTGTTCCAAAATTGAAGGGTTGTTGTAGGACAAATGTTTCATGCATGGTTTGGGTGCAACCCTAGAAGGCAAGTCTGTTGACATTACCTAATTGTATTGAGTGCTCATTTTCACCTCATGGTAAAACATTTATTTCCAGCAGAGAGGGTGTCTTTCAAGAGGAATGTCTCATCTGCGAAACACAAGCAGTCTACCAATGGTTTGAGGGGCATGACAGTGCTATTAACCGTGTCACAGTTTTCTCAGTGAATGAGATCTGAACCTAGACATGCATTTGTGGGATAATGTAGAGCAGCACCTGTGACAGTGTTTTCCATTTCCATTAGCTAAGCATGCATTGATTGACTTTATCCACATGTGCAAGTGGTGCTGTATTCCTCTTACTGAATGCCATGGCATGTACAGTCCATACAGGCTATAAGCGGTGGCACACCACTACTATGTGACTACATTGAAGTTTTGTATCCTATCTGTACGTTCTAATTACGGTATTATGTGTCCAATTACTCTGTGGTTCTTATGGAAAGAACAGAATGTGCAATGATCTATTTAGTTTTGTGAATAAATATGTGTACTGGCACAGGATCTGCATATAGTGCATGTTTTTCTGTTTTTAAAATGCAGTGATTCAGCACCTTTTGAACCCAATGACCTACTGTAAGAAAATGAAGGGTCAGTGTCATTAGTGTCTGTATTTATCCCAGTAATGGTCGCTAATCTGTGCTGTGTTTGTTATTAGCTTGAGAGAGTGCCAACTTTGGATAATCTGAGCAAAGGGAGTAGCCAGGCCCAAATTGGTGGTGCCCTGAGTTACACAGACACAACCCACTGGTACTCCAGCTCTACAGAGAACCACCACAACATGCCTGTCAGCGCATTCACAGGTATGAATGGACCAGACTTCTGCCCTACACACTGAAGCACATAGCAGAAAGGGCATTATATTTGATCCAGATTCATGTTTCTGTAACTGTATCTCTGCAGAGGAGCAGAATGGTCGCTTCAGTTTATCTGGGTCCATTGGGAAGTTAGTGGGCCAGCAGCTGCTACATGGGAATGTGGTGCGCATTGGTATCAATGGAAACTATAAAAGGTAAACGTCCCCTAGATGTGACAATACGTTTGATTCAAATTACAGCTACTTAAACTTGAGTAAGTCTTTTCATGATAATATACGTATAAAAAAGCTTTAGATGAAGATAGGACTTCATCTACATATCAAAGTTTAATTAATTTCTTTTGTACTTAACTACAGTGGCAGAAGTCCAGAGAGGAACATGTCTATACAAGCACTTGGTACTGTTGTACAAGAAGACACATCAGAACTGGTTTCTCTAAGCATCACTGATGAACTGGAGAAAAGAAATGCAAAAATACTCACTCCCAGATCCCATTCTGCTTACTTGTCTCTCCCGGTAATGTATGCATTTGGTTTCCGAACACTTGTCCCTTCCGGTAATGTATGCATTTGGTTTCCGAACACTTGTCTCTTTGCTGTTTGTCCTTGGAATTTCATTGACTTGCTTTAGATTAAAGAGCCCCTCCACCCACATTGTTTTTTAATGATTATCTCCTCTTAGAAGCAGGACTCACTAGACAGACAGATTTTTTAGCATGACACCAGAGCACATTTTTCACATTCAGTCAGGACCACTGTCATCAAAGTAAGATCTTTATTGACAATAAAGGCAATACAGGTATGTTTGGTGGTATGGCTCTGTTCTGGAGCTCTCCCGCCAACCACGCAGCCCGCGTGGATAAAAAACAACCATATGCCGACATGCCATTAATAGGTGTCTTCGGCTGATGTGATGACTGTGTATGACCACCTGGAAGAAGCCCTTCGTCCAGTCAGCTTAAGGCCATCTATCATTACGTGGATCAGTAGTTATGTGTACCATCAGCATGTTGGAAATTCCCCTGAGGCCATATTTAGAAGAATTATTAATTAATAAACCAGGGGAACATGCTATGTGTGATATATATTAGGCTATGTGTACCAACAGCTTGTTGGTATTTCCCCTCGAGCGCCACATGCTAACATTACTCAGTCAAACCCCTATTCAAACAGATTAGCTTGCACAAATTCTAATGCAAGGCATGGCATGCTATATTTTTGATGGTGATGAAATCAAACCGTAATCAACTGTAAAATACCAGTACGTTGTACAGTTATCTAGCAAGACAGGCGATTGATAAGTTGGATAACCAGATTAAACAACAAATGCAACGAATAGCAAGACACCGTGGAGAAAGTAGAACTTGTTTGCAGTTTGTAAACAGCACCCTTCTGTGTTATTATCAGTGAGGAGCTAACAGTTTTTTCCCCCAGTGTTCACAGATTGCTGATACCTTGGTCAAAATGCTTTGGTATAAAAGCGTCTGCTAAATTCCTAAATTGTAAACAGTATAAGTTACAGTAGCTCAAGTTTATTCGGTGCCAATGGGAAACTAACCTAAGATAGTTAAATGCTAAATGTGAACTTCATAATCTGGGGGAATGTTTTTTCCAGCACAAAATGCATGGCTAATCGAGCCACCGAGCACTGTTCTGATACACTGCCTTTATTGATACCCCCCCACCCTCCTTCCCCAAGGGTCAGGCCAGGGTCTTGTTTGCAATGATAAGACATTTCTATACATTCCCAACAGTATCTACACCCAACTGTGTGCTACTATCCACAACATAAGAAATTAGCCAATTTTTTGGTATTAAAATGCTAATGAGTTTTGCCCCAATAGAGGGCTTCATCTCTGGTCATATGAAGATTAACAATAAATTATCTATAGATTATCATTCACGGGTTGTATATATATGCCATTGAAAATATACTACTCAGAGAAGGATTCATTTGGAAGGTCATCTCATTCCGACTGTTTTTTAAGCCTATGTTTGGTGTTTAAATCTGTTTAAAATGTATTTAAGAAAAATTTCATGGGTTATTTTGGGCAAATCCTTTAATACGTGTCTATTTACTATAAATGTAAAAGCTAATATTAGCATAATAAGCCAAAATGTCTAAATTATATCACGTTTTAAGAACCTTGGGTCTTTTCTGGCGGCCATTTTGGATTTTCCCTTTTAAAAAGTCTTTAATGGGTCCGAATTTTGGGGCACCCCTTCTGAGATGGTGAGATACAACCTAAAGAGTGTCTGTACCAAATTTGGTGCTTCTATCCACCGCATAACGAGTTGGCCATTTTTTTTTAGCTTAATTCCCCCTACTATTAGCATTTAGAGAATTTGAACAGCTCTTATCACGGCTACCACTTAGATACTTCCGGGTCATTTCACTCAGTTAAGAACCTTCCTAAGCAAAAAAGACTATTCAGACACAGCCATGGGTGCTATCTAGTAGCTGCGTAGTAGCAACTGCCCATAATAATCCATTAGCCGTTCACAATGAACAAAGATTTCTTTATCGATACACCTACTTTTCCATCTCAGCCAAGCGTGAGAACTTTGGCGTTTCCCAATTCCTACATTTCCGCTTAGGTTTACGCACAAATCCCAAATTCGCGTAAAAACGATTGATTGGAAACCCCGCTCTGACCAACTAGGGGATGTAAGCTAGCCTACGACCCAATTCTACTGCGTTCCGGAAGGTAGCCGAAAACATTCACGCCAGGAATTCTTTAGCAGCGAGAGCATCTAGAGTTGACTCTGATGGTCAGAAACTCAACAATAAGCATGCCATTACCTTGTGCCCAGCATATGTTGGAACGTTTCCGCTTTTAGCGAAAGACTTGCGATATTCGTGAAACCAGCCCCTCTCTGAGATGTCCCCGCAATCAAATATGTATATTCAGTGATGCCAATTTAGCAACTTTTAGAGGAGGACTTAGCTACTTTCCATAGAAAATAGTTGGCAACATTGTGTATATTCAACGCATGCGTTTACCGCTAGACTCAGAGCTCAGCAGAATTTTAATAAGGTTGATGACATTACCCGGCTAAAATATGCAGCTAGCAGATATGGACGTGGCAGCAGCTTCCAGACTTGAACATGGCGTCCTCCACGGACGGGCGGCAAATGCCGCAAAGCAGCGCTCATTGAATGAAGCTCCCTGTCCAGGTAGCAGTGAAGACAGTGCATCGGTATCCTCAATATCTGGAACATTGTCGCTTAAAACAACGCTTTTCGTGGCTGGCCCCAAATGGATAGCCTGCCTGCTGCAGCTATAGAGTTTAGAGCTAAGGAGCAATTCAAATAAATAGCAAGACTTTCCTCATAGTGCGTAGACTGGGAGTTTAGACTAGCAGCGAACATGTAGCGAACAGACATGGTTTTGACTGGCAGCATGCCGTAGCTGTATTGCAGGAAGAAGCGCCGATTTACAAAGCAACGTGCAGCAAGCTTGCATGCAGGAGGAGCAGCCGAATGAGTACAGGGAGGCTGTTTAAGTGTTATGTGAATGTACTGTGATAGGTGAACATCACTCAGCTGAACCATCAGCTGATTCAGCCGGAGCGAGCCAATGCTCCATTTCTTCCACTGTACAATGGATTTCCCTGAAACTAACATGCACATACAAGCAAAATTTTAAATCTGTTGTGGTTCAAGATGCAAAGATATGCAAATTTCAGGGGAGTGGTGTGGTAAACTTAAATCTTAAAGCACAGAAAACTGACTAGTTAGTCACATAACAGCTGTATCTTATAAAAGCTGTAAACCATTTTTAATGTGATTATGTATATAGTGTACTGTATCTTTAGGAAATATTTTGTTGTTTGTAACGCAGATGTTTGTAATAATGTACTTTTGATCACCTGCCCAGGGACTGGGGATGAAAATTTTCTGTTCGGCTGTATCTTCGTATAGTGCATCGAATTTCAAACTCGAAGTCAACATTTTATTATACGTGGTCCCTGTTAAATAAACTTTTAAAAAAAATAAAATAAAAAAAACATTGTTGTGACAGCAGCAACCATCGCCAATTTGCATATTTAGAGATTCTGGAATTCTCAATGAGGGAGAATGGTGTAGAGATGCCACTAAGCCATTTTCAGTGGTTTATTGAAATTATTATTATTCAATATAGAATATTTTTTAAGGTTTTAAAATACATCTGGAGGGGTATTTTAAAAATGTCTGAATTGAACAATTTACTTTTTTTCAAACAATAGATAAACAATCTAATAGCAGATATTGATTGCCTCAGTTCTGCACAGTAATTGGGTGGTAAATAAATTATAAATTGTAACGATTAGTAGCAGTTAACAGGGTGCACTGCAAACATTCTTTTCACAAGTCTAGGCAGATTAGAGAGCTAGTGTAAAATCAATGCAAATTGCCTCAGTGGATTGTTTGTAAGGTCAGTTATTTGTAGACAGTCATTGCATCAAGTTAAGACAGTGACACTTTGTATTTGCTGTGTAAAAAATAAAGGAGCTTTTTCAGATATGCCCAATCAGTCGAACTTCACTTACATCAGTGAGCATTGAGGTAAACCAATACATATACAGAAAGTGTGTAGATGATGCCTCTGTTTGTAAATGTATACCATTATGAGAATGAGTTGAGTGAGTTGAGTATCTGGAACTTACACAGGGATTTTTTAAATGATCATTTCACAGATTGTCAGTGAGACCTACCCTGTGGTGTTGCATGCAGACCATCGGCATAAGCCATTCAGCAGCCCCGGCTTTCACTCCGTGGGTCCTGGACGGGCTGTCTACCAGATCCCAGGGCAAAGAGTTGGCAAGTTCCATTCGGCAATCATCCGCATCACTCAGTCCTTGCAGGAACAGCGCTTGGGCAGAGGTGTGAGAGAGAGGCTGTGGATGGAGAGGTATAGTTACCCTGAGATGTTTCCAGAAACAGCTCATAACATGAAGAGATTGGGGCCCCACAAAGTAAATCTACAGCAATTGTCTGCTTATGGTGATGTTGTCAAGTCTGCCGATATAGAGACATGCCGTAAACGGTGCCACAACCCTTCACCCTTGACAGCGAGGACAGCCCCTGTTTACAGAAGACCCTTGGTTCCTGTTCTAACTGCCAGGCAGAAGAGTATCATTGCTGCTGATGTTGGCTGTGTGCTGAATGGCGTGAACCCCAAGCACTGTCCAGATATCACCGTATGTTCCTCCAATTGTTTCCGAGGGTTGCAGGGCACGGCAAGGATGAAAACAAACGGTTATCGACATCAGACACCATCACTTTCACACAAAGGCCCCAAAACAAACCTGGAGAGCAAGATGGACTTGATGTTCATTTCAAAGCCACTGAATCGTAATCCTAACCACACAAATCCTTTCGTTTGCAGAGAGCTTTGCACTAAGGAGGAGAATCACTCAGGACAGTCTCAGTCGCCCGTGAGACAGGTAGTTGGTATAGAAGGTGTGGGTGTGTATGGTGTGAGCTTTCACCTGTCAAAAGCAAACATCAGCGCAGAGTACAAAGACCTGAAGGAGACCCCTGCTACGAGAGGAACACCAGTGCATGCCCCACCAGCCTCTCCTGTACACCCATATGATCTTGAAATTCACTTAGAGACCTCAAATACCCCAGTCTCTGCTAAAGATCGCAAATGTTTAACAGAAGCTGAAGGGGAGGGCAGATATTTTGAGGGTGCTGTGAAAACCGTTTTCCCTTTAGACCAACAACAGGCAATTAGCATTCCCACTGCAAAAACTATGTAAATCTTGAGATTTTCACTAAACTCAAATGCATATCCATGTAATAGAAATTCATTTAAATTAATAACTTTATTAATCCTCATAAGAGAAACTCATTTTAGCCACTTCACAGTCCCAAACACACAGTGCATTAATGTAACAACACGCACAATAAAAGTAATCATTACATGATTATCACTGGGGAATTTGGTGCATAACATTTTTTTTTAAACTGTTCTATTAGATATCATGTATTTCTAATAAATATGTATGCATAACACTTCTATAGCTGTTGTTTTCTCCCCACACCCAATTAAAAGTTACTGTTCAGCTTTTTGTCGTCTTGTCATATCTTTTGATAAGGTTGAAGCTATGGCATGTTGATTCCGCAAGATGGGGCTAGTGGGCTGTAAGTCTTTCAAATCTACATCGTGCGTACGCGTTGTACGCATCACAGTTCTGTGGTATGCATATGGCATGCATACATTGAATGGCGGAAATTCAGTAATTTCAGTATGGGAGCATGTAGCCTAGTTATGGGATGAAGTCCGGACTGTTTCATCGGAATGTTTGAGAAGATTGCCGGACGAAATACAACGAACGGGAATGGCGACCGAAACATTGGTTGTTGTGTTAAAGATTTCGGCTGCGGGATTTTATGGGCTGAGCTCTTTTTTCATCGTTGTCGTGAACAAAAACATTCTCTCAAATTACAGGTACACATAGTGAGCTCCTTGCGGTCGGTGGTGTTGAGGTGCAGGATTTATTTTTTGAACGTATCAAGTTAGTCTGTTCATACCCTGGATTAGCTAGATTAGACATTTCCAATTTATTGAGAAAAAAATTCTGTAACGCGATATAGAATTCGCGTCGTACAGTAGTATCATGCCTACGAGTATGAACTGAACATATTTCTTATTTTCAGAATGGTGTCCGGCAGTAACGATTAAAAAAGAAGAAATTATGTAGCCTGGTGGTGTGGTTATGAAGTAGTGCTGATTTTAATAGTTGAAGTTTAATAGCTGTCAGTTGACAAGTTGGTTACATGCTGTCAATAGCGTGGTGTTTGTGCTGGAAGACAGCATTTAAGTATTACTGTGAAGGTATTTTCGCGATACTCTCAACTCCACATTCTTTGATCGGTAGGCTGGTAGCCTGTGAATCATTTGCTGTAAGGTTTGGTTATGTGACGGTCCTGTCAGATATATTTTCTCAAGAGTATCCTATCCGTTTACATAACTGGTGCCCTGCCATGTCCTACGCTCTGCGAAGAGGATACAAAGGTTATGTTGGACTGATCCTGAGAATTATGGTTAAATCAGAAGTGTGATACTTGTGAACTGTGGTTATTGCAAATATTCTAAAGATATTATAATTAAACATTTCTTGTAGGTTCCCCTCGCCAATATGTGTCGGGATCGGCCAAGTAAGTATTTCACTTTCGATCTTAGGTCCAACACCAAATCATTATATGGTGTTTCGTTTAGTGTGTTGTGTTTTTCGTGCAGATGCTGGCAACAGTGGTTGTGCTGGGACTGGGAAAGGTATTCCACATAATTACCTTCCCAGATCTGGATGAAACCGTACTGAGCAAGGTGTGCTGTTTAAATGTCTTCTTTAAACGAGCAAACTACAAAGTGTTAAGACAGATTTTTTAATGCAAACGTTCATGGGTTATTGTGGGGGAAATTGGCTCCTTTTCAATATAGACCTCTGTGGTCTTTGACGTCCATAAGGTACCCCATACGCCCTTGTAGTAAGGACCATTGTATAGACTACCTTTGGAGAAAAACTTCTTCTTCTTCTTCTTTCTTCTTTCTTCTTCTTTCTTCTTTCTTCTTTCTTCTTTCTTCTTTCTTCTTTCTTCTTTCTTCTTCTTTCTTCTTTCTTCTTTCTTCTTTCTTCTTTCTTCTTTCTTCTTTCTTCTTTCTTCTTTCTTCTTTCTTCTTTCTTCTTTCTTTCTTCTTCTTCTTCTTCTTCTTCTTCTTCTTCTTCTTCTTCATAAAATTACCAGCATTTTTACTCCATTTTAAGTTTGCTCACCTATACTTTCAAGACATACAACTTGACAACTGTAAATGGCAAAAACAATATCTTGATGTCATTGTAATCATAAAGACTTGTTCTACAGTCAGAGTCATTAATTAATAATTAAAATGATCTAATTATCTTTGAACTACTTTTAAAATGAAGTTGTTCTGTGCAGTCTGGTGTAGCCTATGCCAGTTTACAGAGTGGGATCGAGGAAGGTACACCAAAAGTGGAGGGAAAATGGATACTTAGTCCATAATTTTCTCAATGATGGTTTACTTTTGTTCTCAAAAGTATACCAGTGGTAATTATTCCAAGGTTACATTATGGGTGTCAAATATCTGAGAAAGATCTGAGAGGTCAAGACAGAAAAGGAGCCATTTTCCCCAGGAATGCCCCCTTTTATGATTTTGTAAATAAAAATGCTTTTCCTAAGGGTGATCTGTTCCAAATGATCAATTTTTGAGCTCTCATTACAAATAGATTTTGAGAGGCTGGTCATGGCCTCGCTGGCTGTAAAGTGTGAACTTAAAAATAAACAAATTAGCAAGACAAAGGAGCCACATGGAATAGTGAAGTGGGTGGATACAACTGCTCGGTGAGGTCTCATACACAAGAATAGCTACAAAAAGGCAAAAGTACTCCTATAACTAGCTACAAAAAGGCAAAAGTACTCCTATAACTAGCTACAAAAAGGCACAAGTACTCCTATAACTAGCTACAAAAAGGCACAAGTACTCCTATAACTAGCTACAAAAAGGCATAAGTACTCCTATAACTAGCGACAAAAAGACACAATTACTCCTATAACTAGCTACAAAAAGGCACAAGTACTCCTGTTTCTTAAGCATTGTTTCTTTCCACCGCAGCACAGTTACATTTAACATAGGAGCCTGGTTAATTTAGCTTATAACACATGTTAATGGTGACAGTATGATCAGATTAATTATTTGAGACATCCAATGGAGAACTAAGCAAACGGTTTAAGAATTTTCACCGAACCACTGACACGTCCACCTTAATGCTTAATTTTTTCCCCTTTCATTGCAGACATTTCCTCTACCGCTTCTTTATGTAGGGAATCAAATAACAGGACTGTTGGGAACGAAAAGGCTGAAGTATGGAATTTTCCATTGTACAGTGTGTGGTTTTGTAGATCACTGACCACTAAATTGCATGAGCACTGAAATGTGTCCCAATCAACGTGTAGCATATGCTGCTTTAAACATCCATGATATGAAGCAGAAAGATGAATGAAAGTACATTGTTGTAATATCTTTGTCCTTCTATTTTCTCAGTTTACCCATGTTTACTGTTCTGAGGAGATTTACCATTCTCTTTACAATGATTGCTGAAGGTCTCCTATTGAAGTAGGTTTGTTTGCTCACATTGACACGTCTCCAGCATATGGCCTTTGTACAGCCATACTCATGCCACCCAAACTTTTAATATGCTGTGTGATGTTTCTTTTTAGGAAGGATTTCTCTCTTCCTGTAAAATTAGCAGTATTTTCAATGGTTCTTGGAGCTTTTGTGGCTGCTAGGTAAGATTATTAAAGTGACACAGTATTGCACGGAATATAATGGCATGGGATATTCTTGAAAAAATCTGACCGTCTTCATCTTTAATTTTTTGGTTTACTGACTTGTTGAATTGCATTTGCTGTTTGGTTAGCTTATTTCATTTTACAAATCCATAACTGCTATAGCATGTCCATCCTAATTAAATTACTTTTTTTTTTGCCCAGTGCTGATTTGTCCTTTGACTTGCAAGGGTACATGTCCATTCTATTGAATGACGTCTTGACAGCGGCCAATGTCGTCTATGTGAAGAAGAAACTTGACACTAAAGTAAGGGTGCAGTATTGAACAGAAAAAAAAAATAGTTTTTTTAACACTTTGAATTTAGTTTAGTGAAAATGCATTCCCCGTGCCATACAATTAGAAACAGCAACGGGCCTATTGTAGTATGTCCACGTTTCATGATACCGATGTGGAGAACCGAGTGGAAAGTTGTGCATCACATTTTATACCTTCATAAATTTAATGTGTAGCTCTTCAACATACAACCTTTTACTAAATCTGCTTGTGTAATCAGCCACAGAATGTCATTTTCCCAAACTTGAATTACAATGATCTGAATTGTTCATTTTCAACATGTTGTAGGCTTACATTCCTAACGGAACAGCTGAAATTTCTCTGTTGTTGGTGTAGGGTACTATATATTTAAGGAATACAAAATTCCTGAAGGGGTATGCAGGTATCATTGACCTTTCAAATTTCATGTGCTTTTCACCTGGAATTTTAGCCTCAGGGCTTGACAATGAGGAGTGCCTGCAGGTCTGGGGCCACTGTGAGATTGGTTCAGGCCCATTGATTGATCTGTCACTTGCCCAATCGGGCCGTTACTCTAAATAAGTATTATCTAGGTTGAAGATGCTTGCTTATCGATAACGAATGTTACAGCTTGATCATACATTATTATTTGTACCAGTGCCTTCCAATAAATGCCTAACTTTACAGCCTTTCCCAACTGAAACTTGCTCCTCAATAATGTTACAGCTTTATCATTCATTAATTTTTGTACCGATTCTGGTTTACCAATAACTAACATAAGCCTTACAGCTTGATCATTAATAATTTGCAGTAAAGTCTCAATTGGTTTTACATATTTAGCCTGCTTGTAAGATAAAACAGCTATTTACTAAAGTAACATTAAAACGATAATGGATAATCTAGCCTGCACATCTACCTTGATTTATTGCTTGCAAGTTAGCTAAGCGAAGAGAACGAGCTAACAGATATTTGATAATAGCCAACTACTGCTTTAACTGTTTTATCTTCTGTTGAACTGCTTAAACTCGTTAAGGTGGTTAAACTTGGTTTAAAAAATCCCCAAAAGTCATTGACGACTTCATGTGTCCTAATTTCTTGTTTTGTTCCCAGGAGTTGGGAAGGTATGGGCTTGTCTATTACAACGCATTATTTATGGTCTTTCCAACCCTGCTGCTGGCTCATTTCACTGGAGATATTCAAATGGTGAGAATTTTGCATTCTGCATTTTGTGTTCTGCAAGGACAGTAGGATATTTCAAAATTATAGATAAGGGGGTGTGGGAACACAAGTGATGTACGCTCAAATGAATCGCCATCATAAAGAAAACATCGGGTGCACTTGTTTTCTGTGTGTAAAATGTTTGTAAAAAGGAATTCAAATGACACTCTTGAGCACTACTTATGTATGAAGTTGGATTGAAGTAAACCACTCATTTCTTTTTATCTAAAACTGGGATCCAGAAGATATGACAAACAAAACACGTTTGTCCAGATTAATAGAAATCTTGCCACAAGAATGTAGTTTATCCAGAAAATACAACATAGACATTAACAATTGAAATTATTGGCGAGCACTACCAACGTTACTAGTTAGAGGATAATAATCTGGTTTTCAGATTACCACCTTTGAGAAACAGGCAATATAACTTGCTCTAAGTCTATAGACATGTGTGTCTTGTTTCCCCTCACAGGCATGAAGAATGTTGTTGGCCAAGTAGGGCCATGCTGAAGGTTGTTTAAATTTCAATAAGTCTGGGTTGTCCTGGAGAGCTGTCTCTCTTTTGAAAATGTTATTGCTTTATTACTTGAAGACAGGACACCCTTTACGTTTGAATGCAATTTGTAATATGTAGCCTAATTGAAACCACTGAGTGAAAATCCTAATGTCTGTATAGATCAGGGTTGTGAGGCCTGATCATTGGAATCTGCACTTTCAGGGTATTCCAGTCAAAAGTGGAAAATAACAAGGTACAATTGTTTTTGTTACATGGAAAATATTCAACCTGAAGATGAAGAGTACAACTGGCTGTCTTTGACAATTATTTGTCAGCAGATTTCACTCATTCATTAGAAATAAATGTACATTTTAAAAAGAGATATGCAGTAGCTGGCTATACCTCCTAACATATTTATATTTGGTGTCCTTGTGATAGGCTTGAAAACAGTAATGTTGTGACAATAATTTCAGTGTTTAGCCCTGCTTAAAACCATATAAGGCAACTTTAATATGTGAATCTGTCAGCTTTCGGATATCACACCTCCGCCCTTCCACAGCTCAGCCAATCAGCCATGTCGTCCCCTTCTCTCTCAACAATCCCCCCACCCCAATTCAAACTTTACTCAAGGCAGTCTGGAGTTTTTGGTACTTAACTGGAGGCAGTTACTGTAACACATGTATGGTGGAGATTTGGGGGTAACGTATGCTTTGCCATCTGAGGAATCTGAACCTTTAACCTGGGCCTGCTGTTTCTTGGCGTTTGTCATGCGCAGGAACTGATGTCTGTCTCACAGCTCATCTGGCACTATTCGACTGTCTTTTGGCATATCTAAAGTATTTACAGATACAAAAATGATGATAAAAAAAACATTATGATATGCCAAAATAAAGGGAATGTCTAACTCCCTTGACTGTGTCCCCTTTCAAAATAAGACTTGATGATGATGTCATACACAATTTGGATTGTTTGACCATGTAATTCAAAGATAACAGACTTTGTGTTCTTATGTGTTCATCACAACAAATATTCTGCCTGGAGATATATAGGATACATGAAATTGCTTAATTGTCAAATTAGCCAAGGCTACGTTTTTGTGTCTGATGTTGCTAACGATGGCTAGCTACCTACACATTGGTAGCTTGTGCTGGCATGCTGGAAGTTCCAGCATGAATTGGAACCAAATTGTACTGTCTGACTTACACTACTGTCTATGTTCTAAAGCTCCATTTTCCCCTCCCTGCTGGAAAATTTACAAATGTATGGTTACAGAATATTTTACGAAACAACCATTTAAACCATTATATTTAACTTCACTCAGTTATATAATGTTTATTCTGCTGTATAATGTCTAAAAGGTGCAGACTTTGGTGGTATATTTATTTAAAACATGTAAGCTGTTTAGGTGCTGGTAAATTCCGAATACACTCCTCCTGATCCATTGTGAATTAAAAACAAAATCAACATTACTAGCCAAAATGCAGTCATTGAAAGACTTTTGTTATGAATATTTGGGAAAATGGATGTTTCTGAAATTTTTTTCTGTAATTTGCTGGACATGTATTGGTAGTTGTCAGGATTAAAGGATTAGAATGTTCATTCATTTGTTTACTTTTGTTTTTTTAATGGATACCTTTGCATAAAGCACTGGATTCAAAGTTAAGTCTTTTCTTCAGTTTGTACTTCTAGGATTCCTAAACAGTCTACTTATTAGTGGATGAGTGGCGCAAAGTCTTGCTCATTCAGAAGAACTGAAGCAAACTTTCAATGTTTTCCTCACAGATGCTGGAGTTTGAAGGGTGGTTTGATGTGGTCTTTGCTGGCCAGTTTATTCTCTCTTG
The DNA here is from genome assembly GCF_018555375.3 of Anguilla rostrata. NCBI lineage: Eukaryota > Metazoa > Chordata > Actinopteri > Anguilliformes > Anguillidae > Anguilla > Anguilla rostrata. Next base: position 27,815,702 of record NC_057936.1, on the reverse strand, counting down.
CTTTATGGGGTATGTACTCATCTAATACTGTAAAATGTAGCGTGCTTTATGCGTAGCATGCATGTGATACACTGACTACAATGTGACAAATACAGTGTAACAAATACATTGTAATAGAATGAAAATATGTAAAAATTTGAAAATGTGTTAAAAAAAATACTATGACACAGAGCAAGAACATTTTTATCAATAGCAGAATGTTTTTTAATAAACATGGTGAACAAATTTATACACACCATCCAGTCTCAAAATAATTATATTACACATATTCAATATGTTATGTTTAAAGTCCTTTAAAATTGCCAACTCTCTGAAGGGGGGTTCCTGTGAAAGTTTAACATTAACTTGAGATTTGACCTGTGAAGTGGTGATTCATTCAATGTATTTTTGTATTTATTTATTCACTTCCTTTTTCCAGGTTTATTCTGATGTACTCTGCCGTGCTTTGCGCGCAGTACAACTCAGCTCTGACAACAACCATCGTGGGCTGTATAAAGGTAAGCTCTACAGTAAATGTGTGCTTCTGGGATATCAGCGATGTTGTGCTTTTGTTAATGCTGCCTTCTTATTTCCTTATCCCCTCCATAGAATATCTTGGTTGCATACATTGGGATGATATTTGCTGGCGACTACATTTTTACCTGGACAAACTTCATTGGTTTAAACATCAGGTATGTAACCTCTCAAGTAATGGAGTAATTCTTGCTCCTTTCTCAAACAGACCATTTGTATTTTGTGAATGAGACAGCGTGACTCGCCCTTAACTTTGGCATTGAAACAAGCAAGTTTTTCCAGTAATGCAATGTCAGTAAATACCAAATCATTTTTTGTTAGTTACATGATTCAGTTACACAGTATGTTGTAATAATACTTTAAAGATCCTTTTTGCTAGGTTGCAGTTTAGCAGTTCTTCGAGATGTTTGAAAGCAAATTGTTTTGAGCCCATTAAGACCATTAATAAACTGATTTGTGCATTTAGAATATAGTTGAATTATAATTATAATTCCTGCGAACCATTAGTGTGAATGGTTCTACATAAATATAAGTCATGAAATTGCATCTATATCATGAAATGGATTTGTGTGATATTACATAACCAGAAGAGAGTATTAACTGGCATTTATACATCTTAAAGCTGTGGAACTACATGTAATGTTAATAAGCATTTTTTTCGGTGTCTTGTGGCACATTGTAAGATGATACATAATGCATTACAAAAAATTAAAGTATGAAAATTTTGTGTTTTATATACAGCATACATACACACACAACAGACAACACAGAGTACTGAATGTGTTCAATGTAAAGGAAATGGTTGGTGAATGCTATTTCTCTGTTCCTTTTCACTCTACTACAGTATCGCTGGCGGTCTGGTGTACTCATACATCACCTTCACAGAAGATCAATCAAGTAAACAAAGTGAAAATGCCAATAAAGCGGAATTAAAAGAAGCGGCCGTATGACAGGCACTCCGGGCCTGTGCTGTATTTTGGTACAGCACAGCTATTTTTAGTATCTGCATGCAGACAAACCAAAATACCTTCCTGAAGCTGTTGGACGGAGCTTGAGCTACAGTAATTGACAAAAACTCAATAGAATACCTTGTAGTGTGGGAGACAGCTGTGGAAAATATGGTGCCTGTGACAGTATTGCATTGCCTTGCACAGCTACTGTCTTTCTGTCAGTGCTAAGGAATGTTTTAGTCATTCCTCTTTTGCTTACTCTTTAGAGACTGGTTTTGGGGCCAGTCAGCAACATTTTTTGTTCAGACTTTGTAGCGTGGAAATAATATTTGTATCTTTTTAAAATTATTTCTCCAATTATAATTAATTGTTTGTGTTTAAAAGGGAAAGATATGTATCAGGGATGAACCTTATGCTGCAGACATGTAGGATGACTCAGGGTAAAATCTGAACCAACTGGAATGCATGATAATATGTGTGTGTGTGTGTGTGTGTGTGTGTGTGTGAGAGAGAGAAAGAGAGAGAGAGAGCGTGCGCTTAAGTGATTTTCTTCTTTATTATTGTGTCTTTATGCATACATGCAATCTGGATGGTGTACCTCATGTAGTTAGTTTTACATGCTGGAGGAACGTGCTGTAGATTATGTTGTTTATGTACGTTTCATTTAAAGAATAATAAAGCAGTAATGCACTTTTGACAGTTTACAACAGAAGTGTTTTTTTTTTTAAGGTGAACTTGTAGGACCTGTTTGTAAAAGATTAATAGCACAGATGTGTAATGTAAAATGGCATCAAATGTAAAATGTGTTCACAAATGGTTGAAAAGTAATTTCAAAGGTGCACACCATAGCATTTTACTACTTATTATATTTTACTGATTTATCTGGTGTTGTATGTATATGAAAAGATTTCCAGATGGAATTCTGCAATTTTCTATACAAGTAATCCATTGATCAATGGTTGCATTGTATGCAGTCTAGAAAATAATGTGACTTGCAGAGTATTTGTAATTCTGCTGTTTCATATGAACATTCCTCTTTCAGTATTTAGTATTTGTTGTTCACAATTCACTCATCATTTAAACCCTAAATGCTTACCGTTTTCAAAACGCTGTGGAAGATGAAATTGAGTTTAAAGACTTTTCTTATTGTAATGGATTACAAATGACATAAGGGGTAAATTACTTCTGTACAAAGTATAATATTAAATATGTCAAGACACTCTGTTCTGCTGCAAAAACAATAACAGACAGAGTGCTGCATATGCTCGGGTGTGTTTTTTCAAGAAGAGGACCTGACTGTGTGTCTGATAAGAAAGTTCTTCTTGCAATGCTACTGAAATAAAGAGTACTTGTCTTGTTTTTTATCATTTGAAGGTCAGCATTCTGTAATTTTCCACTACTAAGAATCTTCCCTCTTAGCAAGGGTAAATAATGGCTGTAATCATCTGTGTTTGATGATCTTTCCAACCTGGTGACGGCTTGTTCATGACAACCACAACTAAACCTAAACCTAACACTAAGGCTATTCTAACTCTCAACATAACCCTAATTTTAACCCTAACCCATCCACTGGAAAGAAATGAAAGTAACCTGGGTGTTTGGCCATTGGCTGCAGGGTTTAAACTGAAAATCACCATGAGTCCAAATCCACCAATCAGGGAGGAGAATAAAAACAAGCACTACATGGCCAAAAGTATTTGGACATCACACCCATATGTGCTTGTTGTACATTTCATTCCAAAACCATGGGCATTAATATGGAGTTGATCCCCCTTTGCTGCTATAACACCCTCCACTCTTCTGGGAAGGCTTTCCACTAGATTTTGGAACATGGCTGTAGGGATTCGCTTCTATTCAGCCCAAAGAGCATTAGTGAGATCAGGCATTGATGTTGGGTAATAAGGCTTGCCTCACAATCGGCCTTCTAATTTATCCCACAGGTGTTCAATGGGGTTGAGGTCAAGGCTCTGAGCAGGCCAGTTAAGTTCTTCCACACAAATCTCAGAAAGCAATTTCTTTATTGGTAAAATAAACATTAATAGACTAAATGTCTCTCAAACTGGTGTGCAATGTTTTTTAAATTTTTTTTTTTTTTTTAACACTTGAACAGCATGGCTAGCTAGCTACAGGTGAGCTATAACACCTAACATGCAGCATAGCGCTAGCTAATGTAAACTGTGCTAAATACATCAGTTAACTAACTTGACATTTTCTAGCTATGACAAAAAATTTAGACAGAAATAGAACAAGCAAGATAACATAATTACCTGTCAATCTCAGCGTTGCATCTGAACCCCTTCGAGTCCCTGAGCTCTCGCAGTCGCTGAAAAGCCGAACGGATGTCTCGAGGCTCGTCTTGCTCTCGTCAATGCCTTTTTGGTCATAATCCTTTGACAGTCTTTTTTAGCGCTGTTGCCTCGCAAGGAGGAGGTTTCGGGTTCGGTTCTGGGTTCAAATCCAGGTCCGACCGGATCCTCTCTGCGTGGAATTAGCTTGTTCTCCCCGTGTTCACGTGGGTTTAGTCCGGGTACTCCGGTTTCCTCCCACACTCAAAGACATGCATGTTAGGTGTGCTCCTGCAGTTGCCCTTGACCAAGGCACTGGCCTCAGAAGTGGTGTTGGTCCCCGGGCGCTGCACTATGGCTGCCCACTGCTCCTAAGTAACTAGGATGGGTCAAATGCAGAGGAAAAATTACCCCACGGGGTTCAATAGAAGTATATCTTATCTTTCTTTCCTTTTTTAATCAGTAGACGCCATCGCAGTCAAAGGTGGAACCATTAATTTCAGCACATTTTTCTCTGCCATTCTAGTAACCTAAAGCACCATCTCTGCTCTTAACTGTGTAGCTTGCTCTGTAAACTTGCGACATGATGGACAGGCGGAGAGATGTCCTCACTGGCCTCCTTGCAGACAGCTGTCCCGATTGGTTGTTAAGATTCAGGCGCGGTGAAATTTAGCGGCTGATTTCAGAGGCTGGGACAGTCAAAGACCGGATATTTTTTCTTAGAGCTTATAATTTATTTATATCTGTTGGAATGTGAAGGAAATTTAACCAAAGATGAACAAAAGTGTTTAAAAAAATATATACTGCACCTTTAATGCATAATTAACACTGTTGAAGCTCAGGTGACATTCACTTGTCCTCATCTGTTCCTCCAGGCTTAAAACAAATGAAAATGCACAATTAACAAGAGCTTTATTACTATTAATATTTATTCATTTAAATATTATCACAGTTACTAAAATGATCAAGAGCCTACTTGTAAATTCACATTCAAAATGGAAAAAAGACACTTCAGCTTTTGAAAAAGGAAAAAACCTTTTACTGGAGAGAAAGAGGATGAGAAGTCAGCATTATTTGAGGGACTAAAGCTTTGACGCAAACTGCATATTAAACACAAAGTATTTGTGAATGCAGGTTAAAGCACTACAAAATATTAACACCATTTTGAAAACATCCAGACAGCAACAAACTAACTTCTTGAAACAGCGTCTTCAGAGTACAAAGCCTTGTGAGGCAATAGTGCGCTCGAGTGTCGGGTACTTCTGGCCTGGGTGACTAGTGGTGACCAATAAACAACCACACATGAGCTGGATACACAGCAGCAATGTTAACAACTTGCACAGTGAATAGTTTCCCACCTCACAGAACCTGCACTCTGCAGCACTTCTGGATCAATGGGAGATATTGCACCGAGCCACGTCCACACATTTCATGGAGTCATTAGCAGTCCACAAATAAAGCACAAATAAATTGCCAAATAGTTTTGTCCAATGCACATACACATAAAAAAGAAAAAAAAAAAAACACAAAAATGTTGCTTAACCCATCACGGAATGTTAAAACTTGTCAGCACATTTTAAGGTCCATTTGCAGGGCAACATGAAAAAGAACTTGTAAGCAGGAAGTAAATGCCAAAAGACTCAGATCTGAATATATTCGCTTGTCAGGTAATCAAGTATATGAACTGTACAAGATGAGAAATCTATACAAACTTTAGACACAAACTCAATAAGAGTTTTCTATAAAAGAAAAGAAAGAAAGTCTACAAAGTATGTGGAAAAATACAGTTTGTACTTTAACTGTCCCATAATCAGTAATATACAGGAGGACATCACTGATGTCAGCATCACACAAACGAACGATGGGGACCCCCGTCAGCTCATTTTTTTCCTATAAGAACAAAGGGTGCTTGGTAAGGCTTCCTGGAATCTCAGTTTATTTGCTTTGATGACATGTAGCAGAGGTACTACGCTCAGATTCAAAACAAAAATAGAAAAGTGCAACACCGTGTGCCTGTAAAGCTCCAGCATCCCCCTCGCCATGGAGACCGCTGTTCCGCCAAACACTCACCCCTTGTTAAATGGCTTAAGAATATCTACTACCATACTTTGCATAAAAATATAAATATCTTTCGCTTACAAAAATATGAACCGACCATTTGTAAAACAAATAGGAAATACATTTCTTAAAATTTTTGATAGGTCACTCGTAAGGAAATTATGCGTCTTGTCAAGTTCTAGAAGACGCATGACTTTGGGATATAAAAGTGGAGGACGGTGGGCGCATACTCCATACAATCAGCCCGCCCTTCTCCCAGCCCCGGTGTGATGCGGCCTCCGCAGGGGGCGGGGTCACGCGTCCTCAGCCCTGCCGCCGCTGCTGCCGGGGGGGTCCGCCTCCCCCTGCGAGTCGCTCTCCGCTCTGTGCCTCTTCAGGGGCTTTTCGCAGCCCGAGTCCTCCTGTCTGCCACACAGTTCTGGCTCGTCAGAGTCCTTCCTGCCGTCACTCAGAGGCTCGCTGCAGCCGTTAGTGTCTCTGTCCGGAGCCGGAGTCGGAGTCGGAGCCGGAGCCGGGCTCTCCCGGGTGTGGACAGGTCCATTCGTCTGTGCCCCTTCGCATTTCACATCGACCGCAACGGACGGGGATTCACCAGTGCTGTGACATGCTATGCCTGTGACACACATAAACCTAGGTAAGCCATTGCAATTCCTCATCTTAAAAATCTCTCAAAAACACGCTTTTATAAGCTTGCTTGTAATTGTGACATACCCGTTTATATTTAGTCCTACCTATTCTTTCATTGATTTGCCTATCTTGAAGCCATTTTGGGCTTGGCCCATTTTTTTTTGCCCAGGAGTGTATATACACTCACCGGCCACTTTATTAGGTACACCTGTTCAACTGCTCGTTAACGCAAATATCTAATCAGCCAATCATGTGGCAGAAACTCAATGCATTTAGGCATGTAGACATGGTCAAGACAATCTGCTGAAGTTCAAACCAAGCATCAGAATGGGGAAGAAATGTGATTTGAGTGACTTCGAACGTGGCATGGTTGTTGGTGCCAGACGGGCTGGTTTGAGTATTTCAGAAACTGCTGGGATTTTCACCCACAACCATCTCTAGGATTTACAGAGAATGGTCTGAAAAAGAGAAAATATCCAGTGAGCAGCAGTTCTCTGGGCGAAAATGCCTTGTTGATGGCAGAGGTCAGAGGAGAATGGCCAGACTGGTTCGAGCTGATAGAAAGGCAACAGTAACTCAAATAACCACTCGTTACAACCGAAGTATGCAGAAGAGCATCTCTGAACGCACAACACGTCAAACCTTGAAGCAGATGGGCTACAGCAGCAGAAGACCACACCTGGCACTAGCAAGTACCTAATAAAGTGGCTGGTGAGTGTATATATATAGTTGGAATTATTAAATCCACTGAAACAACAAAACATCTGCTGTCTGACACATTCCTAGTATGTACAAACCAAGTAGACAATTTAAAATAAAGAAGAATAGGTGGCTCAAGTTGCAAAAGCCACTTGATTTTGTATCTGTATTTTATCTTCTTCAAGAATATTAAAAAGCAAATAAAGTAAATACAGTAAATCAAGGATTAAAGCCCGATTTATACTTCATCACATGAACCTTTCAACAAGTCTCAGATGATAAAAATGCAGGTGTCACTTCACATGACGTTATGCATTTCTACTTTGGCCAAGGCCTGCAGGGAGGGTGCTGTTGTCCCTATGGTAACATGACGCCAAACTGCTGATGCTTAGGCTAAGCCTACATTTGTGGAAACATGGCATCCTCTGGTGAATATGGCGAATATGCTATAGCCTAGTCACTTTGTTGTACGTCGCTCTGGATAAGAGCGTCTGCCAAATGCCTGTAATGTAATGTAAGAAAGAAATATATATATATATATATATATATATATATATATATATATCCATGACACTTAATTTTGATGTTCCATCTGGCTGTCCAATCACACTGCGTGGCAAAGTATGACATCCGTGACCAAACTCTACAGGTGCACAACACAGAAATAGTGTCATGCGATACTTTTTTCAGTTGAAAATATCATTTTTGTCATACGACACTTGTTGAAAGGGTCATGCAATGAATTATACATCAGGCTTAATAATTACCAACCTATTACTGAATGGCACTTTGTAATCTGTAACACAGAAGAAGTGTGCACAGTGTACTACTAGTTTCTCAAATTCATCCATCTAATATACAATCTAGGGACACAAGAAATTTAACGTAACCATATTTCTCAAACTTCATCAATTTTTTATTGTAATTTAAATCACTACACTTATTTTGTTGTGTCTGTATGTGGGTGCTTGTGGATACCGCTTATGCTTTTGAGTTCTTAGTATCTTGAGTGTTCATGGATGTGAATAATCAAGAATGACAATTAGATTTTAACTAGCTTGTGTGTCATTTATTGCATCATGTACGTATACGAGCGGATCTCAAACATAAAGGACTATGTAGCTGAAGGTCAAAGGGTGAGGTAGTACCACCAGAACACATTTTAAATGGTGTGACGTAGTGACTAAAGAAGAGATCATCAGGAAAACAAACAACACTCGCATGATACTCCATATGGATATATTGGTCATCTGTTGAGCAATGAATAAGATTATTAATGATACTGACCATTCTGGTTGCTGCTGTCATCTTTCTCAGAGTGGCTGGTGCTACTGTTAGAGGTAGTGGGAGGGGGAGAGGCTGCCCGGCTGGAGGCAGCGCTCTCTGTCTCATCCAACAACCGGTCCATATAATCCCTGTAAAGCAGCCCCCCGGTCACCGATTATCATTCAGCACCACGGTACACGGAGCGCAGTAACACGTGTGCATTTAGCATGTGTCCCGTGCTCAGACCTGTCAATCAGGACGTGACCAGAACTTTTCAATCTCTCTTTCGATTAGAAAGATATCTACACTTCCAAACTGTCCTGTTGCGTGCGATACACATTCGTTTCCAACCTCCAGATGAGTAAATGATATACACATAGGGATATACACATTGAATCAGTGTTATACTTTCTCATTTGGTCATGAATGGAGACTATTAATCAAGCTGCCATACATTTGTGCAATTTACATTATATGAGAATTAAGATATTGTCAGGTTTAAATAATTATTTCCATTGTGCACTGGAATTTGGTGACAATTACACACAGCTCAACAATTTGGGTGACAAATGTTTTTGTACAACTGGTGGCATGTCACTGTCCTCAATAACACCTGGTATTGATGTTTCTACAATAATGGCACCAATGGTACGAAGGAAACTGGCACCCCCAAAGCTTTTGTGAATTTGGGGGGGAAATTTTCAGCTCAGTTTGGCCCATGAAAACATTGGCGCAACTACTAAAATAGTGATAAATAAAGGTCCAATATGCATTGCTAACTTGGCTACAGGGACCATCACAGCTTTTGAACTAGTTTGCCTTAATAAAGTGGAGCATTTTTACAGCAAAAATAACTTCAGAAACAGTTCAGACATTCGTAATCCAAGTATTCTAATGCATTTGAGTCTTGAGCACTCAATTTAGGTCAAGAAATGTAATTTTAATGTAATTTTTAATCTTCAGTCAAAATTGCAATGAAAATTTCAAAAAGGTTCAAGCAAATCGCTACCCACAAAGTAAAAGCAGAGTAAATGACAATACCGTCTTTTCTGCTGTTAAAGAAATTACACTTGGGCCAAAGCCGAATTTGGCCAAACACACAATTTTCTTAAAAGCTCTCCCATTATGGACAGAAATCACTTACGTTACACCTGGGTGAAGATTATATTTCCTTTTCCCAAGTCTGGTTTGCTGTGCAAAGAAATCATAACGCTCAGATTTCTTCCACATGTAATAAAAGGCCACACATTCTCCTACAGATCTAGTTCTCACCTGAAAAATTTAATATCATCACAAAATAAATACCTGAAAGAAGAATCAGTGTTAATACAACAGCATATACACAACTCACAGAGAAACATCACAATCTGACAACAATTAAAGGGATATTCCATCCAAAAATAATATTTTTATGATTTAAAAAAACTCACATTGAGTGTTATAAGTCCATCCACATAGTTCTTTCCAAATATGTCCCCAGGTTAAATTTCAACATGTGAGATCAAACCAGGCAAGTACAAAGCAATCTGATGGGCAAAATTCTGCACCTCAACACCATACATTTAAATAACCTTTACATACAAACACCTGGCCACATCCACAAAACTTTCCTTAAATTCTTTACTTCTGCTCTCAATAAGTTCAAAAGCAAAACCATGGGATTCATGAAATTTGCACAGACCATCAATTATGTAGGTATCCCATGTATATCAGAGGATGAATGCCAATTTATTAAAAATTTATCATAAACTGGATGCGTGCGCCTGTTCGTGTGGCTTTGCATGATGAAATACCCTAGCAATCCCATAAAAGGCTTGCCGACCTCAGGGTTGTGTGTACACATCAGCAAACTGTCACTCCGTATAAACCTATCTATGCGGCTCCCAGAGACTCATTCTCTCTCCAAGGCACGATTAGCCTAAAAGCAAGTATGCCATTTCAAGCATTGGCTGCACATGTACGGATCTTTATATATCATTATCAACAACCTTTATCAATAAACAAATTAATTTGATGCATTCCAAACAAGGTTATCATAAAATAAAACTTAAGATGAAAACTAGGTGTGAAAATAACAAATACTTCAATAAATTCTTTTTTCAAAAATTGTAACCAAAACTCTTAAAGCACACTCTTAAAACTAAAACCAAACTGAAATTGAAACCAAAAATAAAAACTAGTGAAAAATTAGAAGTTATTCAGATAGGACAGTTAATGTAGTTAAAATCAATAGTATATTAATAAAAATATCATATTATATTAATACAATTCTTTTGTTCATATTTTGTTAATATGAGGTATGTACAGAGGTCTGCATCTACTTTGTATAAATAAGGCACTTTAAACAAAAACTTCTTGTGCATATGCCTTTATGCATGTTACCAAAAGCATAGATTTTCATCGTACCAAAAAATTCAGACAAGAAAAAAATGTATATATATTTTTAAAAACACTATTGTAAGCGCAGATAACAATCAAATCTGACCCATGTTTTGTGAATGAGGGCCATTGAGTGTAGATATTTTCTGAATGTACTTACTGAAATCTTTAGGCCAATACACCCCTTTGTTTAACCAAAAGGGATGAAATAAGCAATCCATGCAATCCATTTCCATTTAAAAAAACCCACTTCCCAAATGAATTATCATCAGCCTGGACATATTTTGCTGAAAAGTATACAATTGCATCTTAGAAGGGGAGAGAGTACTGTGAAGCTTCAGTTCCTTGCTGGTGCCTCTGAGACTGAGGTATGGGAATCCCTATGAGTCTGTGTCAGGACATTTTAATATAGTTTGAACCCTGTAGTTTCTGATAAGTGACTTCCATATATTTTAACAAAAGCTGCCATATGAATGTCAAAGAAAAAAAAAACATCTGGATGGATTGAGAACACTAAATGAAAGTGCAAAATCATGGCATTTTATTTTTAGGTATAAATATCCCTTTAAACAACAACAACATTTCAAACAAATATTTACTGAATTTAACAGTCATATATAATACATCAATATAATAATGAACTGAAATGTTAAGGTACTTGGATAACTTTTTAATGTACACTGAATAAATTCACAAATAAAATGTTTTTTTGTTATGTATAATGTCCTATTAAATTATTTTTATAAAAAGTAATATATAAAGCCTTTATTTACCCTCTGAGAACCTTTACATCAGCCATAAGTGAACTACTTAATTATACATATAAAACTATGAAGTAAAGAGCCAAATGAAGAAAAAGATATGTTATGGAGCTCACTGTACATACATCAGTGACACATTAAATATCACAAGACACAAATCAATAATAAAGAGTAGGTTTTTAAAAAAAAAGTATTACTTGCCTCACAAAATATACTGACTCTATGCTGACCAAGACTAACACATGAGTTTCAATAACTTTTGTAAAGTTACACAGCATCCAACTTCACAGACAAAACACAGAAACTAAGTCCTGCTTACCTTGTTTGCTTGTATTAAATGAAAATCTTTTCCATAAGCTTTTAGTCCTTGTTCAAAATTTCTACATTCCTCCTCTGTCCACACTGACAGTTCTTCTGTAGCAGAGAAATACATTCATGTTTTGACAATTGATCACTTGTCATATAGTCAAGTTATTCAAACACTGAAATACCTTCTGTCTCTTTCTCGTGATGTACATTTATCATCATTACACTGCAGCCCAAATGCAGGCATACTGGGTGTTGTGATAAAAATCTGTAGGATGTAATTGTTCCCATTCAAATGCTGCTTAATGCTCTGCATATAATAAAACCATTTTCTAAGAATGATTTTCAGCTCAGAACACAATTAATTTGACTTATTTTCAGTAGGCGTTTAAAGGAGTGGTTTTCAGACTTCCTCGGTTTTATGTGCTATTTGCACAAGAGGCATTGAAGAAACACGATGAGTAAAGTATTAAATATGTCTGTTCTTTATATTTGGAGAAATATGCGTTTTAAATTTATCGTCCTATTTTCAACCGGTTGAGAATGTTATCGACTTGAATTGCCCGATTGAATTGTATGACAGTCGTAAGACAGTCTTGAGCACTGAGGTTCAGAACATCCCCCAGCCTACAATCTCAAAACTACACACAGTTAACAGCAGCAAAATCATGCAGAGGGAGACAAATGAGGACATGCAAAGCTTGTTTGATCTGAAATGTGAAGGAACTGCCTGATTTATCAAGACGTAACACTGACAACTTATTGCAGGGTAACATCACAAAATGACACAAAAGCTGTTTGTTTCAAAGGTTCATCTGGCAATCATTTTGGCCCACACTTTTATAATACACTGGCAATATATCCGCATGACTTTTATTATTAAAAACAGCCGAGGCTGAATTAAAATCCATTCAATTTCATTACATTTTAATTCAGCTCAATAATTGTCTCTGTGTGGGGTTAAAGTATATGCATGTCTTGGTTAGCATGATATGGTTAACATATCATGCTAACCATTCTTTGTTACTACCAGTATATCCATGCAATACAAACTAGTAGATTGTTGAAAACTGTAATTCAGATAACATGCTAGTGAGTGTAATTAATGCACACTTGTTTGGGGAAGGCGTACAGTGTTAACTGGTATTGCATTTCCTCATTTTATTGTCATTTGTCAGAGGTGGAAGGGTGGGGGGAATGGAACAGTTTTGCAGGTATGCTTTACATTATAAATGTTTTTATGTCTAGTCATTATAGTTAAGCTTTCCTCGATCTTTCAAAAATGAAGACGGAAACAACAGACTGTGCTTTTTTTTGTTGGTGGGAAAAATAGAACGCCCTGCGGCAATAAAAGGGTTCCAACAAAAGGTTTGGGTGGTTCTGTACATGTGATCTCTGTTGGTGAACCAGGGAATGGTGGGTATGCGAGTTGTTGTTGTTCTTTCATTTTCTCTGTGCGGTTTTTTATTTTTTGTTTTTGCATTTGAATTTATGGACACGTAAATAATTTCACGGTGATGTGGGTCAAAAACCCTTTCTGATTTCCATAAACCGTCTTCACTGGTTGAATCCTTGATTGGAATGGTTACTTACATTCTACATTTACCTTATTATTATTATTATTATTATTGTTATTATTATTATTATAAATGATTATTTATTATATTATTATATAAACAGCCTACTCATTTTGTAGAAGTAAATCTTAGTTTAGGTTTATAGCCAAAAATCAAACAAGTAGTAATTAACACTATTTTATTCTTTCTATTCTGAATAATATACTACATTTTGTGTCAAAGAATCATTATCTTATTCTCTTGCAAAAAACATTTTCAGCCCGTCTATATATCAAACACCACTGGTGACTGACATTCTAAAGCAACAGTGCCCTGACACACCTTGTCTAATTGTAATAGTACATCTCCGCATAATTTACCACCTAATAACTTTATTCAGAATTTGACTACTTTATTCAGACTACTAATGCAGCAGCATTCAGTATTGCAGCAATGCTACACATGCAGCAAACAGCATAACAAACCAACAACCACATAACTACAACTTGAACTCTTAGAACTATTGCTACAAAGTACAAGTTGAACTATAAAAACACATAAAACATGTATAACCGTACGTGTATGACTACATGGTCAAAGCAATCTAGGGTTTTTTTACCATGAAATAAAAAAGGCACCATGACTGACTAACCAGCACAACATAAAACTGTTTAAAGAAGCAATATCAATAAATAATCACATTCCTCAATTCGTTTCTGCATTAAAATGTGTTTTACTAAGGTAGAATGAAAAGTCGGTTTGTCTAAATTACTCAAGTATTTCTTTATTTTGGAGGGGGAGGGGGCTTCCTAAAGCCAGCCTTTTTCCCTTTGGGTGTGTTTTTTTCACCCAAAAAACATTCATTTATTGCTTTAAAGGGAAATATGTTTATAAATCAAATAGAAAACAAGATTCAAGTGCTTTTCAATGAACACTCATTACAGCATTAAATGCAAATGGTATTTCATTTTAGGCCAAGAAAATAACAAAACCATTCACAAAAGGTTGATTGCACATTTTATCTTACTTTTCTTATGATAGTCATATGCATTGAAACTCCATTTCTCCTTTTTAAATGTGTCACGAGCTGGCTAGCTTTAATTTAGCTAGGCGGAAATGAATGGAGAATATACAGTCATCGTTTATGTATATATACGGACGAAAGTGTGACTAGTTTCCATTTATTGCAAGCCTTTTTGAATCCGTAAAATCAAAAAGAACCAATCGTATAATAGAAGGAGCTTGAAAAGGTTGAATTGTACATATTACTATGGACCAGTTAGTCCATAAATTAGGTTTTCATCTAAGGTATACTGTATTAAATTAATAAGATATGTCTGAATGAATACATTCACTATACAAACTAAATGGAATTTTCCATTCATTTGAATACAATACACATGATAATACACAGCATGTAAGCATAAAATTCCAAAAGATGCTATTGTTACAAGTGGGCTGCACTATAATGACATTGATGATAATAACATTGTACTTCACATTTCTAAACAACAAAAATCATCTTACCTCTGGCAGCTTTTACATTAAATCTTAGTCTTCTTAAAGCTTCATCAGTATTAAAATTGCACTTCACCAATTCATAAAGGGCCTGCAATAGAAATGTGTGACATTGAAGAAACAACATTGTTATGCATGCATAAAGATTAAAATGGATTAAACAGTCTAAAACATGCACTCGAAAGTCTTTCAGTAACTTAATGTAGCTAGGGCAAAAACTATATAAAAAGGATTAGTCAATTTTTTTAAATAATCAAGGATTAGTCCACTTAAAATAATCCAGACCCCTTTCCGCAGTTTAATATATTAGTTTAATTTATTAAATATGAATCTTACAATACAAGTACATTCACATCAAATAAATAAACATTAATTAAAAATCCCCAGATCTCCGTGTACACAATTATAATCGTATGCTTAAGCATTCAATAAATGTGCGCTATTTAACAAAATTGGCATCACATAATCATGTTTTCACCGGGTCAGGAGTAGGCTACACCATGTGATTACCACGACTCGCCACTTCATACCACCCCCGCTTACTGTCTGAGGCACTTCCCCCTCCGCTGTCTTTCTAGGGGAAACCCTTAATCGAATACCCCACAATTAATTCTACCAACGGGCAGCTCCAGAATGGCTTCAGATTTGCACAAAGAACCTTTCTCCTTTTATGAGGCTTTCTATTTAGCTCAGAGTGAGATTGTATGGGTGGTCTTTACCATACCTGCTCATTGTCTTTTATGTGGGAACCCTCTGGAATGGCATCTACTCCCTTTTCCTCACCAGTACGTTTAGAGGCTTCGGTCAAAAACTCCACCACTTCATTTTCAGGAAGCAATTCTGGGTTCCACAATAACTGATCATCATTCTCATACACTACAATGGGGAACAAGAGAATAACACCAATTATGGCAATTCATTTAAGCACTTTCTTCTGTGAAAATGTTTACATGCTTGAGAATAAAGCAACTTCATTTAAATCACTCACATCGTTCAAGAAAACTGATTCCCGTTACCTTTCTCATTGTCTTTGTATCTGCACAGCCCTGAAGGCGTTTCAGCCTGATACATAGAGCCCACCATGATCTCCTGAAATCCACAATTCAAATGGATTTTAAATTCATTTTTAAACCCATCAGACTAAAGAACACTTCACCTAACTGTTGTAACGTTTACCTTTTTCCAGTCTTCAGAGGGAATATAATCTTCGTCCTCCTCAGATTCCTCTTCAGCATCATTACCTGAAAAGAGCACCGACTTTTAAAGACAAATGTAATGTACAGGAAAACCATTCTTCTGCAGTAAATCCATTCAAATTTGGAAGAGACAGGCAATCCTGCTGAAGCAACATATTAAATGTAAATGGTGGCTTACAGTGCATTCCTTAGGCAAGACTTCACGCACCATTAGACTTTTAATTTCCTATTCTCATTCAGCTGCATTCATATGACCATCGTCTACGCAACAGACAGAACACCCACATACTTTCAAAGTACTTGCACCGTCGTGGGCGGATCAACTCAGCAGTATCATGTGAAGTGACAAATGGAGTTTGGTCATCATTAGAGGACTGAGTCTCATCTTCCTGCCCAGAGGAATCCTTCACTCTCTCATCCTAAAACAATACAAAAAAATACAAAAAACATCAAATAGCATTAATGGAAAATTTAGCACTGAAGTGCATTTCACAATTAGATGGTCTTGCAAAACATCCTGCTACATCTCTGACAATCCATATTCAAATTTAAGAATATATACTCACTAAAAAACAAGCATAACTCAATACCATCTGAAAAATGATCTGCATTTCAAATATTTCATGCAATTCTGGTGGCAAATGAACAAATCGTATGCACGTAATAGACACAAACCATATTCCTTTTCAATTCTCCGGTACTTCTGCTGTTCTCATCATTTTCCACATATTCCTCTTCTTCTTCCTCGTCCTCCTCAATCTCAGCATCATCCTCATCCTCTTCCTCCTCAGCAGAACCACCACCATAGCCATATATACTCAACAGCTCTTGAATGGGCATTTCTCCCTCCTGCAGTATGAATCAAGCATACACAATCAAATGGCTGGCAAAATGTAGGCTATTACAGACTAATCAACCTTTACTGAAAGAAAAATCTTTACAATTGAGAAATAAATATCAATTACAACAGCCAGAAATGCATAGAAAACAGACTGTGATTGTTACTGGTCTTTAAAAAGTACTCTGAGCAAGTTTGACTTACTCGAGCAAGGTCATCAATCTCTGTGCTGAAGTTTGTTTCTCCCTCTAGCATCTCCTCCTCTTCAAGAGTTCGTTCATCATCGTAATCATGAATGAGCATCTCAACCGAAGGATCAAACTCATGGTCGTCAGAGCCAGCTGAATCTCCTGTAAAACATACAAATAAAATTATACTGCCATAATAGCTACAAAAAATAAAAATACAAGAAAATATATAAGTCAGAAGCTTTTGTGTTACCTGCTGGGCTCGAGCTCCCAAAGGAGGACTAAAATGACAAAAAAAAAGCATATATATAAATTAATAAACCTGTGAGACAGAAACAACAAATAAAATAATGGACAGATATGAGATAACCTGAAACCGGGTTACTGTAACTTTTCACCAAGTAATCAACCAGTAACTGAGACACCGTGAGATTGACTGACAATATGGTAACAAACAAGAACGATTTACAAAGTTGCCTAGATTCGCCCATCAAAGAAAGGAAATTAATAAATCAAAGCGAATTTAGCGTTATCTTAACTAGCTAGATTTTATGATGGAATTTGTGTGGGCATATTAAACCAGGTTCCTCTTACCAACCATCACGCTACCTAGATAATTAACTATAAAGCCATCTAAGTTGAATCATTTTACCTCAGAAACTTCACTTAGAATCTACCTATGTTATCCTCATTGGGTGGTTATAGCTATCTTACGTGTTTCATAATGTATAACATAGTACATGTACACGTACGGTAATTACAATTTAAATATATAACTAACTTAGCCAGATAACTCTCCAGCAAGGACGGCGAGATGGTTGGTTCCAAGGGGTAGCACTAGCTATCTACGCCACAATACAGAGATAGCAACGCTCGCTTGTTGGTTCTCAGCACAACTGCCATAATTTCATTAGAGTTGGCTCGCTAGAGAGGTGCGCGAAAGTAGAAAAATCGTTCGGCCACAGAACTTGGTGATAGCGAACTAAATGCACCATTTTCAATACTTCTGTAGAGCTACTCGTGAGGCGGGCCTAGTAAATACAAAACTAGTAAGTTTAAGCTTGCTATATAGAAAAGCGCGCCTGAAACAAGCAAGCTAGCAAAACAGGTAAACTGGCTATCTTGACATCAATCTTGAACACAGATCTCGACTATTACAACTGACTTACACATTTATTCGGAAAATTGTAAATAAAATGCATCACATTAATATTTAACCAGCTTGCCTAAAATTATCTCAGCAGCTAGCTAGCTTGATACATTTGTTTAGCTAGCCAACTAGCTAGCCAATTTATAAATAAGTTTGCAAATAGCTAGCAAGATGACATTTTGAAATAAACAAGCAGACAATGTTATTTAGCTAAACAACGCATTGCATGAATCGTGTATTTTTGTCCACTCTAGTGTTTCTAAGGCACAAAATAAACCGCCATTATCACAAAGCAATTCTATTATGAAGAATATTTATATCTAGCTTTGAGTTTTTTCCTTACCTCCGCCATGTTTGCTACGCTAAAAGGGTCATAATTCGTGTCATCACAACTACCCGGATGAACTCCCCCGCCCTACATTAAATGACGTAATGTGCTACTTGAAACTGCGTTGTGCGTTCCTTTCGTTGCTGGGAACAGAGGGGTTATTTGTGTATATCATTTTTTTTTATTGATTTTGGCTATTGATTTTTGTAATTGCATGTTGCAGACATGTTTGACGCGAAAGAACTGATGTCATTTATGTATATCACATTTTCATCTGAGGTCGAATTTTCAGTCACGTGGGTCAAATTTTATTAGAAATCTAGATGGTAATGTTGAATGTGGCATAACGAGTGTATTGTTCACGTAAGCTTGCCAGTGATAGACATACCAGACAGCCTTGGTACTGATACAATTTTATCTGTGAAGAATACTTCATGTATTAGCAAACAATGCGGTGTTGCAACTTGACGATCTCTCTCTATATCGTGTTGTTTGTAGGCAGGAGCTTCCGCAATAAGTCTTTCGAAGGCATCGGGAAAGGTTATCGCACTAAAGCTTTCATACAGTAGCCTGTGTCTGATGTGTGTCATTTGCATAACAATGAGAGTAGCATGGAAAATCGCATACTCCCGCCTGCCGCCACCACTCTCCCATACGCAAACATTCATGGGTGAATTTGCGGCATGCTCTGAGTCATTTAAGGTCATGAAACATCTCACAAACGATCACTTATACTAGGCTTGGTATAATTATGTTATTTTATGATTTTATCGCATGATTTCGACAAAATCGGGTTTGTGTCACGAAATAGCGATTTGGCAATCTCGAAATACCAAGTAGGCCTAAACTACCTCGTAATCACGACATAATGATCTGTTAATGTCGAAATCCTGTTTACGTACTCGTTATCACGAAATAAGGAATGTTGGATTTCTGATGAAAAACAGTTCAACTTTTAGGTTCTGTCTGCTCGCGCCGTGTTGTGCAAATTCACCAATCTTCTTATCCAGTGTGCAACAATGTAACGAATCTTCGCTGAAATACTATTTTAAACTGTAACATCAACCTCTTCATTACCCACACCATGCATCGCACCCAGAAAAATAAAAACATCTCTTTTTTAGGGCTCATTTTTTTCTTTAGGGCTCCGATAGCGCCAGCAGCACGCATTTATGCCGGGAAAGCACTTAATTTCGCAAAGCGTGACGTCTTAAAACCCCAACACAACCGTTGACTGATGTGACTTCAACTTGTGGGCGGAGAAATGTATTGCTATGGCAACTTCAAACACTAAGTTAGAACAGTCTGAAAGCTGGCATCCAGCTAGCTAAGCATCTGTCAGTTTCAAATCCACAATATTTTTTGCACTGTCCATATCTCTAAAACGTGTGACACATCAGCAAAAATGAAGAAGCCAACTGTTAAAGTAACTCCGTAAGTCAAGTTTCTGACGTTAACGTGTTATAATAATTACCTAGTCTATATACGAAAGTAGCACGTAAAGTTAACCTGAAGTTTACATTGGTCTAAGTCTGAATAAGGTCAGCTCACGAAAGTTATCGACTACCTGCTAGTTACGTTCTTTCTAAATTCATTAGCTTGCTAGGTGGAATAGAACTTGCCAGCAAACGTTAGCCATTTCTACCTTTTGGGTTAGCTAACGTTACTTACTTCGATAACAGCTAGCTGTATTTATACTGTACTAAAATTAAAGTAGTCTTAAATTAACTTGACTTGTCTGAATGTATGCCTTGGCTAACGTTAGCTTCATATGTTGCCTAGTTATATATTACATTGATCTGACTATAGTTCCTTTTTTAGGTCCTCCAGAGCAACAAATGTGTCCACGTCAGGAATACTCCGCGTTAACCACAGCTCGACTAACGCAAAGAGTGTGGCTGCTTCAGTTACCCGGAAAAGTTTCAGTTTAGCAGGAGACAGCAAACTTCTTGATAAAAGCTCACACCAAACAGCGAAGCGTGTTGTTCAGGTAGCTGACCATTAATAACAATGTCGTCGATATATGACAGTTTGAATGAATGTAGCAATTCTGTGAATTAGTTTCCAAACTTTAGGAGAGTCTACCACTTGGCCTCCGAGCTGCTCCATTGGTCATTGGCTTTGTAATGATATGGGCATGCATGATTCTCTCCTGAAAAAGAACACCCCCCCCCCCCCAAAAAAAAGACACATCGGGTACTCCAGGATTACTCAAATGTACTTTGCTTTCCCAAAGGTTTTTGATGACAGTGGCAAAGCTGTCACACCTCAACCTCTCTACCACCCAGACCCTGGCGCTGTGTCCAAGCAGAGCAAAATCTTCATAGGCCATGATGCCTCTGGTGCCACTGCCTCAGATTTCTTCTCTGCCACATACCAGACGACCAATGCAAGCTCTGCTGGGCCTTTTACCAAGTAGTACATTCAGCATGTGTTTGCCAAATTCGGAATATTTTAATTAGATTGCAGTTCTGCACACAGTTGGTAACTGACTGATACTTTAATTTCAGGTCAGTGTTTGGAAGCAGCACAATGTCTAGATCAAGCCAGTCCACCATGGGATCAATGAGTGATGAAATAGAGGATCCTTCCTCCAAGCGTTATATTTCTAATAGCCTTTCCGGTAATCATTTTCTTTTGCTCTTAGTACACATGTATTGATGAAATATTACATAGTGATGATTAAAGTATAGAATTTGCCCAAGGGAAGGGACATTTTTTGATTGGTTACAAAATGTTGTGAATACATTCAATTTAATGTTTTTTTTTGTTGTTCATTGTATGTATACATAGACATACAGGTCAGGAGGGAGGAGGTGAAAGAGCAAATTAGAGAAGACATGTTGGATGAGGTAGTGGATAGATATTTAAGTGAAACGGATACTATCTGGTTACTGGACTTGCCTGGTGTCTCTGTATCTGTGGAGTCGGAGGAGGCTGCAGTTGTGAAGTAGGTACCCATTTATTCTTGTGCTTGTTCATTTGGATGTGCACACTGTATATTGCCAGTTTAGTGCATTTCCCAAATGACGTTTTATTTTCTGCAGAGAGAAAAACAAGGAATACACAGAGCTGTGTAAAAACAGGATGGGGAATGACAAATATGTGGAAAGGATGATGCAGACTTTCAATGGAGCCCCAAAAACTAAACAGGTCCAGAGTGAGACCATCACCATGGTGGATACTGGTAACCATTATCTTCTCGTTTGCTAGCCGCAATTTGGTAGGAATGTACAATGCATGATTTTCATGGGCCTTGCATCCACATTTCAAGTCCGATTAATGCACAGTGCACCTCCCGCAGGCGTGACAGTGACTACCTGGGACATGTATGACACTTTTTCCACCATTGGGGTGGGCGAGACCACAAAGTCCGCAGAGAAAGAGAAGCCAAGCTGCCTTGAGGCTGTCTCGGAGCACAGGCACGACGCAGCCAGGAGCTCAGAGAAAACCACGTCCGTCATCAGCAGCATAAGCACAGGCAACCAATCGTTTGACCATTTTTGCGATAGACGTTAGTCACAGTGTTGTTGGTTTTGGGATGTCACTTTGAATGTTTGCATTTCAGGAAGTAGTTCCAGTTCACATATAGAGGCAGAGGATTTCATTGAGACAAAGGATGAAGTGGACCCTCAGCTGATTCTGCAGTCTGAGAAGTTTCAGCATAGTTTGTTTGTAATGGAAAGGATTCTCCTGGAGAACATTTTGCAACCCAAGCTGGCAGCCTATAGGCAGCTCCCCATCCTGGAAGGTAATGTTTCTACACTGTGTATTGGTTAACTTTGAGTTCAGCGGGGCATGGGATTGAGCAGGTTTCATTTGTGATTGGATTTATAAGATTTTGGAATAAGTAATTTAATCTAAAAAAAGTTTTGCAAATGTTGCGTGTATCATATGTGCATAGTACGAGAAGTGCCAATGGAAGTATTTCAGAAGTAAGCACAATATGGAAGCGCAGCTTTTTAAAAATATAACTTTATCTATTTTGAACAGTGTTAAGTGCTTTGGATTTTTTAATGTTCTGTAGATCCATATTGTGCAAAAGACAGTGAGGATGCGGGTAAAGGCGTGGAGAAGGAGGAAGGCACGCTCACACCTGCTCTGGAGCGCCTGTGGTCCTACAGCTGTGTGCAAACCGCTGGGCTCAGCGTCACTAGCATGGCCTGGAACAAGCGCAACCCGGTACACTTCCTCGTTTCCGCTCACTCTAACGGGATACCAGCGGATCATATAAACCCTCACGCTCTCGCCACAGCTCAATAAATCCCTCATCTTCACTCTGTAGGGTTTCCCCCAACTCGTCATTTAAGCCCGATAGTCTGTGCTCTCCATAATGACAATATCTCAGTTTCATTGGACTGTTAGCAGCAGGGAATTAATGCTGAAAATGACAACCTTAAACCTTAAAACTTGAAAAATAACTCACAAAATACAGACATGAACAGGAACAGGAACTTTCTGTACTGATTTCTTCCTGTATTTGTCTGGTGCATTTTATTTCCTGTTGCAGGATCTTTTGGCTGTGGGTTATGGGACCTTTGATTTTAAAGAAGATAAACCTGGGCGAGTCTGCTGCTGGTCTCTGAAAAATCCCATGGTATGAAAAATGAAGCTTCACATTTTAAATAAGACTTTGGTCTCTTTTTTTGTAATCTTCAAAAATAGGACCATCTGTACCTGTGAATATGGTTTGCATGCATGGGCACTTCCAGAAGTAAAATGAGGCTTTTGGTGATGATGCATGCGACATCAACGAAAGTGGATTATTATTAATTTTTTGTTGATGCTCCTGCCCTGGAATGGGGTGTTTATCACTCTTTTCGGAGCGTGCAAATCAGCCTTTCTGAACCATAAACACAAGAACAGTATAGGCCAATTCTAAGTACATAAACTGTGGACATCTCATTGATTGATATGATTGACTTGCACCATTCGCCGTTCCCAGTGTATAGGCCGATCCGCACGCTGTGACACCTGGGACAAGAAACAGAGCGTATTTGATTACTAACAGCTGTGCTTGTCCTGTGATGTCAGTGGCCGGAGCGAGTGATCCAGTGCGGTAGCAGTGTGACCGCGCTGGACTTCTCCGCAAACAACAGCAGCCAGCTGGCGGTCGGGATGAAAGCCGGGATCGTGGCCACATACAGCGTGCAGAGTAACGAAAAGACGCACGTCGTCGACAGCAGGTGGTGCTGTTTTATATGCCGGGCCACACAGTTGTTCATATATATTTTCGCATGATATAGAAAACATTGACAAATGCAAATGTGTGTGTGTGTATTTTCTCATATTTCTAGTGTAATATAGCTTAGGAACAATTTTGGTTGACTGAGAGGCAAATAAAATGGCATTTTGAAGGCGTGTTTTTTGTGTGCGTGTGCTTCCCAGTGACTGCAGCCACAAACACAAGGCTGCGGTGTGGCAGGTGAAGTGGATTAACATGGAGAGGGCTGTGATGGGGGAGGACAAAGGCGAGGCCCTCATCTCAGTGTCCGCAGACGGAAGGCTCTGCAAATGGTTCATGAGGAAAGGCCTGGAATGCATCGGTAAGCCCTTACTGTTCTCCCGTGTGTCCCACCCAGATCTCACATCACACGGATCAGCTACACTTTCACCTTATTTAAAATAAAAAAATACACACATTCCGCATGCGTGAACGAGCTACTGCGCAAAACGTGTGTATACTGAGGCAGCAGAGTAGTATAATGGGTAAGGAGCTAGTCTTGTAACCTAAAGGTTAGGTTTGATTTCTGGGTAGGACACTGCCGTTGTACCCTTGAGCAAGGTACTTAACCTGACAGACTTAACCTGCATTGCTTCAGTTCAAGCTGTATGAATGGATGCAATGTAAATGCGGTGTAAAAAGTTGTGTAAGTCTCTCTGCTAAATGCCTGTAATAACTGAGCTAGAGGCGTGTTCTCACAGACATGATGAAGCTGAAAAGAACAGACAAGTCCAAAAAGGCAGAGGAGAAGGAGGGCAAGGGCGAGGTGCTCATCTCGCGACAGGCGCCCGGGCTGTGCTTCGATTTCCACGCAGAGGCAGGTGTCACACCGGCCGTCAGGACCTCACATTTACCCCTGCAGACTTTCAGGAACCGTGAGGGGAGTCTGTAGGGATAAGGATTTACTTTCACTTTCATACAATGCCCAGATGTGCTACACAGTGCATTTCACGTGCTTTCATTCTCCTCACTGGTTTCTTTTCCTTCAGGACACAATCATCTACCTGGTCGGCACAGAGGAAGGTTATATTCACAAGTGCTCATGTTCATACAATGAACAGTATTTGGAGACATACAGGGGGCATGAGGTAAGTGAGGTTGTATAGACTTTGCATGGACTTGAATATGCACAGTGACCTCCTTCCATCGCATTATTCTGACAGCATGTTTACACAGATCCTCTCTTTACCTTCATCCCACGCTGCCTGCTTTCCCTCCTTCAGGGGCCTCTGTACAGAATCACGTGGTCTCCTTTTTGCCCGGACATCTTCCTCAGCTGCGCGGCTGACTGGACGGTCCAGCTGTGGAGGCAGGACTTAATGAAGCCCATCCTCAGCTTCACTTCCGGCCAGAGGGCCGTGTTCGACGTCATGTGGTCCCCGAAGTGGGCCACCGTCTTCGGCACGGTCAACGAGGACAGAGTGGAGATCTGGAACCTGGGCTCCTGCATGTGTGTGCCACCCCATAAACATTCCCTCTCAAACCCACTAATTACGAGATTTAAATTTGTGTAGCACACTCATTCAGTGAACCCCACCCTAGAGTGCTTCACAGTAAAAATAAATACATGATAAAAGTGTCACCTGTGCTCCGCAAGCATCTGTGTATGTAAATCAGCATCCGATTGAAATGAATGCATGTCTTACTCTCTCAGCCTGGATCCCACCATCGTGAGCTTGGCTAGCCCAGGGGTAAAGTTTACCTCACTCCTGTTTGCCACTGACACAGACTGTATACTGGTTGGGGACAGTGAAGGCCAGGTCAGTGTCTATCAGCTGAAGAACCTGGACGTTGGAGCAGGGCCCCAGGTAAGACTGACACAAGCACAATCCACTGATGAGACATGCAGTATATAGTAGTACTGGAGGTGCAAACACTTCGGATACGGGGTTGTTTGGAACTCTGAAACCCAATTACACAATTTAAATTTGAACCCTTCTTTATTAAACAAGCACTCACTGTGCAGTTATAAATCTCTTTATAAGTTAATAACCAATAGGCAAACAAGCCCAAGTGGGATCACATTTGGACATTCTTTGCTGTCGGTTTTTCAAAAGACAGCACAAGTCCCCACATAATAAGAACCTTTTTGTAGCCAACAATCATTAGAAAAAAATCTAGTCTTGCGTCCCTAAAAACAAAAATACAGAATTGAAAACTGCTGTCTAAAAAATACACGAGGTTTGAAGGGTACATGTACCAGACTGTGAAATGTAGCCTCTCCAGAAACCTGTTTCTGTTTAATGCTTACTTTTTTACTTCAGTGATAATAACATAGAGAATATATTGCATAATAAGGAGCTTGAAAAGGAATGATTGCTTATGCTACTTCTGTTTGGTTGTCCGTTCAAGCTAACTCCAGGTTTGTATCAAGGTTTCACTACATATAAGCATTCTGACCATTACAGCAAAACGTTAATGATAAAATGGTTATCAACATGGTTCAATTTTACACAACATTGTTGGCATACATATATGAATAGATAAAAAATGATAATTCTGACCATTGGTGCAGTAAATATATGAATTTGACTACTTAAAGCTACTCACAACTACTACTTTTTTACTACACCAAACTTTCTTAAATACTGTTAATAGTATTGCTGGCTTAATAGTGTTGTCATCTTTTTAGCGTGTTGAGGATTACAGTTGGTGAGTGTAGAGGCAAATCATTCTTATCTTCTTATTAAATACTCAGCAATTTCACATCTTCTCTCCTTGCAGGTGGACACATTAGAAGAAATCATTCGGTCAACCCTCTCAAGTCGGCACTAAGGAGACCTACAGCTAGTAAAAGGCACCATGGTTTAGGAAAATGCTGTTTGTGTGCCATATATTTTTACTAAAATGTTGACACAATTACCATGTCCATTTTGTCATCATCATCAGTAGTAATATCTGTTGAATCAGAAAAGGGCCAGACTGAAAGTATCCAGTCAAGAAGGACAATGCGATTACTGGAACATGCATCTGCACTGACCCTGTCTTTTAACCTTTCGTGCTCAACAAAAGAAATAAATTGCAAAGTAGAACAAGAAAAACGCTATCCTGTCCTTGATTGTCAGTGCTTCTGTGCCAAGGAAAAATGGATTAAAGTCTTAGTTTAATGTTCAGAATAAAAATGTTGCAACATTTCAAAATGTGTGTATAGAGCCATAAAAGGAAGCAGTCATGTATCATGAGAGTTTTATCTGGACACAACTGACATTCAATATAAGCCAAGTCAGTGTGGAAAGTACGGTGATATATGGTACATAACACTGGCAGGAGTCATGGGAACATTGATGTGATTATGCCTGATCCTTGAGTTGTTTGTGATGAGGTCATTCACGTCCTCTAAATGAGCTCATTACAGAACTCTTTGGAAGATTAGTGCAATAAACAGAAAGCCACTGCTCCACATTTTACAACATTCCAGTCATACATGAACCATTCCTCTCCTTGACATTTAGAGAGTATTTTCACTGCGAACATTCACAGGAAAAAACAAGAAAAAAAATGGTCTTGAAGCAGACCTCAGTTCTTAACTTTTTAAGTACAGTACGTCTCACTATATGAAATGTGTATAATATCATTTTACATTCATATCAGTTCTCAGTTGACTGACCAGATTAAATAATGGTTAAATAAAATAATACACAGTGTATATTCAAAATATAGGACAACTGTCTACAGAGAACATGATAAATCTTTTAGCCCATTTAGCCTTGCATTACAGTCAGGCAATAACTATCAAACCATTAAACTTTAGCATTTGAGACTCTATGGCTTTTCGTAAAATGCCATTTCCTGTTAGTGTTATAAACTGTTGTTTGCCTGATGCAAGTCTTTTGGGATCCACATATGGCTTTGTTAAAGATGACTGGAAACATAAAGCAATTAGGCTGGGTGAGCAGGTGGATTGAGTGGGACAGGCGTCTTAGAGGAGGAGGAAAGGAAAGTAAGAGAGCCATGTATATATGGAGCTGTGACTCTGTCAGATGCAGACAAAGACAAGGGGAGCTTTTGGAGTGAAAGAGTGCCGGTACAGACACCAAGAAACCACCATGAGCAAGACAGCACTGCTGCCCGTGCTCATGCTAAGTGTCCTGTGTGCGGTCGCCCTGAAGCAGGGCGAGGTGGAAGCCATCAAGCTGTGTGGCCGCGAGTTCATCCGCGCCATTGTCTATACCTGTGGTGGATCCAGGTGGAGGAGGATTCTCAATGAACCAGCCCTACAAGGTCAGTTCACCTCTTTTCTCATTTGACAATGCAGTTATCACTGTGTATGCGATTCACACACTGGCTAGTTGATGTGTCTACAGTGTAATTCACCCACAGACACACTAATCTGACCTTCAGTGCAATCACTAAAACTTTCTAAAACAGATTGCATGGACTCTCAATAGCAAGGACACCATTTCTGATACTACTGATAGTAAATCAAATATCACAGGTTTACACCACTCTGAAACAAGTGAACCAACTTCAAAAGCTAATTTAACTTCTGTGTGATATTCTGGTTTTGGATTCTTTGTTGTGAACTATTGGCAATAAAATAGTATTAGAGCAAATGGAAACAAAATCTATAAGTATTTGGTGGAAAACGTGTCTCAGTCATTGTATTATGGCCAATTTCACCTGCTGGCTGTACTGGGTGTTTGGACTGCCGCTCTGGTGAGTAAGCCTGTGGTACAGAGGTCTTGTAGAGCACTGGAAATGGAATTTTGCCCTTATCAGATTGTTTGTTTCATCGCTGGTGCCAGACATGATTTACAGAGTAGCCAAACACAGTTAGCAGACTTGCCACAATCATTAGTATTCATTAGATAAGCAGACTATATAAACAACAGACTTGGAGCCTGCTCAGTTTTGACAGTCAAATAATATTGGGTCTCTAACAAAAGGACTATGCTCACTATTTAAATGGCCAGAAGAACTTTCTGGTCTGACAGTGAAATAAGTATTATAAAACGTATTATTATAATACCTATTTCACAGCAGCAGGAATTAACGCTAGTTTTTGAGTTTTGTAACGTTCAGAATTCATTCTAATATTGTAATAACTGGCTTATATTACGTGTGTACAGGAGTGGGCAGCTTTGAGTACCTCGGCACCAGTGTGGCAGTTCCTCAGCACAGACGAGACCTGAATGAAAAGCTGACAATCATGTGCTGTCAGGTGGGCTGCAGAAAGAGTGACCTGGCCTTCTTCTGCTGAGGCACCACACCGACCAGTGTCTACTTCCACAGACTCTCTCCCCGGGCTGCAAAACTACGTCTTTCCATAATAAATTAAAAAAATCAATAGAAATATGCTTATCGTCAGTGTCAGACTTGCTGATATCCACAGCATCAGCAGTGATGCCAACTCTGCATTACTAAAACACAAAAATACAAAGTGAAAATACCTTAGATGGGGCACATTGATAATTTAGCAGTTTAGCCTTTTTTTTTTACTTGAATCTTCTATATGCAATCTACCTTCCCTGCATTTTTATTTGTTTTGAAATCTGTCCCTCACAGATGAAGGTGAATTGTTCAATTCACAATTCACAGCAATGGCCTTAACTGTGCAAAAATAATGTTTTATCCATTTTATGGTAGCACTTCAATAAGCAAGCTCACTTATTCATGTTCAGAAGATTTCCTTCATTACTACCCTGTATATTTAGGGGACTAACCAAGGCAATCTATTGTATTATTATTATTATTATTATTATTACGTTTGCTGCACAAAACATGCTGTAGTAAGCCAATGAATATGAAGCTTAAAGCTTAAAAATTCACATTAAGTCATTGCTACTCTTCCGAGATTTTATACTTGCAGCAGTGACCAATTGCCTCATTAGAAACACATACAGGTAGCCACTTATTACAAACTGCTTTTTGTTGTTACTTGAAACATATTTTCTTGCTTTCGACTACAAACCTCCACATTTCTGGTAACAGCCATTGTAAGGTCAACAGGTCCCCAGAAACGTATATAAACGTATGAAATCATTGCACATACAACCTGTGAAGGCCAATATAAAACATACACAAAAAAATTATATCAAAAAAGCCCAGAAAGTGACAAGCTGCCCAGACATATGAAGGAGGGATGTATTCATTGTAAGCTTGTACATATGCACATAAATTGAAATAAAACTTGACATGTGCAAAAATCAGAGTGCAGGAGCATTTCTTTATACTCTTATAATTCTTTCTTTCTAGAACCCGTGCTACAAATAACAGGTTGCAAACACTACTTTCCACTACACATACACAAACAAAAGGCAAGGCAGAGTTGCAATATCCAAGCTGTCTTACCCCTTACCTGACATTCTGGTAATATTGCATTCTGAAGTCTTATTTGCTACTGGGATGATTCACAGTTATGTGTGCTGTGATTACAATAATTGTGTTTCCATCAGTCTAGGGCAATGGCAATCACTATTATCTCAAATATTTTGGCAACTGGGTGCGAAGCTTGACATTGTTTTCTTTTCCTGTTTGATGGCAGTCAGCACAACTCTCAAAACATTGATGATGGTGAAAAGCAGAAGGGTGGCATCGGCCCTATATAGGCATGAAAGACAGTGAATGAAGATTAGAGGTGTTGGTTTGCTAATAATCAAACCAACACCTCTGTAAAGAAAAAGAACTGTAAAGAACATATATAAACTCACAGATTAATTCTTCAACTAGTGGAAGTTTAATACAACTAGTCCTGTTAATTCAAGCACAGCTGCAAAATATGAAAATAATATGACACACCACATTTTAATCCAATTTGTTCAAATCTAATTAGCAGATTTTCTAATTTGTTTACATAAAAGCGATGAGTAATCTGAAAACTGAACCTGAAACCTTATCAGAACCTCATGAGTCAAAGCTGACCGACCTTATGTGATCCTCCTGGACTGGAGAAAATCATTCAGGAAAGTGGTACTGCAGTTCACTGGAAATGCTCAGCCATTGGCTAATTCCTGGACGAGGTAACTAATCAAGCTGGTCAAATAAGGGAGGGAGATCGTAAGATAGCCACAGTCACCCAGGAAACCAGTATACCACCCTGTGTAATGAACTGCTGCATGCTTCACTGGAGCCGTTGTGATTTCCCAGAACTGTCCTGACTGCAAATCTGCCATTAAACTCACCAGTGTGCCCTTCCTGGCCACTGTGAATTCTGAGACAGTAAGATAACTGCACTACAGGGACTTGTTTCCATTTGTTTATTTATACTTTATGTTTGGAAATCAAAAATACAATTCTTTAGAATTGAAATTTAAAGGAAAATCTATAATGACAAATTTGTCGTGATAAAAATGTGCTGATTTATTATTGTAAACACATGGCTGAACTGAATCGTGATCAATGTGGTCAATTGTACCCTTCTTTCCTTTCATTCTCACAAACCCTCCAAACACTGAAACTTACCTTCTAATTAACACAGACTGCAAAGGACAAAATTAGAAAATGTTAATATTTCCCACTTTATTTCCAAGAAAACTGACATCAACTGACATCTTAAACAGGTATTACACAATGGTCATTCTTTATAATTTTAAAACCTTTGATGGGATTTTTTGAAAAGTACATTACATTTACATAAACAATTGCATATTCAGTATCCTGTGCAATGGATAAGATGTAGACACAACTAAATTAAATAACATTTATATAAAAAAGAGAAATTAAAATATTTACAGAGAGAGTAAAATAATCATACATTTACACTAATCTGTAAGGAGAATAATATTTATACAGAGGAGATTGTTTTCTTTCATAGAACCTTCTCACACATTCATAAACAGCAGCTGATCTGTAAAAGTGCCGCAAATTTCCAGAAGTAAATCATACGGTTTGTAAAATAGTTATTATCCAGTAAGGCTTTTAAACTAGCCAAAAAGCACTAACTCCCAGTTATTTTATTGCAACCAACAAAACAATTTTACAAGGAGATAAAAATCTACTGCAGATGCTAACAAATATATGCCTTTTAAAGCCTTGCCAGCTGAAAGGGCCAATGTTAAAAACGTATTATTATTATTAAAGCAAGCATCAGGGAAAACACGTTTATTAAAATACATTTACAGCAGTCACGTAACTGAAGTTTGTACTGTACAGAAAGTAGTCCAATACCCAATTCTGTATGTAAAATGAGGAAAGTATCCAGGTTGCACAAATTCAAAAGCCAACAAATGCTTCAGTGAAGGAAAAAAATTAAGATTTGCGGTAATTTTATTACCAAAATAATAAAATTGCAGTGGTCATAGACTAAAAATAACTGGATATTCTTTTCATCAAGAATTAAAGGACGGCCCATACTGCCAAAGAAAATATTAACAGTTAAAAGAAAAAATAAAAGCAAATCAGGATTTTTTGTCTTTTTGCCAATTAAGAGGGTCAATGAAAGACATTTAACTCGCCATGTTAATATACTTATGTTACCAATGGAACATGACATCATATTTTGTCCTCTGATATAGTGCACACAAGTGAAAAAAATGGAGACCTACTGCAAACTTAAATATTTATTATAGTACAGTTCACTTTGTCCCACAGTATGTTATTTGGGCTACTTTTCAGCATGTGAACGAACAAATACTCTTCTCAAAAAACAGAATGGGTGAAGCTTCCATTTAAGGGCAGAATATTGCCAGGTACACTGGACACACCTGGATAGACAGACTTAAGCTTTATTGTACTTAATGTGCTCCTGTGTGCACCTTTTAACTTAACAAATGTTTTTCTTAAAATAGCCACACATCTGTCTGCAACGTCCTTCTGATCATGCTGAGCGAAGCAAACATATGTATTGCTTTTGCAGCCCAGTAATGTCTGAAATATGTAAAATGTAAACTGAGTTATTTGTACTGAATGGTATTTATGAAAATCATCATACATTAGCAAACATCTGAGGGACTTCCAGTAACTGTAAAAGAGGAAAAACATAACCAAATTGTACTGCATGATTTCTTAATAACCTCACAGGAAAATATGACTTTGTTTGTAAAATTTCTCACTGTTGGTGTTGAAAATAGACCCCCATACAGTACATGCCTGTTCTGTTTTGAATGGTTTTGAAAAATAAACATCAATTTCTTAAAGCTATAATGGCACATTGCCTTTTTTGTAGTTCTGGTACTGTACATGACTGTGACAAATGGCAAGTGATTCAAAGCAGAAAAACAATTGATAATTGATGTGGTTTAGCACATAGAAATGCCATGCTCCCATAGTCCCTTTCTCTTTCCAGATTTGTTCTTTGTAAACAGAAGATTTGGGGAATTTAAAATCAGCACAGTGTTTTTTTCTCAAAACAAAACTTTTATTTCTTTAAAAATATTCAGGTTTACTCAGTGAAAAGACAGTCAGGAGAACGCACAAAATCTATAACAGCATTTTGGTAATCTTTCCTCATCCCCCTTGCTTTGCGTTTTGCTTCATCTCACAGAGACCATTACCATATGCAAAATAAAGCCATGGATTCAAGCATTTGCGGGTTTTTTAGGTTCATGCTTTAAATGTCAAGGAGTCTGGTACATATACACGGAGGTGACTGGAACGCGTGTACAATGTCAAGAACTGACCATCTATACTGTATGTACAGCTCAGAAAAACACTGCTTTACTAAGCATGATGTACCCTGGTAGATATTTCATCTTTATTTACCCCCACCCATATATAGCTAAAATTTTTGTTACACTTGAGTTAAAAAATTATATCTGAAATAAATAAAAAAATTATACCTTCGCATTTTACTGTACACAGGTAACTCACCTACACAGATAACAAAAAGAATGAAAATATTAATAATTTTAAGGGTCCTAACCCATAGTACCACTGAAATTCTAATATACAGTTTTTTTATTTTTTTTACAACAAATCAGTATTATCAATAAATAAAAAATATAATGCTGTAATGTACTCTGAAGTCTAACACTGCTGTCTGAAGAACAACAGAGAGACTATGTGACAATACAAGGAAACACCATACATACTGTATGCCCTTGAGGATATAGTGTATCAATTTACAATTATACTTTTTACATTTTTAAGGGAAAATGTTCTCTTCAAATATTATAACTAGAAAAGTATTATTTAATCAGTGAAGCTGCCCCGATACGTTTTTCCACTTCATGAAAAAATGAGGCTAGACAACCATACAGTCCCTGGAAACCACTGTTAATCTCAAATAGCAGACCTCTGCTTGTTTTCTGTGGTACTGTGTTCTCTCAGCAAAATACAATGAAATCTTCCTGTCCAAGTGGTGTGTATAAGCCAAAGCCTTTGAGTAACCCATATAAGTTGAATAGCCATATTTATTTTGTATGCCACTTGGGTTCATGTGGGGTTTATGTGTGCGCTATGAAACATTTCTAGGGTACAAAGCAATGAGTGAGTCTTTGGCTTTCTTTAAAGTCAGTCTTTTTTCCTGGCATGAAAACTGCTACCTATTTCTAGGTCCTGAAGACTAAAATTTAATGTGTCCCATAAATTAGGCATTGAACCCTGGGCCAGTTTGGTGCCTAGGACCAAAGCTTTTTCAACCAAAGGAACTGAAATTAATCTGCCACATCCCACTAAAATCAAGTCACGACATCCAACACCTTCAATATATGGATATGGAGTATGGAGAACCATACAACACACCCTGAATAATATTGGTCAGCTTTGACCTTTGAAAAAGTTATGCATCGCTCACTAGCTGTTCAGCGAGTACTGCTGCAATGTCAAATGTGTAATTTCTATTTGTTTATTTTTTAGCTAACTAGCTATCTCTGATGAAGTCTGTTATACAAGGAAGGGAGTTTGGCTATTGGTAACCCATGCTTTAATGGAAAACATATTAAATGTACAAAGTGCTTTTTTCTCTTGATCAATTTGAATTCGTTAAGGGCACTCAAAGGCATAAGCATAAATCTTTCCCCCATAACATATCACTGACAGAAATACTGTCACCTCCCTGTGAACTCATGAATTAACCCACAACCTATTAGAGGTCTGTGCTGTGGTATTACACAAAGAACCCCTATATGACCATATCAATGTAAACTGAAGCCTTCGCAGGATTCAGTATGATGTAATGCATGACCCAGAAGAAACCAGTGGCTATTGGCCATATTAAGCCATTGTAGTGAAAAGGCTGACCAACACTGTAAGAGGAAAACAGTTGCTAATCTCAAAAATAAAGCCAGGTGTTTCCTGCAATATAGATACTCTGAAATTGTACATATTACAAGAACAATAATTAAACCCTAAAAATCTCCACAATTCTATTTTCATGTTATATAATACTGTTGGACTTGTCTTCATTATGCAATTTTTTATAAAGGTTAACAGTGTTTCTGTTGTTGAGCAATCTGAATGGTCCATAAATTTCTTGCACAACCCAATGAGATGGTCTTCATTGCATTGTTCAGTAGTGCTGATCAATTGTCAGCCATGTATTTTCCTGGAAATGACATAAGCATATATGTGCACATACATATAAATGGAAACCTCAAGACTCATGTCACAGTCTAATACTAATAGCATTTAGTTATTTATATTAATGTATTTGATATTCTGAATTCAGTCCAATTTATCGCTGATTTGTGCACCAGTTTGGTGCAGCACTGTCTAAATTATTATTCTTTCTTTTTTCATTTTCAGAGTGGTTGTATGTGGAACATTACCACAACTTAAAACTGATCAACAGAGGCTAAAATAGAGATACCTATAGTCAAATGATTACTGTGTATTGCCTTGTACTTAGTAATGTACTATTCCTTACAAGACTGTTGATGTCACATACATCTCGAACACATGGCTGTAGACTGCACACACTCCCCCGTTTCTGTATGGACTCACCTGCAGCAAACCTCTTTTTGATGAGGGAGAACCTGTATCCACCTCCCACCAGCTGGATGTCGCAGCCTGACAGAGTGCTGCCCTCGCTGGTGAACTGGAGCGCCAGGGCTGAAGGCTTGCTGGGCCCCTCTGTCAGCTGGAACCGGGCCAGCAGCGATCCCACACCTGGGGGGGCGGGGGAAGCAATCCTCTTACAAAAACATCCCAGGGTCTCTTTCTCAGTTATGAATGCTTGGCAGTCGAACGAAACTTCGCCTGGGAGAATCGGACAACTCATTTCGCACTGGGTAGCACAAGTAATTCTGGTGGGGGGGAATTTTGTACCTCAGCAAAATTGAAATCACCGAACAGTGCAACTGAAATCAAGCCACGCTTGGCGAGAGAGCCGGGAGAAAGTGGCATTGTGACAGCAAGCCGTGTGGAAAACACCACGGACAGTAAAGGAATGGAGCATTAGCGGGCGGTGTGGAACAGAGCAAAGGGGTGCAAGGGCCAGGGTGAGAATAAAGAGAGAGATGTTTCCACTGCCTCAGTATGGGGCCAAACATCTCCCCCTGTACGTGCCAATGCTCTGGGCTCTGTGCTTACTGTGCTTTGACAGCTTTACTTCACTGATGCCAAGCCCAGTTCTCACCCAAATGAACACTCCAAAGCTGAGAAAACACGTTTACTTTCCTTTTAACAGTCAAAACGAACACAATTTACCTCCATTTTCAGACTTCAGTGAAATCTCAGGGATCTTCCACAGGATTCTTTGTTGTTCCGCATTCCTTTGGGGACATAAAAAATGTAACATTGCTCACTCTTTCAGTATCACATACGTTGCAGTTCAACAAATGATCACTGGAGGCAGCACCGTCGTGTGCGTTCTGTACAGTGAGTGGGAAGTGCTGTCTTACCAAGCAGCCGGGGGAAGCACCGCCTGGAGTTTGGTCACTCCTCCGTCCACGGGGACCAGGAACTGGACGTTGTGGAGGGCCACGGGCGTGGTCATGGCATCCCCGTTGTATTTGTAATCTATTCTGAGATCCGTGGTCGTGGGTTCACACCGCCAGTTGACCGCCAGGTTCAGTGGCGTGGACTGGATACCCAGGGCAGATACCTGTAGAATCAAACGGCCTCATTTCAACCATATTCCAATCTCCGCTCTGGTCCTCTTCTTTCAGAATAACATTCCATTTAAATCATATGAATATGAGAAATATTACTATGGCTGTAACTGTCACACATTTCTCGAGTAGCGCTGTTCAGCTAAAGATTCCTTGAGGGCTTCTGTGAGCGAATGGGGAAGAAAACCACTGGTGCATGAATAAGATATTTGCTCACCTGATATTTCAGCATATCAACATTGTAGTATGTCGCCTGGGGCTTCTGCTCAGCAACTTTCTTTAAATGGATCATGAGGTTCGGCATATTCACCCAAAATTCCTTGGAGTCAGCACTGGATTGTGTGCTATCGCTGTGGAAAAACATTTAACAGTATTGATATGCGTTCTTTGCCCTATACACAAATGCGTATATGCGGCTTGGCAGCCAATGGACATAACAGAGTACACCGTTACCACATTTGTTTAATATGATTACAAGTGTTTGTCAAATAGCACTGTACACCTATTAGTACATTCAACAAATTTTGACAAGTGCTAGGGTGTTGGTTAGACTAATAAAGTAACAAAAACGCATGGCATTAGTAATGATACAGGACTGTGAATTGGACATAATCTCAATTGGTTTAATGTTCTGGGAGCAAGGAGCACATGGCGGTTTTGCAGCAGTGAAGTCATGGGTGTATAGAGTTTGTGGGTCCGGTTGATGGAGGTGTGTGTGTGTGTGTGTTTGTACCAGAAGGTGTTGAGTGCTATCGTGGTGTTTTTACCAGCACAGCAGCTGGGGGTTAGGCAGGACATGCTCCAGCCGGCTGTAGTTTGTTATGCTGAATGTTAGGATGGCCGGGGAGGGGTTATTGGCAAAGTGCCTGGTTATCCCGGCTGGAAAGGACAGCACCATCTCCCCCGTGATCTTCACCACACACCTTGGGAGGAAGAGCCAAACACAGCGGTTAGGGCTGGCCGTCAGATCGAAGCGCGGCAGACCTCAACTCCGTATACGCGGCCTGTCTCGCTGTCCCATCAACTAGGGGCATCTGGGGTACGTACACCAAGCTTACTCAGCTGCTGCACTGCTCTGGCAGTCAACCCGAACTGTTTGTGGTTGCCAGGGACTATGTGTCTCTCACAACCTTGCTTACATAAAGCCGAGAGCTGGAAAAAACATGACAAATGTGCATTCGTTCATAAAAAAAATTTTGTTTAACTTAAAACTTTTACTATGCCAATGGCTATTTTTATTGGGTTGTAAAAATCAAATATACCTTCCCTTCCAAGTTGATATCAAACATATTTATATATACCATATCTTGATAGCATTAACATTGAAACACACTGTCACTGAGTGACACCGAGTGACCAGCGGACCAAAATATTACAGACCACTGACTGAAAGGTAAAGTATGTATATTTAATCAAAAGCCACATTTGACGATAGCAAAACATACAGCCAAAAATGAAATTAAATCAGCTAGCTACAATCCATTAGTACAGCATGGCTCTGACTGCAATCCAGTCTGATGCAAAAATCAATACAGAGATCAATATTCATGACACATTTTTTATTATAAAACTTCATCTTAAGGTGAATAGAGGTAATCTACTGTCATTTCTGTGATGTGATAAAGATGAGAGTGGAAGGTGGGCAGTGGTGGGCGATGAGCTTACCTGCTGGAGTCTGCTCCTTTGAAGTAGGCGTTAACCGTTTCGGTGAAGGCGGCTGCCACAGGCAGGGTGTCCTGGGCACCCATGGTGAGGGGGCTGGGCCCTCGGGAACAGCCTGTAACAGACACAGGACCGCACAGGTTTACTTATGCAGGCCCAACGGCGGGGGTGGGTGGGGGGATAGCCCTTGCAGGTCCTTATCCTCCTTCCTACAGACACCTGCAGTCCTTCATCCTAAAAAATATTCAAATATTGAGGTCCCTGTAGTTCCCTCTCCAGCTTGCTGCTTTATCCTATGATCCGCTCCACGGTTGAGGCTGCCACCTCCTGCTCAGTGCTCATTACCCATCATTCACATACAGAGAGGTGTATAAAGAAGAAAACATACAATGACCATTATAACAATATTAGCAATGACAACCAAAACTGTGGCTGCAGTCGGTATGACTGACTGCTGACATCACGGGCCATTATTCTGTGAAGTCTCAGATTCTGCTCATGATCAGCAGCACAATCACCGCACCACTCAGTGTTCCATAGCTGCTGAAAACAAACTTGACGATAACTTTGGATTTTTTATTTATTTGATTTGTACTTTGTTAGATAATCTTATCAATACATTCCCACTTGATAATGCAGTAGGAGAAGCTTTAAATTACCTCAAATGTTGTGCATTGTGATCACAGTTAATAATGGCAGAAACAGCTCTACAAAAAGTTAAATATTGTCCATTTCACTGCATAAAGCTGCCTTCAACTGTGCTAGTGGACTTATATGCATATGGAAGTAAATTACAGCTACCTTTTCTGCTTTTTCTGCTCTGTTTCATAAATACACAAATGAACAGTCACACGAATCACATTTCCACAAAAATAAGAGATTTTTCCACTTTGAATCATATATTTCAGGTGCTTTATGTAGAGTGATAAGCTGCTTTGATCATACTTAAAATTCAAGTTATGAATCAGGTATGAATCACCAATAGGACCAGTGAAGATCTCCTATTAGTCAGTGAATACAGGTATACTGGAAAGTGAACAGCCTCCAAGCCTCCAAGAGAAAAAGAGAAAAAAATGGGAAAAAAATGCAAAAATAAGAGCTGTGCAGGACCAGAGCATGCAGTTAATGCCAAAAAATCTGCAAAGATCTGAAGAAAAAGAACAGAATGAAAAGATCAAACCAAAACCCAAGGAAATAAAATCAGTGAAATGTGTGCAATGATTAACGAAAGAAAAAATAGCGCTGCATGACAAACAAGATCCGTGATGGTAAAAATAAAAAGAAGAGCCTGATAAGGCGGCAGGAAGAGATGAGATGTTAGGCGGCCAATGGGAGCAAGGAGAGGAGGAGGAGGAGGAGGAGGAGGAGGAGGAAGGAGGTTTGAAGAGATGACGCTCAGGTGTGCACTAAATTTCTGGACACAACTTACCTTCAAAGGTTAAATAAAACTTTCCTCTGTCAAACCATACCAGGGAAGGTTGGTCATTCTCTGTGCAAAGGAGATTGAAGTTGGCAGAGGGAGGGGTAGGGAGAGAGAAGGACAACAGTGTGAGTCACACGGCAGGTCTATCACAGGTCACAGTGGGAGGGAACACAGAAGGCACTGCAAGCCATTAATCAGCAGGAAGAGAGGGGTAGAGGTACGTGTGTGTGTGTGTGTTTTTGTGTGTATGTGTGTGTGTGTTTGGGGGGGAAGGGGAGCTGGAGCAGAACCAGGACAGGGCACGTCCTGTGAGAGGACACAATGTGCACCGGCTGCCTACTTGAATGCCCATCTAGGCACGTGCTTCTGGGACGCTACACTGAGGTGTCATTTTAAAAAGGTAAAGGGCTGCTGGGTGCATGGATGACCCCCATGGTCTCAGATCAAATACGGACCATGCCAGCACTGACTCCACAGGGTGGTGCACACCTGGCAGCCCAGGGTATGTGAGGTTCCAGTTGCTTATGGGTCCGCGTTTCATCGCTCTCAAGCGACACCTGCTGGTCAGTCAGGCATTCATGGGATGCATGCTAAAGCCGCATATGAAAGATCTTCCACAGACTCTAGTCTGTGCTGCAAATTAAGCAGCTGGTGGCACCACATGCTTCAGAGGAGAACTGAGGATGTCTACACTCTCCCGAATCAGCGGAGGGGCTCGCGCATGTACGCATCCGCAGCTGCAGATAACTGGACGTTCCAAATTACGGTGGGTGTGTACAGACCCATATAGGGCACCAAATTAATTTTTTTTAAAGTGAAGATTTTTCAATACTGTTTTGCAATATTGCAATAGCCTCCGCATATTCACAGATATAAACAGAGAAGTCCCTTTTGGTGAGGCTGTTGAGCACAGAGGGACCACAAGTGTGCAGGGGAGGCGAAAGGCAAGAGGCGTGCCAGTACGGGTGGGTAGGAAACAAGCTGGGCGAAGGAGACAGGAGAGATGGGGAGCAGACTAATGGAGGGCCGAGGGGCTCAGGGGGTGGTTGGGGGCTGAGAGCGTGGGCAGGGTTCAGGCTCACAGGACGCTGGTTTGGATTCGGGAGATGGGCACCAGAGAGCTCCATGAGAGAGGGGGCGTGTTCAACTTCAACGTCACATGGAAAGTGGAGTGAATACTGAACACTCTTTCATCTGGCAGACTGCAAAGGGGAGCATGCAGGGCTTTCTGGTTTGGCAGGTCATTCACATTGTGGGGTTTAAGTACCCCTGGGTAAAAAACAGACAGCTGCAGCTTCAAAAAAAGCTGTATAACAATCAATACAACGTTGTGAATCACATGAGATGACATCATGGCGATGTAGCCAGAATAGGTGCTGGACTACACGTTAATGAAAAAAATCAATATGGCTTGCTGGAAAACGTGAACAGCACTGTAAGACACTGGCATGTAAGGGAGAAGGAAAGGGTGCATGCCACTGCATCTCTCTGTGAAATCTGACCTCGAAATGGGTTTGATCTGCTGCCCAGTGGTGTGGATGAAAAGGTCGTCCATGGATTTTTAAGAGAATTAGAAAAGGCTTCTCTGTCATGATGTACCAGATGTGGCAAATAAATATGAAAAAGGAGGGGGAAAAAAAAGCGCAGCGGTCGAGATCTCCCTTGTGTTCCAGAGACCGTGGAAAGGTGGACGTGCTGTTCGAATTTCTGTAATGTGTGCTTTTGTTTCCACAAGAGTCCCAGTGCCATGTGATGACTGTCATCCTGGTCTTCAGAATGTGTCGGGGGGGGGGAAGACAGGATGCTGTCGTGAATGACCTTTGGGCTGAGAGCATAATGCATTATGGGTAACGATGATTCTGCAGGCATAATGGCTTGTGTGAAATCTCAATGTCCCCCACCATCCAGGTGGGTCTACACCATACCATACCTGCAGGCATTTCAGAGCGCCTCTCACAGGTGGGCAGTTTGAATACAAAAGCCTCATCTTCTTACATCATTGACAAAAAGATCAACCAGAGGAAAAGGAAACAAACAAACAAAAACAAAAAATCAAGTACAACAAGACAACTCAGAGCAAAACTAACAAGAACAACAACAGTGAAAGCACAGAGAGACCCACATTTATAAACCAATGGGATAAAAACCAAAATTCACGGCAAAAAAAGAAAAGTGAAGAGACAAGACAAAAAACAATGCATGTTGAAAATGAAATGCGTCCTCCAGAAAAAAACGTGTAACTTCATCAATAAAAATGTTTGCAAGGTTGCTTTCTGATATTTTGCTGAAGAAATATTAGGACAATAACAAACCCTTATGTGACATGAGCAATGGTTTCAGTTTTCAGTTCGAAGTTTATGTCCAACACTGTAAATAAAGGTCATCTTGTAATGACCAATTAACATTTGATTACATGCTCATGAGAGATAAAATTACTAAATTGTCTCAAAACTCAGATACAAAAGCTATTATCTTAAAAAAAAAACTGAAAGCCAATGAGCTGAGACTACTGACGAAGGCTGAGGACTCTTATCATTACATTGTTTCAGTAGGCCTGTTCACACTACCGTTCACATACAGTATTTGCACATTGCTGGCTTGAAATATTTAGGTAAAAACGATGGAAATGGCTCCGTTATTGTGGCCATAAATGATTTCTACCTACAAAACTCATGTTTCTATAACATTTAAATGCATTAGGTGCATAGGCATGGCTTGGACCAGAAGATTTCTCCAGTTAAAGTTGCGAATGTGAAGGACTTTGTAGAGTGAGATAAATTCAGTGATCTCATACGTCCAATGGGAGATACTATTCTGTGCAAGTGGCTCGGTGGGCTACAGGGCATGCAGGACAGAAGACAAAACACCGGATCAAGCCATAACACTACCACTTCGCCTGAATCTA
The DNA here is from genome assembly GCF_018555375.3 of Anguilla rostrata. Taxonomy (NCBI): domain Eukaryota; kingdom Metazoa; phylum Chordata; class Actinopteri; order Anguilliformes; family Anguillidae; genus Anguilla; species Anguilla rostrata. Next base: position 27,772,941 of record NC_057936.1, on the reverse strand, counting down.
AAAAGAGCAGCTCTGTCTCAATGACAGGTCATAGCTTGCATTTACAACTCGTACTGCTGATTTCAGGGATTCAGCACGGTGGTACACGGATGTGTACACAGTATTAAGAACACATCCGGAGTTGGCAGCTGAAGCGGACAGACAGAGGAGGAAGGATTATTAAAGATGACGGGGAACGGGGAACGGTGCAGACCTGACACAGAAATGGAGAGCTCTTTACCGACGGTGGGCGTGGTGGCGGCGCTCAGCGAGTTGGTGGAGGATATGGAGGAGGTGCTCTCCGCTCGCGCCAGGGGGGCGATTACGAGTGGGGGGCTGGAGGAGTGGACGGGAGGACTGAACGGCCGGGTCTGAAACCAGATCGCAGCACAGATCAGCACCAGAGGCTTTGAGCTCCCATTCAATTCAGTCACACGTCAACATCTGCGGCGATACTCGTCTCAAGAAAATATCTATCAAGAAATGTTCCTGCACTTGTTGTCGCACAGGTGCGAAATTAACTTAAAAAATTCTCAACTACAGAATCTTACTGTGGAATGTTGAATAAAAGGGTAAAGGATATACCACATCCCCGACGCTCGGTTTCCCAGGAGGCAGTTTGGGTCTGGAGGGCGGCCGAGGAGGAGGAGGGGGCGGAGTCGGGCTGCTTCCAGACAATGGTGTAGCAGGGCGAGCTGGGGAGTTGGAGCCTGCGGTAGAACAAAATCACATGAAGATGACTTATCACACCTGCAGATCACATGACCAACTGAGCCAACAGTGTCTCCCAATGCCTTGTTGGGTTTGCATGGCCGGCTCATGGTTCATAGCGCATCTTCCTGTTTGCATTGCATTCCTGGTTCCCACACTCACCAAGCTGCTATTGGCCAGCAGCGGAGCCTAATCATAGCAGTACGTGTCACATCAGAAAGAGTCTGCCCGCTGTGCTTTCACTGTGTGGAATCCATTTGTCAAGTTTCCTTTGTGCTAAACTAAACTCCGTAGTTCATACCCCACTGTTTGTTAAGGTCTTTTTCACACATACTAGGTTTTGTGATAACAAATGAAGGTTAGTGTCCATTGTTCAATGATAATATTCTTTTAACAGAGGCAAGATTCTGAAACTAAAACATGTAAGTGTAAAAGGGCCTTGAACACATTAGCGTCAAATTCTCAGTACATTTTCAACAATTCTCTCCTCTGTTCATACAAAAGCCCAAGAGAAAACGAGACACAATGAAATCAGCTGCGAGATTAGGCAGTCAGTGATTCAGAAGGCAACTGGGCACACCATCTCAAGATCACTGGCTGATAAAGTCCCTAAATGTGATTAAAATCAGACAATGACACATCAAGTTCATCAGCAACAGAAGGAGCAAAGTAAATGAGAGGGCAGCTGCAGCTGCTAATGACACAGCCCAGATCCATTTTCTGGGAATCACATTTCTAAGCTTTACCGGCAATGCAATAAGGCAGCGCTCAGAATGCCTGACAGCATGCATTGTATGTGCATTGCAACATGAACGAAAAATGCTACGTGGCCTGATCAATGTACATTAAACATGAGCACAATTTTTTAAATCCCACACATAATTGCATCTAATGTCAATACTGGGGTGGCCCTTAATTATGTGCACTATGATTAGTGAATGTAGGATGTTAGCAGACACTAAACCATGTATGATCAGCGCTGCTATGCGTATGTTAGATGTGAGCACACATGCTTACTGTGTGTGAACTATATTGATAAGATAATGGCAGTGCAAGGCTGGATTTGTGCTTCTGGTGGAAGTTGGGTGCAACAGGCCACATGGCACACAGAACTGTGCATGGCCTCTTTGCATGCCTCTCAACATTTGAAACATTGCAGACTGCGGACACGCCAGGTGCACACAGAACATGACTGTCAGTGATTGACACACCTCCTCCGGCTCTTTCAAAACAGGGCGGCAAGAAAGGAAGCAAGCAGCACACTGGCACAATGCACTTAAAAAGGTACATACGCTAGGGTACTATTTGTGAAAGAATAGAGTGGGATGCTTTTTGAATAGCCAATACTGATTTTTTTAAAATCTCGTGAACATGGGGGGGGCTAACCTGTCTCTCGTTAGCTTTAAATTAGCGAAGGTTGAAACAAATAGAAAATATAAAGCCGTTGTTCGTCTATACATACAAATATATTTACGTATTGACTGCAAATAATTACATATTATGAAACAAAAGCTTAAAACAGTCACAGGATTCAATTCTTAGTGAACATGCTAATAGCCTGCTACTGTCAGGATGCTTAAACTATTAACATGAAAACTATTAACATGTTTATGACATCTCTCAGCATTTAGCTAGGTAATTACCATAACAATTAAATGTTCATGAGTGCATGTGTAACATTTTTTACCTTAAAATAATAAAAGGACTAAAACCATCTAGCTGGGCTGGGATATCAGCGGGTTTTTTTATGGTGCTTCGTGAACAATGCCATGTGCAGTGACTATTATGACACTTCTTGGAAGTGCCTTGGATGAGAGCGCAAGAAGTATAGTATGTGTTTTACTGCTGCGGACGGCATGCACGTGTGACCGCAAAGGGGCTGGCCATGCTGAAGCCTTAAGCGAGCGCAGAGCTGAGAGTAGGAGTAAGAACACTCACCGCTGCCAGGGCCTGTTCCAGAGCAGGGCCCGGGCGAAGACACCACTGCTCGGTACGTGGGAGGGGGTGGAGGGGGAGGCGTGGCACGGGGCCCCTGAGCGTGCTCTTTGGGCGAGGCCGTGGACTCGGCCGGGTCCTCCCTCGGCGCCGACGCCTCCGGGCCCTGCTTATCCTCCTCGCCCAAGACCAGTGGCGGAGGGATGCTGCGTGCGGACGCATCTGTCGGAGGAGGAGGGCTGGCGGGAGAGTGCGACGCCTCCTCCGGAGGGGGGCCCGGAGGGAGGCGGGGGGGCGAGTCCGGGGGCGGGTGGGTGGGAAGAGGCGGGGCGGCGTCCTGGGGAGGCAGCGGCTTCTCCGGCGACTCGTCGGAGAAGCAGACCCATTTGTTCTCTGCGGCCTCCTCCTCAGGCTTGCCGCCCTGCACTGGACCAAAGATGTTGTCCAAGTCAGCGATGGACGCCTTTCTCCCCCCCTCAGAAGGGTGTTCCTGGGGACCGGAGGCGGGTTCATTGCCATCTTCATCTTGTGAGACCACTGTGACATGGGGGGGGGGGCACAAGCAGAAGTTGATAAAACAGCAGAAAGTGCCGGAACACACGTGTGCACTGGAGACAGACCAAACCAAAGCAGACATGAGAGAGGGGCTCTGCTTACCAGAAGAGTCTGCTGGGGGGGAGCCGCAGGGAGGGGGCGTGGCTGGGACATTCTTGGGAGGAAGCGGAGGTGGAGCTGCAATGATATTAGCAATGCTATGAAAGCTTGTTCGTCCAGAGTGTGACTCTCGGTGCCTGGGTTAGTAGCTTAGCACCCCCGCCAGGTGAACTTGGCACGGTCTGACCCAGCCCATGCAGAACCAATGACGAGGAGGCAAGAGGCAGAGCTGGGGAGCTACAGTAGCAGAAATGAATGTGCCCCGGAAAGAAATGGCCCCAGTAATAAAGGATGATTTTTCAAAGTAATGGCTTCTAAAAAAAAAAAAAAGATCAGGCTGGTTGTTACTCAGAGAGCTAATGGCGCACATGTTCAAGGTGTGTCCATTCCCAAGGGGAGTTTGTGAGCTGAGATCATGGGGGAAATAATCCGCGCAGATTAACAGAAACGCCACAAGTGGAAACTTACTTCCGGAGGGAAAGGCTCTTGCCAAAGGAGAGTCGGGGTGCGACTCGGATACATGCACGCCCCACACTTCTGATTCACCTATAATCACTACACAGGAGAGGAACACAACGCAACGGCAGGATTAAGCACATATCTGGAAGCACGAGGAGATCCTGTACCACACACTAGTGACTTCCTAAAAGCAAAAAAGCCCAAATGAGAAGTGAGAGTGCAGCAGTGGAGCACACCGCATAAGCTATGTACGGCCATTAAGCAGTGGCTCCTGCCCCTGATGACACACTCTGTCTGAAGCTAAAACAGCTCTTCCTGCTCTTTGCCAGGTATGGGTACTATGGCACTGTACAACCCTACCATTTGCACAGTTCCTCTAAGTGAAATGGCGTCCAGCCAGGAGCAAAATCCCTACCGGCATTTTGCCGTATCTCAGTAAATAATCCAGTGAATGAGCAAATGCGTAACAAAAGCAAAAGACCTCAATAAAATAATTTTGGAAAGGACAGTTGCCAGTCCTGTTGGTACTGCCCAAGTACACCATGAGCTCAGTGTCCTGGCTGTTCGTGGCTTTTTGATTTACTCAACTAAATTGATTCTTAAGATTTATGTACACATCTTTAAGAGCTGGTAGTTATGGCTTATTCTCTGTGTGAGAGCACTAGATGCAGTTCCCTTATTTTGACATGTCTACATTGAATTGGCTGCTATATTCATACAGGACCTCCCCACGCTGTGCACGACAACGGTCAGCATCTCAATAAATTAACTATAATGTTTACATTAAAGGGCCTGCATTAGCACTAAATGAGGTTCCATGTGCATCGTACGACTTAGAAATGAGGCCTGAGCCCAAATAAGTCCTTTAAGGCCAGGTAAGCTCTAGCCAAATCTTAAGCCCAAACTTGATGGAGCCCAATCACTGAAATAACAAGCCAACAGCAACACACAGCACAATTTTGTTTCCCACAGGAAAGCTGCCAGTGAAGGTGCTTGAAATCACGAAACAAAGGGAGCAACACTTCCACCAGCTCCTAACAATGACTGTCAGAAACGGTGCTAAGGAAAGCTTCTAGAGTGTTGTTATGCTCAACTAGCAAATTAAAACAGCCATTTTTGAGTTCACGCTTATTTATCTGTTTTTCCTTCTGCTAAACAGGCCCAGGTATTGGACCTATCTCAGCATACCTTCAGGCCCAGTCGGGTTTGGGCCAGGATGCAGACCTCTAGTACATACAAACAGTGATGTAAGATACACAAAACACGCTTATTTTTAAACACACACATCATTGGTACACAGACACACACAAAAACGCACACACAAACACAACGCATGCAATGTTGTAATAGATACAGAGGCATACTGCACAAACACATCTATCTTACTTGAAACAATACATACATACATCATGCATAAACATCATACATGAACAGGTGATTTGGACCACAGTCGTAAGTGTTCCACCCAGAATAGTATCAAAGCACCTTGGCAGTTTATACAAGTCTCTGGAAGTCTACCGAGGGATGGAACACCATTCTTCCAAAAGATTTGGAAGTTTTGATGATGGTGTTGGAGAGCATTGTCTAACACGCTGACCCAAAATCTTCCATAGGTGTTCAACTGGGTTGAGATCTCATGACTCAACCCAGTTGCATATAGCATATATTTCACATCATTTTCATACTCATCAATCTATTCAGTGACCCCTCGTGCCCTGTGGACGAGGGCATTCCTGGAAGAAACCACCCCCATCGGGATAGAAACGTTTCATCATAGGATAAAGGTGATCACTCAGAATAACTTTGTATTGACTTGCAGTGACCCTTCCCTTGAAGGGGACAAGGGGACCCAAGCCATGCCAGGAAAATGCCCCCCACGGCATAACAGAGCCACCAGACCCCCTGCCCCCCCTTTATAAATGCCCAGATGCAGTAACTGTAATTGTATCATGCAGTACACCTGTATGGAAGCATCTGCCTTCGTTATGCTTCTCCACTCATTTACTCCACTCAGGTATTTCCTTTAATTTGTCACCCGTCTGCACATGCTGACTAAATTCAGACTCATCAGACTATGATACCTTCTGTTTTCTGTGCTTCAAAGGCTGTCTCCAGCGGTGGCCCAAATAAGGCAGTTGCATCCTCTGGTACAGGAGACGTCTTACTGCAGGAGGAGGCATGCAAAAAAAAGAGTGAGCACTCGCTGCAAGAGGAATTCATTAATAATTTAAGCAACACACCCAAAACAGGCTGTTTGTAGAACGGTTGCATTCATTCCTCACATAAATAATAACCACGGAGCAATTGCTCTGTTTCTTTCATCCATACCCTCCCCTTCCCTACAGTACCAGATGCTCTCACCATATGCATTTCATTTCTGAATCACAGCACACAGAATGCTCCTAACGCAGTTACTAAAGCCTTGCATAACCAGGCCTGAGCCTAGAGCCCAACGACAGCAGTGGACTCAGCTGCAGTGCATTTAAAGGAGAACTATGGCTGAAATAACAGTGAACACAGCTCCCTCTAAACTGTTCAAAACTATTTCACATGCCATAATGCAGCAACCTCATCATCATCCATATTCATCCAGATTATTTTTATGAAGGTTATTTTGTTGACAAGGTATCTCACCCAATTTAAATTTTCTTGAGGCTGCTTTGAAAATCGTCAGGTGCGAGATGACAAACAGAGCTTATCTACATACCCAGTTTTCAAGGGGATGAAGAACCTCCGAATTACAAAGGGCCACTTGCATTGGCTTACTGTAGTGTATGAATTTTTCATATACAAATACGACCACTTTAAAGATTGACAAAATTCATGCACCCAAAATCGCATACTGGCATGCTATTTAGTAGATTTAGTAAGCCAATAGCATGTCAACACTTTTAGTATGTATGACACCATAGTCTGCATTAAAAAGTATTGGACAGATACCCGGATGTCATACTACATCCGGTGAAATATTGCAGTATGCAAACTGGACAGAGTGCGGGCATGAGTATCCCACAATGCACTGCGATTGTTCACGATCCAAGCAACCAGATATCAACTAATAATGGCAGATGGCAATTCAAGCCAAAGCAGCAAAACAGTTGAACAATTTAAATGCAATTATTACTTTTCACAATACTTAGCAGAAAATAGTTAAAACCAATGGTTAAATGTACAGTATGTTTTAAATCTTTTTCTTTCTGTCTTCTTTACATAAAGTCACATAAAGTAACTGTAGTCATTTTCACAAATTAATGAAAGTAACGTATTTTTATGATTACACAATATGTCTGAAAAGCCATCGTATTTTTGACTCTCATGCTCGAGATATTATACATACAGTATGTAGCACGTAGTATGTGGTTTTGGACACAGCCAATTTGTTTGATGTCAGAGCAGTTAGCTCATTAAAAGAGGTTGCATTGGAACATGGGTGGGCGGGGGAAATGTCTACAGCACGTCATGGGAGCTCACCTCGGGGGGTCTGGAGCAGGGCCTGGTGCGGGGGTTGCTGTGGGTGTGGAGCGTCTTGGCCTTGCAATCTCCTCACCTGTGAAAAAGTCACACTTCTTAATTCACTTCATTCGCATCAAGACACATACAATAACAATTGTAATTCATTAAATCTACACAAAACTTACAAAAACTAACACAAAAGTTTCAAGAGTAACAATGTATTCCATAATCACGATTTTGGATCATTTGTAGTTAGAATTAGGTATTCATGAGTAGCTAGAAGTAAAAACAGCAAGTTTACAACACAACCTACAGTCATGCTTACTAGATACTTACTGGAAATATTTCTTTTCATCAGGCCCTGTAATTAAAGAATAAGACATATTTAACACAAATTAAAGAATATAAAGTCCTATATCTTGGATATTCAAAGTAAGTCAGTGTAAAGCAGAGATGCATGGTTCAGTAAGCCAAAAGTATGACCCTGGCAATGAAACAAAATATGGCTGGTTCAAACACATTGTATCAAAGTTCTTCCCAAACTCGGTCCTGGGGGCCCCCTGTGTATACTTGTTTTCATTCCAACAACAGTTACAATCCCAGAATTTTTACAAACTGTTAATTTTGATTCATTAGGAGAATGTCATGTTTAGAGAGATTATTTATCCTCTTAGGCCACATTATGTCAGAAATAGCCATGCATACCACAAAGAATAAAATTCCCATGTTCATATTATGTGTATTGTGTTATATTTCAAACTGTTTTAAACTGATCATATTAAAGACTGAGGTGAATCAACAGGCTCCTAATTGGGGCAGGTGTGGACACCTTGGGCCGGTATCACAAAGCAGGATTACTGAGTTAGCAAGATAAAAGGAGTCAAATCCAAAACACTTCTTCTTACATCAGTCCATGTTCCAGATTTAGGAGGGTTCTGGGTTTTACTCAGTCCAGTTATCCAGCTAACTGAGTAATCCTGCTTTGTGATACAGGCCCCTAACCTCTAAAACTAACCATCTGGAAGACAATGAACTCTAAGCCAAAGCAAATGATAATGAGCCAAACCTGCATTGTGTTAATATGTTTAAGGAAAGAATAATGAAAGAAATTTAGCATGTGTTCAACAACATAATTAGGAGCCTATTTATTAACCTCAGTCTTCCATTTGATCAAAATAAACGTCTTTTAATGTAATAGTTTGCAAAATACCACAATAGGCACAGTATGAACAAGGGAATTGTATTCCTCATGGTATCCAGAGATACTTCAGGCATAATGTGGGTTAACTGGGTAAATAATCCCTCTAAACATGAAAAGCGCTTAATTACGAAAAATTAACAACTTGATAAAATTCAGAGATTACAATTGTGGTAGGAATGAAAACCAGCATACACCGGGGGCCTCAGGAGCGAGTTTGGGAACCACTGCTGTACTGCATAAAAGCCTGTATACTGCTTAAGTTCACATGATGAGGTACAACCAATGTTCTAGCTTTCAGCTGTGATTTGTGTATATACAAGAATATCAGCCACCCAGTCTGGAGAATGACTAATACCACCCCCATCTCTTACAAACAGAAATCTTCCCCCGCATACATTTGACTGCTGCTGTTTTAATAAATCTATAACAATAGCCAATCCAGTTCATTTACATCCACTGTACTGAACTGCAACCTGTGCAATACGAAAGGCAGAGGGAGAATAACTATGACAGAGGGACACAGAGAACTATAACTCCTACATGTAAATGAATATGAAACGCTACTGCAGCTGTGTCCCATCCACAGACACCGATTACCAATCCAGTGGAATCCAAACAGCAGCAGGTAATTTGGGCTAGAGAGACCCTGAGGTAGCATTAATGTTTAGCATCAGGCTGACGAACACTGACTCATCTTCTTCATTCAATCTCTGCAGAGTGGAGTACGATGCTCATTATTAATATCACAGGGTACCTGTTTTCCGATACAGAGATCAAAGAGTTGTGCTAGGCTAGATCTTCAATATGTGAAGCTGGGACAGACAGGCTTACTCAGTCAATTCCTGAGGGTATGGCCCAAGTGAGAGATCAAAAAACAAAACAGCCTCAAGCAGGACTTGAAAGGCAATGCTAAGGGGGATATTTGAGACTATGCTAATTAGAATTGACCCAGTCGCCTCTCCTTGATCTTTCACAACAACCTTACCCTGTATGGCGCCGCTAACAAGCTAACAAGTTAGTCATTATTATTATTATGTTAGTCATTATCACAGCCACAACTTACCGGGCTACGTCTCTGTGACCAGCAAAAAGGAAGAGAGAAGAGACACCTGGTCAGAAAGTGACAAATCAGTAAACAGACTTTAAACTTCAGGCACACAGTCACCAATCCCAAAGTCCCACAGAGCTCCTCTAGGCCCAGAGCCACACCTCCCCACTGGAAAGAGAAACCGAAGAGTGAGCGGTGTTAGTGTGACGTGATAAAGTCTGTGGGAGGAAACACCTTAAAATTCTACAGCCCAGTGGCACATCCTAGGCCAAGATTAGGAGAAAGCCACAACTCCAGCTGGGAAAGAGAAGTCTACCACAATAACACACAGGAACATGCTAGTGGGCACCATCAAGGGCCATATGGTATGTGAATATAGATCCCTCCCCCATCGGCAATCAATGGCTGGACCACAGCACTGAACATTCAATAGTAAATGATAAACCTCCATACAGTGTTGGCTTGAAGGAATAGGTTATGTCACACAGGCTAATGTATTTTTATTTTAGAAAAAAAATAATGTGGTTTTACAGTCTAGAATACTGATAAAAGTGAAGCTTTCTTCCACATAATCTGTGAGTCTGCTGCCGCCTTGGCCTCACCCAACGCCAGAGACACCGTCTCAGCCCAGCTCCTGCTGCTGTTCTTCTTTTTTTGTTTGTTTTTTAACTTTCCTTTGACTGTTCCTGAATCTGTTGCAGAGCACCAGACCTTGTCCCGTTTTGAAAACCCATTTCCATATTAAACAAACAGCAAGTGACACATAGGTGATGTAACCACATCTGGCATTCCTCAGGAGCCTAATCTCTGTGGACAGGGTGTGTGTGACCGGAGGCCCTCCACATCGTAGCCACACACAACCCCAGTGACCAGCGACAGCTCCACTCCCCCTCTGGCCTCTCACAGTATCTACTCCAGTGGAGTCTGGCCAGAGCTCTCATGTATGACAGAGGCACATGGGTAATGTGAGGGTGGGAGAACATGTGACCGACACCCACGTATTAGGGAAGCATCACTACACTGCATTCTGGATGGTGAGTGCGCAAAGCCTTATCTGGTAAATCCACAGAGTGCTTTCTTACAGAAATGGCAGCAGTTAACTACTTCAATCTATTCTCATTGCAACAGACACACCAGGGGAAAGGTTTAATGTCTCTGTTACAAACTCTCTTCCAAGCTATTCGTAAAGCAACAGGAGAGCATTAGAAAAACCCAACTGTTTCTCTCGCAATTAAAAAAAGATTTGAGTTCTAAAGAAAGCTTTTCTCAGCGGAAATAAAATGAATAACAGCAAGCCCGCACACACACATAATTAAAATGTAATCTGTTGAGCGGCTGTGGAAACAGCAGTGGCTTTCATTTATAGAAGTGGAAGGCACATGAGTCTTGTGAGTGAGCAGTCTTACGCAGGGCAGAGGAGGCCTCATCTGCTCCCTACAGACTACACTTTGTGCTGCAGTTCTATGGGGAACAGGCCAAACCGTCCTGCTGAACTAACATAAAAAAAACACCTTTTTGACCATCTCTCATTTTCAAGAAAATATCTGATTACACCAAAAGCTTGCTGCATTCCGCATTGCACACTATATCATCGCTCCACGAGGGAATCACCAGTTCATGACCAAAATGACTGGCCTCACACTTCACAGGGGTAAGCAAGGTAACAGATCCTAGTGATCCCAAGGATGTGATCCAGTTCCATTCCCATTTGACTAAATAATTGCAGTCACTGTTATGTTCAGAGCAGTCCCCAAAGATCCCCAGAAGAAACAGTTCCCCAGCGATGCTCACCTTTCATTTTCTCAACGTAAAAGAGGAAAAAACATACTATACACTGTAATGCGCACATGCAGACCTCTGCCATGCTACAGAGGTAAAATGTCAGTGCAGAGAAGCAAGAACAGGCTTACCGGACTACTCCTCTACAGAAGGCATTATTAGAGCGGGAGAGAGAAGGAATAGGTGCTATATTAGCGTAGTACACTGGGCTCACAGTCTAAGGGCGAATGCAATGGAATGAACAGGCAGTTTTGCAGTGTAGCTGCGACACTGAAAACATTTGTTTTCATCTTTTTGTAGCTCAAAAATGGCACTGACATGCCCAGCACAGCACAGAGGTAGTGGTAAGCACTCAAGATATGTATTATTAACCATCACTCTACAGATATGTAGAGTGATGGTTAAAGTCGCAGGTGGCCCATAGTATCCTCTGGCAACTTCCCTAACTTAATTAAGAAAAGCTCAGCTTTAACAGAAGATCTTACTGCAACAGGAACAGCTGGTGAGCATTTGGATTTCACTAAATGTAACGGCTTCAGCTATGGAAGTGACTACCAAGGTGTGATAATATAAATAGCACAGCTGAAGTACTTATTAAAATTCTTTGCAGTGCTTGAAGTGTCTGGAGCTAATCTGAGAATCCGAGTAGAAAATGGGGGTGTATGCTATGGAGGATGTCCAATGGAAACACCAGAATTAAAGGAAAGGGCTCACATTAATTCCAACCTTAAAAACTGACACAACGTAAAAAAACGGCAATTGATGGATGTGTTGTGATGGATTTGTTGGATATGGGCATAATTAGCAAAAAGTTTCCAACAGAGCAGAAAATATTGTCACTCAAATCTGCATCTGTTTTCATATTCAACTCTTGTGAGTGTTCCTAATATTCTTAAAAAGGCAGTAAACTCACTACGGTGCTAATGATGACATTTAATAAATAACTCTTAACAGATTGCAACAGCATGGAGAACACAGAACACCTTGAATATGCATTCTTTATTTCAATGAAAAATGACAAGAACATATGTTAGTGTTGAAATGAACCCCTCCATTCTGTAAACCAAAGAAGTGTCCTTGTGGTGCACCTATTCTCACTGGTCTGAGAATGTTTCTAACCAGGTGTGGAACTATTGCTCATATTAATCAGGTGAATGAACAAGTCACTCAGGATAAGAGTGTGTGCTTTTCCCCTCTTTTTCTTTCTAATTTAGAATACCCAATCATGCTCACAGGCTTTGCTTAGGCATACCTTTGATTAGTTAGGAAATGTTTTTCATAGCCTCTGCTTTGCATTCTCAACAACGATCCAACAGACAATTTAACACAGAGACAGCAAGCAAAAGGGGGGAGGAGAGGGAGGGAGGGAGGGAGGGAGGAGAGAGAGAGAGAGAGAGAGAGAGAGAGAGAGAGTGAAACAGGGAGAGTGCAAAGGCTCTGTTGTTCCATTTAGAAGCCTGTTAACCTTTCACCTGCTCCCATTCTTCTGAACAGATTTCATAGTCAATCCATCACCGTGGTTACCATTTGTAAGGACATGTTGCCTTGGAGTAGGACAGACATGTGACTAATGTATAATTCATGAACAAAACACCAGAAGTTACAACACTACAGAGAAGGTAATCTGAGCAAAACACCAATCTCTCATTGAGGATTTCAGGGCTAATGATAATGCAGCTATCAATACAGACCGGAAGACATATTTATGATGTTAAATCCCCATATAATATAGCCTGAAGCTTTCAGGCCTATTCATTCTCAAGTGCTTCCTGATTAATTACTATAAAACACAGTATCATCCCCTTCATCATTAAGCCATAACCTAGTTTTTAATGATTAAAAACAGGAGACTGTCTCACCACAAAGAAAATTCTGTGTCTCAGGAAAGGTTAAATGCCACTTAACATTCAAAATTCAGATTTAAGATAGATTTCCAGCACTGTAAACCACAATATCCATAACTAAAAATAACTTTCATGAGTGACTGAATTCAAACTAGTGCACTACAGTAAAGATAAACATATTCACTGTGCTCAAGATAATTATTTAAGGTCAGTAAATAATTAATGTTACTGGTCTGTAAGTTGTGTGGGTGGCTCGTGCAAATGCTCTGCTTTTCTTAGCTTAACTTGTTTATTCACCATTAATAATTTATAGGTGCCTGGTGAAACAATAGACAAGAGAAACTGTGGTGGATAGTAAAAGCTGTGGTCATTGCAGGGATTGGGCAGTTCCAGCTACGGCACAAACAGGGATTGGCCAACATCAGCTGTGGTAACAGCAGGGACCATACAGTGTCAGTGGTTATCAAAGCAGGGCGTAGGCACAGCAGTAACAAAATAAACTTCCAGCAGGTGGCTCTAACTTATGAAAATGTACCAAATTTGGTTCCTGGCTATGTGAGCTTTAGGCGAGTGGTTGATTTCTGAAATACTTTTTCATGCAAAGCATTGAAATTAAACTGAATGCAATCTGAGATGGTACTGTAATTACCACAATTCTGGCTCTTTAGGTAGAGGGTCACAACAACATTAAGTTCCTAGAGTCCTTTGTGAAGTTATAGCCAGTAACGGCTAGGTAGCATGCTGTACAATAGATATAATGCCAGTGTCTCATAAACAACTTTGCGAACAACTATGGAGACCCAATATGTAGCAAACATATGGCAAGATAAACATTTTGTTTTACTGTCTGTGTACAAAATGTACTCTGAGACAGCACAACATGGGGGCCACTGGGACATGCATTCAGTCAATCAAAGAACTCTCCCGCAGCCTTGTATTCAATCCAATATGGCTGCCATTCTCCATGGGGATGGAAGGGCTGCAGGTGTGTAAGTAGGACAGGCCGGAGATGCACATCAATGGTGCACATTAATACACTGAAACACAGACGATGCTGGGCTTGTGTAGACACAACTTTCCTCTGGGGAGGCTGGGTCACATGTTCAGACGCACAGCTTCGCATGTAGGCCATGTGGGCCTGCTTCCATAGGTGTGTAACATGTCTCAGTAAGAAGCTGCCCAAGACTTTGCTCTCCCTCTCCCTTTTTCTCTCTGCATTTACATGATTCTCTACACATCCCCCTCATTGAAACTGACTGCTTTTTAAACACAGGCTATCTATTTTTATTTGCTCTGGCCATCATGCTGAATTGATCATGCCAAGCAGGTGGGTTGAGTTAGGCGCTCCTTAAAATGGAGAAGCATGTAACCCAAAGCAGTTCAACGGCATTCTTCCAGACCAGCACATCCACTCCACTGCCCCGTTTGCTCCATCATTTAAAATGGCTGAGCACACAGAGTGCCTAATAATGCAGTAAACGGCCAACTGCTCATTTCTGCAAAAAGAAATATACTAAATCCATTCATTCTTTGAAGAGAAAAATGAATGTGAGGTTCTGCCTAGATCTCCCAAGGGTCACTTGTTATGTAGATGTGCCATACAATGTCAAGGCAACAGACAGATGGCAAGTCACAGGATCGTAATGATGAATCAAGCAACAACATAATGGGTATAAATAAGCACAAGAATGCAACACTTTTGAGCACAAAACAGCCCAAAAACACCAGGTAAAAGAGGGTGGCATACTGACACAAGGGAGGACTCACCAGTGGAGAGGGAGACAGTGCTATGTTGCCTATGGAAGCTTTTAGTTCATCTACTGTAGGTTCCGTACAGTTTGAGTTGTCTGCAGGTAAAGGTTTGATCTTGATCTTGAACCTCTTCCGATGGTCCTCCTCTTCCTCTGACTCACTGGATGAAAAAAAGTGAGTCTTGGTTTTTTGGACGGGTGGATCTTGGTTAAAGAAAATTATGGTTCCTTTTTAGTCAAATCTAAATTTTAGGGCCGGCTCACTGCATCCCACGCAGTTGCCTCATTCTGGGTGGATCATATTCAAGTAGGCATTCCTGAATACCACAAACCTCTCCCACCCTACCCTGAGACTAACTGTTTATTGGCTCCATAGATTCCTGAGGAGGCCTCAGCTTGTAACCAGCGTAGGACAAGGGGTAAGGCAATGCAGGCCTCTGTGACTGCTGAATAGGTGACTGGGGTTACTAAAATGCCTGAAAATGTAAAATGAGTAAATCTATTTTTTATGAATGTGTATATGGTTAGACTTTGAATGAGCATAAAAAGGATATCTCCTTCATCTTCCTCTGGTCTAATGCTGTATCCTTCTTCGTCCAGCTCGGGGGAGTTCTGAAAGAGTTGGAGGAACACCGATGTAACGCAAATTGATTCATGCACTCTGCCTGCTGCACTTGCATGGAAATGAAATAATGCCCATTTAAATGAAACCAGTCGAGAAGCAAACGATACTTTGTTATCAAATCCAAAGTGCTTCAAATTAATTTCCAGTCCAAGTTTAAAAGAAACCTGAAGTTCAAAACAATTTGCTTACTGTTTTCAGTACAGTGCTATACATGTGGTATGAATAAGAGTATGGGGTTTCAACACAATAAATTAAATAAATGTAAAGGCAGTTGTTGTAAATACACATTACCAGGCATAACATAAGCAAGAACACACAGTAATAGAGATGTATATGTGGCGTAAAGGAGAAAACACTTACATATCGTTCCCAGTCAATCTCTCCATAGAACCCATTTGGTGCCCCATTAGTCTTCTTCTGTGACTAAGCAGAAATAGTAATAATTTTAATCAAACTGAGCAGGAGACAACCGCGATAAATTATATGCACTTACTAGGGGCTGTTTAGGACTAAATCAGGCTAAAGAATGAAGGGAAGCCTACAGGTCTGTGCTAATACTGCTTTACATGCCATCTACTGATTGATTTCAAATCATTTTAATACCGATTCAGTCTCTTGAGGTTCCTGGGAGGTGAAGGGCCATGACACAGAAGATGAAAACATAATGTGGTTAGCCGTCCATGAACACAGAGAGCCAAATCATTTTCATGAAGACATCATCTCATTTGAAAAATGTGCCATTTGATTTCATCCAATAAAATAAAAAATATATAGTTGGACATACGAAAAATAGATTTAAAACAATTTAAAAGCTTTAAAAAATTGCAAAAACACCATAAACTCACAGTTTATCAGTCTAGAACGTTAAAGATTGTGAGGCCCACAAACACAAAATGGACAGCCTGACTAACACCCACTGTACTGTACAGTAACACTCTTTTGTGACACTTACACTCCCATCTCTGTCTGGAGATCCCCTGAAACACAGAGAGACGCAGAATCAGGATCATTAGAGTCCACTTCAGATTGCAGCTCTTTTCAGACACAGGTGTCCTCCTGAGAAGCGGAGCTGACAGGAGCACCTGCGCCTGCAGAACTGCACTGAATCTCATCATTCCCACGGCAACCGGCCACTACTCATCCATCAACGTGATCCTGCTCACACACTGGGCTGGAGAATGTACCACAGTTATTAGCAGTGACCATGTGATGTGCCATTACAAGGCTGTGGAAAAGACACCCTCTGTCTGTTGAATCATATAGAAAAACAGTCATTGCCCTATTACCGGCAAAACCAATGTTTGGCCATTTGTACTGAATCATTATTGAGTTTGTTCCTACAAAAAAGAAGAGGAAACCAATAACCTTGAGACTGCTATTGAGGTTTGTTAAGACATTTTTTATCAAGTTTGTTCAATGCTTCATGCAGATAAATCCATTGTCTTTAGGGAGAACAGCTATCTTAGCCCAGATTATTTATAGCCAATAAAACGTCAAGAACAAGTGTTTGTGTAATGGGTGTCTATAAATTCAGAGCAAAGTAAAATATCGAGTGTAAATTCTCAACTCATGAAAGGCATATGTGTAAATACACATACAGATGGGTGACAAATTAAAGTAAAACCCAATGAAGTGTCTTCGTAAAGTGTTGGGCCAACACAAGCTGCCAGAACAGCTTCAATGTCCCTGGGCATATATTCTGCAAGTCTACTGGAGGGATGGAGTGGACCCAAACAATGCCAGGAAAATGCCTCCCACAGCATAACAGTCACCAGACCGCCTCACTGTAGGGGTCAAGCATTCATGCCTGTACCATTCTCTTGGTGTACATCACACACGCACTCACCCAGGGTGAAGGATGACTCATCTGACCATACCATTTTTTTCCACATTTCTGTAGACCAGTGCCTATGGTTTTTCCATTGAACTCTCAAAAGTACATTCGTCTTTGTAATGAGGGGTTTATACACTGCAACCCTACTATAATATTCCACTCTAGGTAGTTGTTGACGGACTGTTCTGGCTGACACAGTCTGATCACGTCCTGCATTGACATTCTCAGTCACCTGAGGAAGAGTTGCTCTTCTGTTTTTCCTTATATATTGCACTAATGCACGAGCATCATGGTCACCGAACGTGCACTTTTGACCACAATTTCCGACCCTATTTACCAATGTCCTGCCCATAGATCTTAAAGGTCTTGTGGACAGATGAGACCAAGATTCACTTGTATCAGAGAGATGGCAAGCGCAAAGTGTGGAGGCCAAAAGGAACTGCCCAAGCACCCCTGTCATCTGTGAAACACGGTGGTGGGGGTGTTATGATTAGGGTTTGGGCATGTATTGCTGCCACAGATACTGGTTCACTTGTCTTCATTGATGATGTCACTGGTGACAGCGGTAGCAGAATTAATTTTAAAGAGTACAGAAGCATTTGCTGAAGATCAAGAAAATACTAAAATTTTCAAAGCCATTCATAATTCATTCACCAAATTTGAATCAAATTGAACATGTATTTCATATGCTGAAGAGAAAACTTAAGGCAAGTCACCCCCAAAACAAGCAGGAGCTGAAGAAGGTTGCAGTACAGGCCTGGCAAAGAATCACCAGAGAGTTTTATTGGAAAGGTCCTAGGAGTGATTGCAGTTTTAATTTACTCATGTTGAGCATTCTAGTTAGAGCCTGACATCCATAAAATTACAGATTCAGACACAATTTCAGCATGTCGCACAGTAGCCATCCTCCCAGTACATTTCCATTAACTTACGTAGAATCAGTGTCCTTCTCTTTCTTCCGTATCCCAAAGGCCTTCCTTGTACGCTTTTTCAATCCTAGAAGAATAAATGAGAGGAAACGCATCATTCACGCATCTTTGAGACCCCAGGGCCATCCACATCCCCGTGAAAATGCAGCAAAGCAACATGCATCAGTAACAACCGCAGACCCCAGGGACATACACATCCATGTAAAAATGCAGAAAAACAACATTATTCAGTAAAACCCTGCCTGCAGCTCTGTAAGAGATGAAAATCCAGGCAGAGTGAACCAGTGTATTGAGTCCAAGATTACAGCACCAAAGGCATGCAGTATATTTAATGTGTTATGAAGTAACAGATAACGCAATAAACACAAACTAATGTCACATTTGAAAAGGTCCAAAGGGGCCCATGAATTAAGTGGCATTACTTTGACGAATAACACAGAGAGGTAACAGATGGCATCAAAATAAACAGATAGGTAAGTTTTGAGTAAGAGTGAATAGAAAAGAATATTGATAACTCTGACATATTTTAATCTGATCGATGCTAAACATTAAATCATCCCTGACATAAATATAAACATAAATGTCCCACTTCTGTTTAGTATCTGTTAATATTAAAAAGTGCAGAAAACAGTGGTCGTACTGGCATATGGACAATGCGTACCTCAGACTTTCCTTTTAAACACAAGTCAGGCTTGGTTACCCTTGATCTCAGAATTTCTGGCTTGGTTTGTCAGTGACAATCACCAATTTGCCTCACAAAAACAGGAGTAGGCAATGAGGAGAGGCTGGAGAAACATGCTGCTTAAGCCCACACTGCAAGGCTACAGCACGACAGGACCCTGAACGGGCAACACCTGGAGCGACGCCACACCCGACTGAAGCGAAAACAATAAATCAATCCGGAACAGGAACGAGGTGCGCTCAGTCCTCACAAAATACTTCAGAGGTGGTGACACTCAAGAAGGAACCCCTATAATGCTCTGACATGCTGTTAGTCAGACTGAAAGTGCTTGCAGTGTGATCTGAAGCAGGGGCAGCAGTTTACATCCAGTGCTACATGAAACAGGGCCAGAGCAGGAAGAGAGAGGGAAGAGAGGAAAGGGATATTGCGAGAGGAGAGAGAGACAGGAGAGAAGATGGAGAGAAGAGATAGGAGACAGGATGGACAGAAGAGGAAAGAGGAGAAAGGGGAGATGGAAGAGAGAAGAAGAGAGGAGAGACAAAAGAGGGAAGAAGGAGAACAGCAGGAATGCACCATGGCTATCTTTACCAGGGTCATTCTTCCGCAACCATGCACTCTTTCACCTTCTCATTAATAAGGCCGTATCAGACTACAAAGGAGAGACCATCTCTTAACTATGCCATGAATGAAAGTACCCCGGGGTATTCAACCTAATTGAAGAATATGATAGAAAAGTCCTTGCATTTACTTTACGATGGTAAGTGCTTGATCGGTTTGCATTTGAGGAAAAGACATTAGACATAATTATGCTTGGCCAAGGTCATAATCATCAACATTATAACAAACAAAGCCCATGCATGCAACAACAAAATAAGGATGGTGCTATACTCCATGAAGTCAGTCTAAATCAAATGATCTGATATGGAATTGAAACATATTTAAATCCATTTAAATTTAAATCCCTTATGAATGGCAACAGAAGTGCTAACATAATTAGTGGCTGTTCTTAAAGGCAGCATAATCTCATTCAGAACATGAGCTACAGGAACGTCAACCAATAAGAGCTCAGGAACACTGCTTCAGCCCATAGGATGAAGAAGAAGAAGGAAACAAGATATCAAATACAGTATTCAGGAAAGCAGAGGACAGATAGAATGCATTTACATCACACCCATCTGCCTTGGCAATACAATGCCATTCCTGTTTCTCGCTTCATTCTATTTCTTCATCCAAGTGACTAATGGCAGCAAACAGAAGACAGTAGCATGACTGCCAACAGCACACAAACATAGCTGACATGAGAAATATTACATTTCTGCTTTTATTCTACCACAAATAATTACTATTCATATCAATTACTTTATTTGCTTGTCTATGAAAATAGAGCTATCCCAGTCCAAATTATTCTTGCACAAACACTATATACATTTAACAAAAATCAAAAACTAATTTAGGAGCATTCCAAGTACATGAAATGGAAACAGAAATGTCTCAATTAAATGCAAATAAAATCTAAGAGACTTTTGTCAAAATTGTACACAACCCTACCATAACCACAACATCTCAGAATGCACAGTATTTACAGCAAGTATGCATTGTTAGCTTAAAAGAAATGTTGATATAAGTACACTAACCTTTAATTACTTTCTATAAGTGATTTAAAAAATATATATTTTTGAAAATCCATTGGAATTTGGAGCATGTGTGTTACAGGTAGCAACCAAACAAATAAAGACAGGACTTAAGTAAGTACAGTAGGCACATAGTAGGGTTTTGGGGCACCATGTGTGGCCAGTACAACCTACATTTCCCATGGCAGCAATATGGTCAGAAAAACCATTGGTTTGGTGACATATTATCAATGTTAATATGGTTAATAAACAAAGAAACTGTGATAACATAAACAACACACAAAGTTCTTAGCTAGTTTGCTAAATCGTATATGTAATGTCAGAGATGTCCATAAGTAACTACTGTTGACATGTCTTCATAAGCAGGAAGCACTGGGGCACATGCTTTCAAAGGTGAGGGTATATCTGTGCAAGGAGCCCCTCTCCACATGTAATATCTACACTGATTCACTGATTTGGGCTTGTCATGCTGTGCTGCCCACATTGTTGATTTCAACTTATGAGGCCACACTGAATAAAAGCACTGAATGAGATACAGCTCCTGCTAGAATTTTAAGGATTTCATGACAAAGTTCTTAGATATTATTACAGATTTGACAAAACATCATTCTGTTGATAAAGATCTGCTCAGGCAGCATGTTCCCACAATCTCCCTCTATGTCCTTACAGTGGAGAACGCATTCTGTGGCGATGCCCTGTTTTTCTGTGACTGAGGTGTTTCCCCTGCTGTGAGGAGGAGAATCGGCCATGCTGATCTAAATCATTAATGAACACCGCTTTAAAAAAGCTCTGCTAGCCTGCGGTGGGAGCCCACTTCATCCCCTTGACTTCCTTTGTGCTGCACAATGGCCCATTCCCCTGTACTCCAGACTCAGCCTTAAAGAGGCATGTTAACAGGGGAATCTGTGCAAGCTCCATCCTGACTGGCAAAATCGGGCCTGGCTCAGGGAGCGGGCACTGTCCTCGCGCTAACACACGTGTCAGCTTTAAGCAGGCTAATTCTGGAAGCTGTTGTGCATACATATTATGAGGGCTGGGCACTGGCAAGCACAACAGCTCGTGGAGAAGTAGGAAGATGTAAAAAGATTATTATTTAGTTTTAATGTGCTTTTGATTGACCAAGACACTTTTTGTGTGCCGTAAAGGCTATTTAGATACTTAAAGAAGTATTTGGTTTGTGGTTCACAGAAAGGATATACAATTCAAGTGATTTCACGACATCTTGTACGCTGAAATTGTAGACAGGAATAATAATTTTAAAAAGTCAACTATCCCTTTAATATGGCTCCAGAGACAGAGTGACTCAGCCTTGTTGAGCTGGAGGAAGAGGCAGAAAAAAGGTAGAGAAGCTTTCACTGCCTCCGCATGCTTTCTCTCCCTCCCTGCCCCTCCATCTTAAACGCGCGTACGCACGCACACACACACACACACGCACACGCACACATGTACACACACACACGAGCGCACACGCACACACTCACACATGCACGCACACACACACACACACACACACACACACACACACACACACACACACACACACATGCGCACACACTCACACATGCCCGCACACACACATACACGCACACATGCGCACACTTACACATGCACGTACACACACGCGCGCGCGCGCACACACACACACACGCGCACACACACACGCATGCACAAATGGAGTCGCACATAATATGGCTTATTCATTGCTATTACCCCTCCTGTCATCTGTGAGCAGACTAATGTGATTTCTGACATCCCACTGGAAGAAAATTGAATTAGGAAAGATGCTGATCTACCCAAGCAAAATCAACATTATAACAACAGAACAAGCAGACTCCTGAACTGGTTTGAAGGTGATTTGAAGGTGGAAACTAAAACCCAAGGGAGGCTCACATTTAGATGTGAAATACATAAGACTTGCTTTTTTTTACTGCACTCTATGAATTTACAGTAAACCTCTTTCAACAGAACGAACAGATCACCTTGAATTCCTCTCACTGCTGTAGGCTGCGGCCCTGTGCACACCACCATGCTGGTGGTATCGGTTTGGTAATTATAAATTTACTTCATAATTAATACTTCCAGTTGACTTTATTTCACACAAATGCTGAGGAACTTCTTTATATTTTGAATAATATGGTGGTTTATTTTTTCCTGAAAGGATGCACAATTTGAAAGATAAATTCAAATTCCCCCTTCAGCTAATGACACAAAGGACCATGAATCTGGGTCAGAGGAAGAATTGGGTCCCCATCTCTGAGAGACAATAAACCACTTCCAAACAAAAGGTGTTTTGAAAACTGAAGGAGAGCCGGAGGTGCAGCCCCACTTCCTCCGACTGCACCTTAAACCAACACACACACACGCATCCAAGCACATACAGGAATAAACAAGCACATACCACATACCGACACTCACATTCCCAAACAGACACACAGAAACATTCAAAAGTAAGCATGATCTAATTGATCTAATACATACATACACACACACACACACACACACATTCAAAACTAAGCATGTACATAACACACACACACACATCTAGACACTCAAGCACTCTCCCACACACACACACAAGTGAAGTAGATGCAAGTCTAGATACAAGTCACAGCTCACGCTGAAGACTGAGCAATTAGTGTCCATTCCAATAGCCATCTGAGAAAGAGGGTGCACGTGGCTGGAGGAGTTGTCCTTCACACATGAAACTACAGCATGAGCTCAAGGTTTCAGCTATATTTAAACAGGCAAGATATTCAATAAGTCTACAGTTTAAAAATTACTATCATGATGATCCTTCAGTTGAGGCATAATGGCAAGAACCCAGTGGGTCTGACCGTCTGAACCAATCAATGAGAACGCCTGTATCTGCTCACAGATAACGAGCTCAGACAGCCGACTGGCCGCTAACCTTTACCGAGATACTGAGATAAATACAGCGCCACAAAACATAATTACATTATGTGCTACATTCAACCATACCGGTCTTACAGGGTGGTGCTGTTAACAGGTTTCAATTGGCCCAGATAGTGTTGAGGCTAATGAAGGATAGTTTATGCATTTACATACATTTCTGATGACAATGGCTGGTATAAGGTCGTTCACATCTCAAGACAAATGGCTACTAAGTAAAGGACATGTCTCTCCCACACAATGCAATTTCCAATACTTTCACTTTGCTTTTCTGAAAGAAAAATGAAGAGAATCTGAAAGGGGATAATCACAAAAGCCCTGTCAATGGGAAAATGAGAGAACCTGAATGAGAGAGAGCAGCCAGCTATATAGATGTTCAAGGATGCATAGTGGCACGACACATAACTGCAGGTCCATACCGTAGGTCTGTGAGAGAAAAATCTATTTTAATGGCAACTGTACTTAACTTTTACTCAGTCTCCTTTACTACCGCATATTCAGAAATGAATGGAGATGTAACTTTGCCGTGTCATTTGCATTCATGTC
This sequence comes from Anguilla rostrata, assembly GCF_018555375.3. Taxonomy (NCBI): domain Eukaryota; kingdom Metazoa; phylum Chordata; class Actinopteri; order Anguilliformes; family Anguillidae; genus Anguilla; species Anguilla rostrata. The sequence continues at coordinate 27,748,970 of NC_057936.1, read as the reverse complement.
AGTATTTAGGGCAAGAGGACACATCCGTCTATCAGGCAATCTCTCTCTTACAATAATCTACAGATAACACACACATACCCTGACACATACAAAAGCATTCATTCACACATACATACACAAACAGAGTAGACATTGAGAGTTCAAGTGAACAAAAAGCATAAAGAATTCCAGTTTCTGAGAAAGATACAGAATGCAACATTAACCACCTATATGAAGAGAGAAAGGCTATATTTCAGCCATTCAGTGCTTCCTGGGAAAGCTTTGTAAAAGTCAGTCTTCAGCTCTTTAAAGTGAGTTACAATCTGGGAACAAAGACTTTAAATACTGGCTCATTTGCAAGGCCATATTTGGGGGGAAGATAGTTACACATGACTGGTCAATAGTTACAAAAAGTATATTTCTCTATCTGCCACAGTGATAGAAGCTGATTATAAAAAAACAAATTCATCACTGTTCCTTTGCTTTTCCAAGTGTTTGGAGGCTGAATTGTCACTTCTGTGGCCTGTTATAATTTGGCTGTTCATCCTGAATTCTCTGTTACATAATAGTGCTCATTTACTATGATGAGAAGGCCTCTGGAGTACACTTTTCCATTCAAAAATCCACCACTCCGCAGAGGTGTTAATTAAATGAAACGCAACAACGTTCATGGTAGCAATGTTGATTGCTGCCTCACAGCATGACACAGCAAGGTTCAAAGGTATGTTAAAACGATCACACGCAACAATGGTGACTGTGATCATTCAGCATTTCTACACATAAAATACGCAGTCAACCGTGATTGAAACCTGTCCTCAGGGCATCAGCACACACACACAGAGTGAGCAGGCTAGACCCTGATCACGTGTAGGTATTATGCGAAAGCTGGGATGCCACCAACACTGAGAGCTCTTATGAAGCTGATGTAACGTTGCTGCAATGGGCTGACACTGTTAGCAGCTGTGGAACATGCCACATTTCATAATAACAGAGGAACAGAATTTTTTGTGTTCCATCAATGTGTTCGGTCACTTTAAGAAGCACACCAGAAAACACAAAGCTTCTGTGGAAGCTGTTCATACAAGATCAGATGTGCAGTTATATAATACTACGACGCTTTGTACTGAAATCATAAGATTCTAAGCGAGCAAAAGTATTTTCAGAATAAAAAAATGCACTCATTTGCAAGCACAGTTTACAGCTATACCCTCCTTTGTCATACTGATACTGTTTAGCAGTCAGGGCATTTGAAAGCTTACAGCGCCAGTATGCTCATCAAGGAGGATTACAGCGATGCAAATATTTACCGTAAAAGGTCTGTTACAAGGGCAGCAAATGTATTTAAGTGAAGATCAAAGTTCACATTTTTCAAGTGAAATGCGCTGCAGTCAAATGTGGCCACAGCTTAAAAATTATCGGAAGAGCCCCGCTCATTAAACAATACATTAACTAGCCATTCATTACATTACATTACATTATAGGCATTTAGCAGACGCTCTTATCCAGAGCGACGTACAACAAGTGCATAGGTTTCATGATGTAGAGGCGCAAAAGAAACACTAGAGTGAAGTAAGGATCGTAGTGCCAGAAGTGACCACATCGATCAGGACTCCAACCCTGTAGAGTAAGCTTGTTCAGCAAGCAAGAATCCTACCTAGTACAAACTAGCACTGGAATCACACCTAATCATACAAAAACAATCCTGCCAGATACACTAACATAATCAAATTATCCTAGCTAGGTACAATGAGCTGAACTATAGGCTAGGGAGGGGTGGGAGAGGTGCAGCCTGAAGAGATGAGTCTTCAGTCTGCGTTTGAAAGTGGTGAGATTCTCTGCTGTTCTGACCATCACGGGAGGTCATTCCACCAGCGAGGGGCCAGGACAGACAGCAGGCGGGAGCGGGAAGTGCAGACGCGAAGAGGGGGAGGTGCCAAGCGTCCAGAGGTGGCAGAACGGAGAGGTCTGGCTGGTGTGTAGGGTCTGATGATCCTCTGAATGTACCCTGGTGCTGACCCCTTAGCTGCCTGGTATGCAAGCACCAAGGACTTAAATTTGATGCGAGCCATAACAGGCAGCCAGTGGAGGTCAGTGAGCAGGGGGGTGACATGGGAATGTCTGGGGAGGTTGTAGACCAGACGCGCTGCAGCATTCTGGATGAGCTGCAGGGGTCTGATGGCGGATGCTGGCAGACCAGCCAGTAGCGAGTTGCAGTAGTCCAAGCGGGACAGGACCATCGCTTGAACCAGGAGCTGGGTTGCGTAGGTGGTGAGGAAGGGGCGGATTCTCCGGAATCCATCTCATTCATCACCATCCAAAGAGAGCACAACTGCATGCTATGCATTACCAGACGTGATTCTGAACATTCTGACTGCCATGAGGTCTGATCACATCATGACTTAGAAATGGGTTCATATGGAAGAACAGAAAAATTCTGAACATTTGAAAAGTATGAATTGCTGAATGAAATGAAGTTCATCTAAAGGTTCAGCAAGGCAGAAAGGAAAATATTATTCCATTGCAGTTTATAGATACAAGAGCAATCAAGGCATTCTATTTGTTAGATGAGTAGTAGTAGGCTTTGCTATTTAATCAGAATAAACAATTATTTTGTGACAGATCAATATCATGACAGAATCCGTGTTAGTTCATTCAAACTATGTTTAAACTGTTTTTTATGGAAAGGTTTGTAAAGATGATCTTTTCAAGGAACGAAAAAAAGAACCAGAGAACGACAAACAAAATATATATGCCAACCCCTATTCCTAGTGTTTTAAAGAAGCAGTTAGCCTACTTGTTCAAAGCAGAACAGAATCCATTCATTCCTATTGTTAACTCAAAGGCCAAAGCTACAGCACCCGTGGCCAATTCAATGCTTCATTCACAAAACTGCCCAACCTCAGCCGTAACACTGAAAATGAATCACAGCTGTGGCTCCATATATCATGTTGATATATAGCTGATATTGATATTCCTCTCAGACATTACAATTACTTCAAAAAGTCAGCGCTCAAAATTTTTCACACATTTAATCTCTGAGCGGACAAAAACCGCAACAATCTGAGATGCTAGAATGATCAGTGTGTAGAGATGGTTGGAGTGGTATCCAGCAGGCTGCTTGTACAGCCTACTTGGCTGCTATCCAGAGAAGGGGAGAGAAGGCTGCTGCTAATGCCCAACCAACCAATAAGCAGCCACCATCTCTGACTTGCTACTGCACAGCCAATCATATTGCACCTTATTGCCAGAGAGCTGTCACATTGGTCAAGGTGTTCAAAGAGTGATTTCCTGCCTTACCACAATGCACTGAAATATACATCCTTGGTGTCTTCCTCTAGATAAAACATAAATAGTGTGAATCACCAGGCACTACAAACCAGGACTCACCTCTGTAGTCTTGGGAAGATTAAGAAATTACATAGAAGAAATAATTAGGACAAAGTGCACTTAACAGATAGGCTGCAACAAAACTGCTGGAATGAATTAGTGGCTAATTCGCTATGTAAAAATAGAAGAGTCAACAAGGGCGGGCTCCATCTTCTGATGTTTTACCGCCAGACTATTTCAGCTCCTGCCACTTTCATCTCTGACAGGCTTTGGGAGGGGGCCAGCTACAGCCTTGGAGTCCTTGCGGATTTTGGTGTGTGCTCTCGCCATCACTCTCTAATTCAGCGATCTCAATCTCTGTATGCATCACCCCAAGAAAAATTACAGGCGGGTTAAATACTGGTTGAAAACGCAAAGAGGAAGCCCATTAAAATGACCTCAGGGCTTGAGTTTCTCATAGACGCACATTCCTCCCCAACCACATCCCACTGATTAGGGCGTTTTGGTTTTATGAGACAGAAGGGCCACAGCGTCTGTTTGTGGGTCCGATAAAATGCTAAAATACACCCATTGTCAATGCCACAGCATTACAGTCCCACCCCTCTATGAATTAAAACAACAAATAACAAGCCAGCAACGAGGCGAGCACCAGATAAGAGAGAAGTGCTTTCTATCACCTGACACTTGCAGCTGCAAGCAAGCCCTTCAGCAGACAGAGGGATGACAGGATACGAGGGTCTTGTTAGCATGCCTCCGCACACTGTACATATGGATATTACCTCTTATTGCAAGCCTCAGCTCACTAGGGCATAAACAGGCCCAGAAGAGTACTTGAAACTCGACAAACAAAAGGAACACTTAACAAGCTTTCTGTCAGGAAAGAATTAAGTGCTTACCCTGAAATATTCTCTCCGTCACAGTATTAACACCCCATGGTTACCGACCATGGTGTTTACCATCCGTGCCCTAATATTGGCAGTAACGGCTTCCTGCTCTGTTCATTTCTACAACACACTGCTGAAGACGTGATTAGAATCAAAATTCACTTCCGTTCCCAGTATTTAAGCACCCTGTATCCACTAAAGATTTATAGCCCTGCGTACCTGGGCCATGGTCTTCCGTACCTGGGCCATAAAACACAGGTCACAGGCTCTCTTACACAGTGGCCCTGACATGATGTAGGAGATATAGATGTCTTTGTGACATAGACTTTTGGAAATCTACAGTAACGATAATAGCCATTGCAGGGGTGAGGTAAGGTCTCTTCTGACGAATACATCGTGACCTCAGCATTAAAATCTTCACAGAGACCATCTCCTCTGGCGCCTGTGTGTGCTTGTGATAAGTACCAGACCTTGGCCTGTAGAAACTTGCCTAGCTTTCCATATCCATGTGATAGTTAACACATACAGTAATGTGCAAAAGTCTTAGGCACCTGTAAAAAAAAAATGCTGTACAGCTAAGATGTTTTCAAAAATAATGAATTGAAAGGTTATACATATCGAAAAAATAATATAAAGAGCAGTAAATAGTTAAAAACGAAATAAAATCAATGTTTGGTGTGACCACCCTTCGCCTTTAAAACTGCATCAATTCTCTTAGGTACACTGTCAGACAGTTTTATAGGAAAATTGGCTGGTAGGTTGTTCCAAGCATTTGCCAGTTCTTCTGCAGATTTTGGCTGTTTCGCTTGCTTCTGGTTTTCCTGGTAATCCCAGAGACCCTTGATCAAGTCTCAAATTTGCTTTTTTCTACTGACACACTAGTGCAGAAAACAAAAAATAAACATCTAAGACCAAACATATATTATATATTACATTTAAAAATCTAGGGTGCCTAAGACTTTTGCACAGTAGATGCAATGTGCGTGCAAGGGATAGGTTTGCAGTAGTCTTTGGAATGAACGTCAGGGTTCTCAGGAGTGTACCACATGGAAACCTTCCACTGAGGTGTGAGCAGGGATCTTTGTGTGCAAGGGTGACATAAACAATAAGGTGGTATTCGCTTTTTATCAGCTCTCTTGGTTTGCCTATCAGATCTTATAAAGCCTACAGTCAGACAGAAAAGTTCCATGGGTGATGCCAATTCATAAGCCAGACAGGGGCCCCCAGAGTACTGTATCCAGCCAATGCCCGTGTTCTTAATGCTGAGATGTGCCCTATGGTTTAGACTAATGTAAGAAACTCCTCAGATACACCAAACAGCGGAAGTATCTGAGTGGTAAAGGAACACATGTAGTCTTACCCGGTGTTACTGGAACAAGATTAATTAATTGATATCCTGATTATCTGAATCCAAAATAGTGTTTTAACCTTTCCTCTGTGCTAACAGTAATGCATAGAAGGAGGAGACTTCTTTCTGCAAATAGCGTGTCTCTATACGGATCGCTATCTATCTTAGTAGACGAGGACATACCTCTGGCTTACGTAGCCTGCCTAAATACACCCCTGCGGACTCATGGTCAACGCAGTAAACACAGTCGGTTTTCCTTTAGGGGTCTGATAAGGGGCACACTTCTGTAAAACACCCTATACTAAATTCTGACAATTCCAGCCAGGATGCCCACAATCTATAACTAGGCATAGAATAACCTGGGGAAATAGATTTTCATCCAGTACAGTATTCCCAGCAGCACTGCCAATAGCAACTCCTGCAGTTGAAGAGAGCAGAGTGAAAAGACACGGTGGCAGCCAAGAAGTGCTTTGGAGTACACATGCAGAATGTAATCCCTCCTGGATTAATGGAAGATGCTGAAGCATTGGGAGGGAACCCTAACTGCTACAAAGTCATCCAGGGAAGAAGGGGTCCCATTGAGCTAGGACTGTGTAATTCAAATCATTCAGACCTCTGGTTTTGGTAAAATTAACTATTTCCCCCAAGACAATGCGTACAGGCATTATAGGTTTACATACTGGTCTGAGACCAGGACTTGTAACTCTGAGGTTGTAGGCACAATTCCCTGGGAGGGCACTGCCCTTGTACATTTAGGTAAAACACATAATCAGAATTGCTGTATAATGGATTGTGTGTGAAATAATGCAAGCTGTGAAAGTTGATATGGATAAGGGCGTCTGCTACAAGGCTAAAATATAATGTAAATGTTATAGGACATACCAATACCAGACCGTCGGTAACAAGCTTGTAATTCATGATTGCCAGTTGGATACATACCATTGGTTAAAAAAAATGCATGGAACAGGCAGCATCTCTGTTGATCTGACACGATTCTGACAGGCAAGAAAAATGTCTCCCACAATAACTCATGAATGACGTCTGAAGAGGAGAACTGCCCTGTCTGATAAAACTAACGCTCAAGCAGCCTTCATTAATATCTCCAGTAAAATATCCACTGTCAATGGATGTGGACGAGCTACTCCACCCAGTAGTTTGCTTCTGAAGAGCTTTTTTCACGGAAAGGTTTTCAAGAAGGCTCTAATCACATCACAGATTTATGACGGTTTGACATCAGAGTAAAAGCCTCCTCAAGGTCTTGTTGACCCACAGCATTGAATGTGCTGTCCATGTCCGATGAGGGAAAACACAGCTTGACATGCTGTCTGAGGCACTGAAGCTGGTCTGCAGCAGCTGGCGCAAGTCATTATGAAACAGTCATGCTGTGTCCCAGAAAAAAGCCAGGATCAAGGGGTCTGCAACCATGACCTAGGCCATTATGACCTCGGTCTGAGATCAAGTGCATTTGAGTACAAGACCATTAATAAAACCAACACACTGGAACTCCTTATGCACAGACATAACAGGACAACAATGGGATCAAGTATAAAAATGCCGTTCTAGATTTAAACAATGTAGACAAATGTTCTGCGTATGCATTCAGTAAGGTACATAATGAATTGTGAACATGATTTTACCTTGAGACGCTCTGTGGCCATCTCCCATCTCAAGTTCATCCGGGTCTATTTCTTCCACCCACACAACTTGCTCATTTTTCCACCTGTTGTTCTATCAGTGTTCTATTCTTTCCTTAGACCATGACCTGTTTTTTTTGCCCTTGTAAAGTTTTTCTTTTGTACACCACCTTACCACCACGCCATCTTTTTTTTAATATCCACTACTGTGCATTTTATTATACCTAATGAATTAATTTTTCATGTGATATCACTCCAAATTTTCATTCTCTCTGTTGGTGCTGTATTCCTATGCTATAGTACCTATGCTGTACAGTACCTCGTTGACCATCACCTCTATTTACTGATCTGTAAATTTAAGTTTTCTTTGTTCCCTCGCTATTTGTGCCTGGTTGCTCCATATTGATTTCTTTGTGGCTTGTAACTTGGACAAGTAAGCATGCCATATTGTTTCTGGCCCTTTTTACGGGTGTCTCCTGCCACAAAATAGTGAATGGGGGCATTGAATTTATTTGATTGAATAAACAGAACCATTCTTGGTACATCTGTCATTATGTGCCGGTATCTGCAACAGTAACAGAGCCGCAATACAGCAAACGTTTTTGTGCAGTGACTCTTGTGGCCAGATTCACTAAAGAAAGTCATTTTTTCCAACTTTTGAAAAATTGTTTTCCCCAGATACTGTCATGTATATACATTTTCTGTATTTATACTTAAAAACATCAGTCACAACAGCATTATCATTAACAGTTATATTGAATGTCCCTCAAGTCCTGGAATGTCACTGATGAGACGAGTGAACATAAACTGAGGTTTCCATGATTATGTTCCAAAGCTATCATCACCATGCAACAGAGCACAAAGACAATATGCACATGCAAGAACGGTGACCAACACACAAATAAGCAACAGAATCAGCAAGCAATTTCGCTGATTCTAACATTCTATTCCTCAATCAATGGATCCTCTCTTTTCCAGTGTGGTGTAAGGTCTCCTAATGAAATCCTATCTGGGTATGAGTCACCTGGCAGACAGAAGAAAATGAACTGCAAAGCTCCCCATTTAGGTGCTGTACAGTGAGAACCTGATGATTCAGTCATCAGTCTTTTCTGCTACTGGCCTTTTTGACAGCTATGAGAGAAAAAATGGCTTGCATTTCTGAGAATGGTGTTGTTGCATTGTGCTGGGATCCCATGAAAATTTAAGAAGTCATGAACATGCTAATACCCCAAAGAGAATTGAAAAAACAACAATAATTTTGTTCAACCCAAAAGTGACTGGACCATGTCAATGTGTTGCATTTAGTCACTCCCTTGAATCTACAGCTGAAACTGAAATCAGATACTACAAACCTCCCACAAACCATGAAACAAGTACTCATAATATTTCAGTCAATTGGCCATGCAAAGAAGCAAAACAGTCTTCAAAACAAGGTGCAGTTTTCTGTGAGAGCTCTGTAAAACTGCACAAGTTCGGCCTGGACTGTGGTAAGTCGCGTAGATTCAGTCAAGTACAGGTAGTGGGCCTCGTCCCTGCATCCGTGAGATGACACTTTCGTGGCCCCAAAGCAAATGGATTCCTCAGTTCTTCCAAGCAAATGCACACACTGAAGCTCTATATTCCTTCAGAGACATACCAAACCCAAAGTTGGCCAGCCTGGTCTTTATCTCCACATTGTGAGACCACATTTCCCACCCTACATCCATTTCACAACCCTCACAAATCCTTAAATCTGTTTTCCCTTCTGAAGAGAAGGCTGTTGTTCCCCCATTCTGCCTCAGTCCGGCAATACGGCAGCTGCAAAGCAGCCAGAACCACTATTTGATCCCCCATTAATGGGGATGGTCAAATTGAAACTTTCACAATAAAAACAGGCAACACAGGCTCCACGGCTCCAGATGAAAAAAGGATCCATGTGCAAGTACACAGTGCACTCACCACTCAGATACTTTTTAATCTCCACTTCAACTCCATATGTATTCACAGACTATTCTTATGTACACTTAAAATAACTACCTATTGACCTTATAAAACCAACTCAACTTTATGTTTCAAAAATCCAACATCTGACTGTGGAACAATAAACACATTCTTAAAAATTGCCATGCAAGTGTACTCAATATAAAGCAATACTAGCATGCCAAGTGGCCAATCTTCTAAAATAAGACTGTATGTCCAAATATATTTCAGGACCCTTATGCAATTTTCATGAGCCAAAATAAAATGCTGGCCTTTATATAGTAAATATATAGACAAAAGCCCACAGACTTGGACATTCAAGTAATGGTTCTGTATAAGATAAAATAACATTTCACTTGGCTGTTTTCCCCAACCAACCAATATTTATGAGATTACTGCTAATTTGCTGAGTAACAATTTTACTAAATGCATACATGTCAAAGTAGAGTTTAATGCATTTCAGTTTAGAACCCTTTCATAGCAGCAAAATAAAGTATCTGCATGCAATGTTTGTAATTCAACCTCCCCATACTATGCAGACATGATATACGGTGTGTGCGCCTACATGCATGTATCTACAAGCAAAACGAAGAAATGTTTAAAGGTGACAAACATTTTTATATTGTCATTCATTATAGCGGACATGTAATCATACACCTTTTAACCGGTGTATAAAATGAATGACAGCTTTAAGTCACTTAAAGTACATGAAAATAATCAGTGACATTATTCACGCAAGCCCACCAGCAAACTGAATTCAAGCTGCACACTCTAACTGTGCCTGATAATGCCAACCTTCTTGAAGAGCAGCCTTAAAGACTGGAGTAAACTGTGGCCTCTGTAAATAGGCAGAATAGAAGATGAATTAGTAATGAAAAGGATGAATAAAACATGAGCAGAATGAATCCAACGACCTGAGGGGGCCCATACTGCCACAGACAGGAAGTGGAGGAATTGAGGTGACGTCCACAGCGGCAGCACCCCTGGCTCTACCTTAACAGGCAGTTTGGGGGAACAGTGATTGACATACCCAGGTACCGTATACCAGAGGTTCAAATTTCCAGTCGGCGCAGCCAGACAACAGGATGTCCAAATTGAGTGCGACAGCAGGGCCCAGGGCAAAACCAGGCCTGGCATCCACAGTGGCAATTAGGGCACAAATGAAAAATCAACACCCTGGCACATGGTTTCAGATGCCCCACAGGCCTCCCTCAGATTAAAAGCCCTTCATTTGACGGGCCCTCAGCCCTCAGCCGCAGGATCGAGACACAGCTTAGCACTGGGCTGTGGTCAGGCTCCGATATTTGCTGAGGACACATCCTCCCTCTCCCCATGTCCAGTTTCCCTGAGCCCACAGCGCCTGCTTATCCTCACGCTGCCTCCCTGCTCACCCCGTATAGAGCACAAAGCAATTAAGGACCCTGTTTCGCTGCGTGTGTGAAAACCTCATCCGCAAGGATGCAGGAACCTCTTAATCCAGGTCACGCGCACCAGTTTAATTTACTTGTTATGTAAGGTCAGTGTTAGGCCTCCACTTCAGCGTCCTCGAACACAACCGGAAGAACACGTGAGAATGGACACACACACACACACACACACACACACGCAGTTTGAGAACACAATAGTACATCCTCCTCGATGACATTTAGTGGCACTGAAGAGCTCAGCTCTCCTCTGCTATCCTGACAAATAACAAGCAAAAGCCATTTACATCTCCAACAGTCAATATATTAGAGTTTAGCCATTCTTTCATGTCTGAGAACCATTATGACATTAAAAAGACATTATACCATACAGCACATTAGCGTAACTGAAATTGTCATTTTCTACAAAAGTTACAAACTACACCTTACATTTTAATGATATTGTAAAAACAATTTTGAATTGCACTAAATCAAAACATCTGCAAGGTGTCTGTAATGCCACGTTGCTCATTGGTCAAAAGTACTGTACTTTCATGTTTGAAATGCAATCATACTATCTAATGCAATGGATACAGTGCTGTGCTACAACTATAGCAATTCATTTAGCTCTGATCAAAAAGCAGTTTTATCCTATCTTCGAATTCCATTCTGAACCTGTCTTAGCTAGTCATACTTTTTTTGTGAAACCATCATGGATAATAGCACCTCATCTACTAGTTAAATGAATAAAAAAATAAAAAGTTCCAAATTGTTTGCATGCAAATCTGTAAATATTATTTTGGCACAGGGTGTGAATGTTTGTGTTTAAATTTGCAATTCAACTGTGTGTCAACCTACAATCAAGCAAACTGCTCCTTGAACATTTCTAACACACAAATGAACAATCAAGAACCAAAAGGCAGTTACCTCATTGTGCTCCCTGATGAAAATAATATGCATTTCATAACCGCTTCAAAGGAACAATTGTGTCAACTCCCAAATTAATTATGCAACAGCACTCACTAAATGTTTTTAAAATATATTTGAAGCAGATCATCACTTAAGGCTAATTCTCTGGGATCTGGAAAGTGTGGGGAGTCTTGTGGTGTCCACAGAAATGCCTGACGAAAAGTGACAAGGTGCCTCTGTCCGGGCTACAAAATGCGAGGAAGAAAGGGGCGAGCCTGGTGAAACCACAAGCAGAGGAATTCAGACGACATTCGCTTTCAGAAACACAAAGACTGTCCGGGCCTTCTTTTGTTCCCGGGAAGTTCATCTTGGTTCTCCGTCAAATCGTTGTCACATCACAACAAAGCGCTTCATTCTTCACAACAACCAAAGTTTCCTCTGTAGCCTCCTCGTTCCGTGTGTGGAAGCATGTAATCACCATAAATTGAATGTGCTTTGAACATTGCCGACACTCCCGGAAGAACTGACCAACTCCATCTTTCTAACTTCTGGGATTCTTCACCTCTGATACAATGCCACAGTGACAGTGAAGAACTCACTGACACAGTTGGCACATGATGGCACCAAACAATTTATTAATTAATTAATAATTAATCTGATTTATTCAGAAAAGGGCAGATAATACATCAAAACATTTCACATGAATAAAAGTAGTTTGATACCTGAATAAGACTGTACTGGCAAATTATCAGGGCACACAGTGTAAATAAATACAAAAAACTGGCAAAATAAAAATAAAACGCCACCATAATTTATATTACAGAAAGCCCTACTGTATGCAGGAAGGGTTGTTTAGGGACATGTGACACACTAGAGTCATTACCGAAGCTTGCTACACTAACATTCCAAAAAAGACCTACCAAAAATGTTACCCATCCACTCCACTGATAATTTACTACCACATCAAACCCCCTGATCTCCAACCTCCATTATCTGCATTTTACAGAAAAAGATTTTTCAGGTTGGAGGAGTGCAGGTTCCACAATTGAGCCAAAACAACATATAACTTGCTGAAAACAGTGGTAGCCTAAGATGGAGGGAGAACAGGAAACAGAAACTTTCTTTTTTTTTTGATTTTGGGACTTTCCAGCCCAGGGCAATCATATCAAGTGACTCTTATTTTGAGGCAAGAGGCCACCTAGTTGAGGTCAGCGCCCCAAATTCACCTCCTAAAGCTGCAGTGAGCCCAGCAACTGTGTGCCATAATGAGGCCAGTTAAGGAAGTCTTATATTTTGAAAGAATGATAAAAACTGACTGGCCTCCTCATCTTACGGTCCTGTGGTGAGAATAGAGGTCTAGTCATGAACTCCGAGCCAGTCAGTAGCAACGTAAACCACGGAGGGCTTTAGAAAAAGCATTGAGCAATGAGATTAGTGTCCAATTTTACACCTAGCGGTAATCCACACAACAGACAGCTGTAAGCTGTGTTTGTGATCGTAACGTACATTCACACCTATGTATCTAGATAACTGGCCAGAGGAAACCTACAATTATCTAAAACCTTAGCATGACATACACACAGAGTACAGTATAGCATGGTTAGCTGCACATATCTCGGGTCTACAGAGTCACAGAGTGACATATTTACAGTAAGCAGCACTTAAGAGAGCACAATATTTACACCATTCCGTTTTGTTACAGGGCATTAAATGTCCATGATTTCAACCCAATTAGAGAGTTTGAAGTGCTGAGAATAAAAGGTGTTCCCTGGTCTCTAGTACATCATCAGTACAACTAACTACTCTACTTGAATGAAATTAAAATTACACTTCAATTCAAATGTTAAGAATCAGCAAGATAAACCACTAAAATGTCTAAATAATTTGAGTAAATAATAAGAAATAACTAACTTCCGGAAAATTTCATGTTGCAGCCACGTATAATGGCCTAGAGAATCATTTCAGCTCCTCTTCTGATACAGTGAGTTTATAGAACAAAATAACAAATTATGTACAGTATATAGGCTCCACAGGCAACCTCTAGTAAGACAATCAGGAATAATAGGCTGAAACCTAGCACAAGACAAAAACAATTTCAGGACAACGCACAAATAGGATTGCAAAACAATTATAAAGGCTAAGGCTTGTATTGTGGTCTGTAAGACAGACTTGGCTAACTAGGACTGAAAAACATTGCACATTACACTTGAAACTACAATTCCGTAGCATTTGTACAGCAGTTATTAACCATTCAGAACAAAACAACATAAAGAACAAAACAAAAATACCTATATAACATAAATAATGAACAATTACGTAGCCACGCATGAAGAGACCAACCTCATCCATCTAACCACCAAGGGAAATCACACAGTCATTTGTTAATGTGGAGAACGCACGACAAGATACACAATTAGAAGTTGCATGAGAGATGTGTCACTGCAGAGCCATTTAATCTCAGCCCTTCTCAAGCCATCTTAGGTCACAATTGCAAAGGACGCATCATCAATTTCACCCCAAATGGCATGTCAGATATATCAGCAAACGTATACATGTACACACACAAACAACACCGGAAAATGGCTTCAGGATGCGCCCGCGACACAACCGCAAACCGTATTGTATTCACCCAGGAAGAACAGAATTCACACAATTAAGCCAGATGGAGCATAAGCCTCAGAGCACTGTAAATCCTCTTAATCCTTTACAACGGGAAGAAGTGACAGTTAGCGGCGCCACTGTATTTCGCGAGGACGTTCAACAGCGCTCGCAGTTTCAGGGAATGACATGCAAGTCACAGGAATGCACGCACCGCAAATAGCAGGACAGCAAACGACGGGGAGAGCAGCTACGCAAGCTGGCGAACGAGGAAGGAGGTGAGGAGAGGGAAGGGAAAAAACGCTTACCTTCCATCATGATTGCAGATTTGCATTCCTCAATCTCCAACGAGCCTGAAACGATAGCGAGCAAACAAAACCCTGGTTACCAGCTGCTGAGACGCGGTGGGCCTTAGTGCCTGACTGAGCAGAACCCCCCTCCCAGGGTCCAAATACTGGGACAGGGAGCCCCTGCTGTCTATTCCGGGCCCAAGCGGGAAGGGGCCGCGCTTTAGGCCATGGGATGCCGTTGCGGCCCCAACCTACACGATCACAGAGGGATGCTGAGAGGGAAAAAGGCAAATTAAAAGGAGGAACGGGGAGGCAGAATGAGGGAGAGGGAGAGAGAGAGGAGGGGAGGGGACAGTGTGAGAGAGAGAAAGAGGGAGGGGGCCTGCTGATGTCACGTCCGTGTCAAGCCAATCATCTTAGCTCTCTGCTGCATCACATGGCTGCTAGCATGCACCTCCTGACACCATATCCCTTGAGAATACCAGAGCACACACGTTAACAGGCACAAACGCATGCTCACGCACATATGCGCACGCGCACACACACACACACATATATATATATAAAATATTATATTTATTTCCACAAACATATATAATATATATGTTTATATATATATATATATACACACACACACACACACACACACACACACACACACACACACACACACACACACACAGACACACACATGCACACGCGCACAGACACACACACACACACACACACACCACAGTGCACATCTTTTCCTGGGCAGATTCTGTTTGATAGGACTGAATGAGATTATTTGTTCACTGCCTGAATAATTACAGCGCTGCAGTAAAGAGAGGGCCACCATGGAACATACACACACACACGCGCGCGCGCGCACAGACACACACACACACACACGCGCACACAGACACACACACACGTGCGCGCGCACAGACACACACACACACACACGCACAGACACACACACACACACGCACAGACACGCACAGGCACAGACACACACACGCACATACGCACAGACACACACACATACAGCCTTTTCAGAGAGCGAGGGTGGTGTTGTCATTCCAGTCTCTAATCACTGTTTTTAAGTGAAATCACTCTGCCCTCCCCATCCAGCCCGTATTCCCAGCTAAACTCTGGGAAGATGCAGCTGAGAGGCAGAGTAGCTGGCTAATATGGTGACTGCTGCTTTTTTATTGCTTTTTTCCTGTGCGTGTTTTTGCCCTGCCTGAACCTCCACTGGCTGCCTGTGCGCCTGCTCCTGCCGCTTCCCCTGCCACTCTGGATAAAAATCAATCACACTGACGTCATGGCAATTATCACCACAACCTGCCTGACAAAGGGAGGAGCACCCTACAGCTGCTCTCAGACTGCCAGGGAGGAGGGAGGGAGGGAGAGACAGAGAGAGAGAGAGAAAGAGAAAGAGAAAGAGAGGGAGGTGGGGTGGGCAGTGAGAGAGGCAGAAGAAGAGAGGCACAGAAAAACAGTGAGAGGTACAGAGAGAGAGAGAGAGAGAGAGGCACAGAGTGAAAAAGCACACAAGAATGGGACAGAAAGAGAGAGCCTTACAGTTTATTTATGCTTGAGCAGGTGGCTTGGGGCCAGGGAGCTGGGGATGACCACTAATGGGGTCCTGACAAAGGGAAGTGTTTTTGTCCCTGTCGAGGGACAGTTCCAGAGGAAGCCTTCACTAATATGAATGCACGGAAAATACAGGGGCACATTGGGACACAACAGCCAGTCAGACAGACACACAAAAAAATATCACAGAATTGGGGAAATCTTCAAAAAATGTGGAGAGGCCATAAAATAAAACGACTGCATGTTTTCAGTGGGCATTTGAATTAGTCCTCGACAGGTATCACAACACAGACAGTATAACAAAAAAATTAAGTCCTTGCTTGCAAAATTGCTTACTTGTCTCATGATTGCTCAACCCGCCGCCTCCAAAATAAAAAAAAATATGGCAATACAACCTTGAGAAAAAGAACACTTAAGAATTTATGCGTGACAAAAATATTTTTTTGCCGGTTGTTTTCTGTACAGGGGGCTTTTCTGGGTATTGTCCCGGATTACTGGAGATAATAATCATTATGTGGGAGATTCTCCACCATCTTGTCCCTGATCCCTCTCAAATGTATACAGCACGGCTGTCACAGGAGAGGTAACAACACGGCGTGTCTCCCTGTTTGGACACGCCTCGGTCACAGCCTAACCTGAACCAAGCCTGCACTGCCTCACTGGGTGGAATCTATTCTCCACAGTCATGCTCGGGGTCCATGTGAGAGCCCCCCCTTCCCAGCCGAGTCCCCGCCCTACCCCCAGCCTCCCCCCCTCTCCCTCCCTCCCCCGCAGCGAGACCCCGCCCACCAGCAGGCAAGGTGCCTTCTGGTACACAGCGGTAGGGGCAGATTTACAGAACTGAATGGAGGGGATTTGCTAAATAAAGCCTAATACCCTAAGCCTCGTCTTGGTGCTAGAAATGCTGTAGTAAAGCCAGCTCTTTTTTTTTTTGGCTAAAAGCTCCACAGTAACAGTCCTTGCAACAGTCATGTTCAGAGCATGCTAAACACAGGTTTTGGATCAGCTGTGCTTTTACACGCAAAGTTTACCTCAGTCTGGTAGCCGCTAACCCAAAGCAATCAGTATTCTGCAGTGCCAAACATCAGATGTATGCAGCCAGAGGAAGGAGAGATTACACATTAAGCTCCTCGGGGATGGAAACATTTTCTGTCCAATCCTAGTTTGCACTGTTAACACAGCCATTCTCTGTCAACAACCTCTTTAGCATATCTTTGGACTAATGCTTACTGAAGAACACTGTCAGGGAACTGGCGTGCTCACACTTCACACCACACGTGATGAACCATGACACAGCCCAGCTCAGTGCTGAGAAATGCGGTGGGGTGGGCTGTTTCCACTCTAATCTCAGCTGAGCCTGCGTGTGCACGCTGCTGACCTGAGACAGAGGGTAGAGACACCATGAATCTGAGAGCCACAGTGCTCATTAGCCCGCCAGGCTATTCCAACAGCCAGCCAGACATATATCAATAATGAGCAACAATTCCAAGCAAAAGCAGAGGCACTGAACCAATAGAACTATTTAATGTGCTGTGAAAACCAGCTCCTTTACGTGGTCTCGGGAACCACTTCCAGAACTAAACTGAAATTATAAAAAGACACAACTCACAAGGCATCTTAGAACCTTAGAGAAGTGAAAAGTGAGTATAAATCAAATATTAACCTCCTAACTCTTCCTATGTATTTCCATGTAATGCTTCTTTATAAAGCTCTTAACATGTTAAATGCTACATGCTACACATACTTGGACCTTTAGTATTACTGAAGTCCTGCATGCTGACACCATAGCATTTACACATGGATGACCACACACAATGTAGACCTGTACACAGGGTACATTTACAGTACATTGGGAAAAATCCCCAGTGTTACTTCACAGGGATCTTCTCCAGCATCCAAGTGAGAATCAGGAACTAGGGAAACGGGCTAGCTTGAATGCATCTGCATTCGTTACTGTATGTTTCTCTACACAGGCCTTTCCTTTAATTTGTCACCCGTCTGTAAATAACACGCGTTTGATTACAACAGCAGGTCATTCGGCCCCCTACAGGCTAGTCTAGTGCAAACAGGGTCCTGTTCATTGGAAGAGAACGCTTAAGACGGGTGGCCATCTGACCCCCATGTGTACAGATGACACATACACCCCAGAAATGGCATTTTCTCATTTTTCAAACAAAATGGCATTTTAAATAAATGCATGTGAAGAGTTTTATCCCCTACTCACAGTATATGTGAGGATAGAGCTCTGGTATATTCACATTTACATTTATAACATTAAATTACTATATGTTCTTAAACAGAGCAATTTACAACATAGGAAAAACATAGAAGCGTCCACCTGATTAACATGAGCAAATAGTGGCAGACCTGGCTGGCAACATTCCCAGACCAGCAGTTATAGATGCAAATAGAAGCACTAGTTCAAGTTAACTAGCTCAAGTTTTTTTTCTTTTCTATTTTATGTACTTTGTACTCTCTTTGTTCCTTTTGCTTTTATTTATGTAAAGCACACCGGGCTGCCTCTGTGTATGAAGTGTGCTATAGAAATACATTTTGATTGATTGATTGAACTACGCTAACAAAAAAAAGTGCTAATTCTAAATACAAGAAGAGAAACATATATTCATAAATGGTGAAAATGAATGTTAATTAGTGCAAATGGTGAGAGGTGCTAGGGGTGGGGATGGGACCAAGATGCAGTCTGAAGAGCTGGGTCTTCAGTCAGTGGAAGACAGTCAATGATTCTACTGCCCTGACCGCTAAAGGAAGTTACAGACCAGCGCTATGATTGGGAGAAACAACCACAAAGGGTGGGTAGAGCCAGTTGCCTCGAGGTTGAGAAATGACGTCAACCCCACAGGTCTCCGCTGATTCGCACTCAGTTCTCCGGATTAAACGGACACTGCACACTGACCAAGCACGGCCATGTAATTAGGGCCATCTCTTTCACAACCAACCCAGGCTTTCCATGGAACATCTCTCAGCACCATTTCATCAGATAAAGGATAAGCACAACAGCCACCTTCACTGTTAGCCATTTCAAACATTAGCTTTAGAGCTTCAGACAGATGACTAGACAGGCTACGCAGAGTTTTAAAATTTCAGGGTTATATTTCATATTTCAAATGTAGAAGAACGACTCCTGAGAATTAAAAGATATACATTTATAAAAGACTCTCTCAAATCCCTTAAGACAAAGCAAGTGGATGATAAATGTGATTTTTCCAATGAAAGTGTGCACAGGAAAAACAGAACGTTCTCTACCAGCACACTGTGTTCTCCATGACAGTCACACATCTGTTGCACATTATAAAGATGATGGAGAGAGAATGTATCTGACAGGAAGTCTTTTTTTTCCCAAATCAAGGCTACATATACCTAATAAAAAGTCACAGTTTTTCAAAAGATATGGATTGGCAAATACTTCATGTTCAGTGAACAGAATGAGCATAATCAATTACTTCTCAGTGACTAACCAAACAAACCCCCTGCATCTAACACCTACATGT